>NC_137813.1:69228624-69828624 GCF_963921795.1 Nannobrachium achirus
GAATGCAGCCTTCAGTTATGATATGGAAAGGGCCCGGGGACATTTGAATTTATTTTACCAATGTAAAAAAAAATGCATTCATGGTCTGAAGAGGGCACTTTTTACAGACGGATAAAAGGGCAGGGCCTCAAGCCCACTTTGATGTCTATGTGTGCACGTGGCTGATCACAGAGACGAGATTCAGCTGGCTTGCGCGTCGGTGTGTTTGTGTTTCAGATTTTCGACGACTTTATGTCGCCCGTCCCCGCAGATGATGTCCAGAAACATGTTCCATATAGGCTAAATGATGTTCCAACCTGCATCTTCCAGCCGGGTGGCCTTTGTTTGTGTTTCACCTCACAAAAAAAAGCCCTCCTTGATTTTCACTTCAGCAGCAGCGCAACGCTTGAGATTGGATGTGCTGAACGGGACTCACTCAATAAGCCAGAACAGACGATATTATGGATTTGGGAGCGTAATTACAATGCATGTCTCATTAAAAACAATATATATTTTAAAGTTGAAGGATATACATGTTTAAATCTCGGGTCCTCTCGGATCCTTGTGGGTAAATGCATTTTGGACAGCCCCGAACGGACCCGAGGCAATTAGACCCTACCCTACCCTAACCCGAGGGACAAGTGAATATTTTAGACCCGAAATGGCTCGGGTCTCGGTTCGGGTCTCGGGTTATCGGGTCCTGGAAGACCCGTGCTATGCTCTAGCTCATGTGTGTCTTGTGGTGACACGCTTCCTAGCTTCTTCTTCTATGGGCTGTTTTTTTGTTTAGTTTTTTCGCACTGATTCTTGACATTGCACTATTAGGTTGTGTTGGTAGTTTCTGAGTATTTTGCTCTTTTTGTCTCTTTTTGTAAGACACTTTATGTATATATACTTATATATTATTCTCCCCCTCTATTGATGCACCTTCTCTTTATTGGTATTGTACTGCTCTTGTTTTTTCCTCTTATCTATCTTTTTTCTTACTTCTCTGTAACTTTGAAAATAACTGTATACTGCTGTGCTACGACTGGACAACTGAATTTCCCCCTTGGGATAATAAAGGTATCCATCTATCTAACATCCAAGTAGTGAATTATTGAATGCGATTTTTACCTGTTTCACTTGCAGCATAAAGAAAGAGTGTTGCTGGTACCTGCAGACTTGTTTTCCAGTGGTGTGTTGTCATTTTTCATCTCTGAGATTCCAGCGTCAACAGCTTTGACATCTCTCTAGGAAAACCAGACGTTTTTATTTAGCCATTGTATTGTGCTTAAAGGGAACATTTTATATACGTATATGAAGAGTTCATTTGCAAAAACAGATTACTCCGTTTTTATAAATGTTCACAAATCCAGTTTTTTATTGTGCACTCAAAGTAATATCAATCAAACTGAAGTTGGGTGGATTTGACCAAGTAAAAATGACTTAACAAAATAGATGTATCATAAAAAATGTAACTTTATTAGAAAATAGTTTTTGTTTTCATTTAAACTTTGTTTTTTGGCAAAAACAGATAACTCCAACAGTAATTTTTTATCAAAAACAGATAACTCCACAATTGATGTTTCACCATTGAATGTGGCCATATCGAGGACGCAAAAAGGGCGTAAGTGACATTTCCAGAATTTTACAGGAGAGCAAAAACAAAGTTTTGACAACATACTTAAGCAGTCTGTACTTTTATAGGGGCCACATGTAGCCACCAGGGGGCAAAATAGGGGACAACTCAGGGAACCCTGGGGTGCACCGTTGCTCCAATCTGCACCAAACTTGGCACAACCACTGTTCAGGGGTCTACCATGACAATAGTCACACCAGGGGCCACCTCACAGGCCACATCAGGGGCCCCAGTGTACCATATCAGGGGCCCCCGGGGGCCCCGGGGTGCCAAAGGCACACCATTGCTCCAATCTGCATCAAACTTAGCATGAACACTGTTTAAGGGTCTGCCATGACAATAGTCACACAAAGGGCTAAACCAGGGGCCCCAGTGTGCCATATCAGTGGCCCCTGTGGTCCCCAGGTGCCAAAGGCACACTGCTGCTCTGATCTGCACCAAATGTGGCACAAACACTGTCCATGGGTCTACCATTACAATAGTCACACCAGGGGCAACCTCACAGGCCTCTTCAGGGGCCCCAGTGTGCCATATCAGTGGCCCCTGGGTGCCCCGGGTGCCAAAGGCACTGTTGCTCCAATCAGCACCAAACTTGGCAGAAACACTATGCAGGGGTCTACCATAACAATAGTCACACCAGGGGCCACCTCATGGGCCACATCAGGGGCCCCAGTGTACCAAATCAGGGGCCACTGGGAGCCACACGCCACATGGGGCCACATGGTAGACCCCTGAACATTGTTTGAGAAAATGTTGGTGCATAATGGGGCAACAGTGCGTCTATGGCACCAAGAGGCCCCTGGGGGCCACACATGGCCCCTGGGAGCCACACATGGCCCCTGGTGTGACTTTCCTCATGGCAGACCCCTGAACAGTGTTTGAGACACTTTTGGTGCATAATGGGACAACAGTGCGCATAATGGGGCAACAGTGCGCCTATGGCACCCAGAGGCCCCTGGGGGCCACATATGGCCCCTGGGATCCACATGTGGCCCCTGGTGTGACTATCTTCATGGCAGACCCCTGGAACAGTGTTTGAGACAAGTTTGGTGCATAATGGGGCAACAGTGTGCCTATGGCACCCAGAGGCCTCTAGGGGCCACACATGGCCCCTGGGAGCCACACATGGCCCCTGGTGTGACTTTCCTCATGGCAGACCCCTGAACAGTGTTTGAGACACTTTTGGTGCATAATGGGGCAACAGTGCTTATAATGGGGCAACAGTGCGCCTATGGCACCCAGAGGCCCCTGGTGTGACTTTCTTCATGGCAGACCCCTGGAACAGTGTTTGAGACAAGTTTGGTGTATAATGGGGTAACAGTGTGCCTATGGCACCCAGAGGCCCCTGGGGGCCACACATGGCCCCTGGGAGCCACACATGGCCCCTGGTGTGACTTTCCTCATGGCAGACCCCTGAACAGTGTTTGAGACACTTTTGGTGCATAATGGGGCAACAGTGCGCCTATGGCACCCAGAGACCCCTGGGGGCCACACATGGCCCCTGGGAGCCACACATGGCCCCTGGTGTGACTATCTTCATGGCAGACCACTGGAAAAGTGTTTGAGACAAGTTTGGTGCATAATGGGGCAACAGTGTGCCTATGGCACCCAGAGGCCCCTGGGGGCCACACATGGCCCCTGGGAGCCACACATGGCCCCTGGTGTGACTTTCCTCATGGCAGACCCCTGAACAGTGTTTGAGACACTTTTGGTGCATAATGGGGCAACAGTGCGCCTATGGCACCCAGAGACCCCTGGGGGCCACACATGGCCCCTGGGAGCCACACATTGCCCCTGGTGTGACTATCTTCATGGCAGACCCCTGGAACAGTCTTTGAGAGAAGTTTGGTGCATAATGGGGCAACAGTGCGCCTGTGGCACCCAGAGGCCCCTAGGGGCCACACATGGCCCCTGGGGGCCACACATGGCCCCTGGTTTGACTATCCTCATGGCAGACCCCTGAACAGTGTTTGAGACACTTTTGGTGCATAATGGGGCACCATCTTGGATCACGTGGTCTTAACACGCTGCCCAATGGAATTATCTGTTTCTGCAAACAAAGAGCTATGTCACTTGTCTGTTTTTGCCACAAAACCTGATCTTTGAGGGCGTTTAGAATGGGATATATCTGCCTTAAAAACAAAATTGATTTTATATTCCAAAAAAAACTCTAACTTAACTGTTATTTACAACAGTCAGCTAATTTTTTTCCAAAATGGCTTTTATCTGTTTTTGCAAATGAACTCTTCATTATGTAAACTCAGCACAAAGAGAAAAGAAACTACATCTCCCCTTTAATAATACCAAATTATATTGTGTTTTATATCATTTTTATCATTGATTCATCACCTTTACAATGAGGTAGAGCTTGTAAGCATCGGGCATTCGAGGCATGAGTGACTCAGCCAAACGTGTGGGTAGCGATGACCAAAAAATTGCCAAAATGGCTTGCAATACTGTTCTGCTGGCATTTACTCTTGTTTTGGGTTTCCCTGACACTGAGCTTAACATTAACAAAGTGTAAAAATGGCCAATACAGTAGCCTATGTGTTGTTGTTTTTTCTGAGCGGTGCAAACCGCTCCTATGCCCTGCTTTCTGTTGCAATAATGATGATGTCACTAATGATGATGACATGAGTTAGTCAGACCAATCAAACACTTTGATTTTGTTGATTTGTCCATGATGTCATAGACACAGAGGCTTCTGATTGGTTGACCCTGATTTAGAATGCGTTTAGCCCAAAAAAATTGTACTCTCTAATCATTTTTTTTATTGAAACATTCTTTTTTTAATAATTCAATGAATATTGCAGTTTTATGCAAATTTTCTTCTGCCTCTAAACCATACATGCAAAGTCACATTTTCATGATGAAATACTGTAGAGCAGGGGTCTTCAAAAGCGGGTCGGGGACCCAAAGGGGGTCCTCAGAGTTACTACAGGGGGTCCTCCAAATCTTTGAGTGATAGAAAATGTTTTCTACTTTTTTTATATTAACCACTTGAACCCTAGCTTTAGCCAAAAATAGCAGATCTTTAAGCTCACAGCGCCTCGCACTGCGAGGCATTGTGAGCTTGTAGATTGGCTATTTTCGGCAAAGAGGTTCTGTGTATAGCGGAAAAAGAGCAGACCTAAGTACTGAGTGAAATGTCAAGTTTATTAAGTATTGATGGTTCCAGTAGTTAAATAACTGAAAAATACAAATGGACATGAATCCAATATGCACTGATGATTATGCTCTCAAACAATTAAACTATATGAAATCTATGATAAGGTTGTGTGGGTCCCTGCTTCATCTCTCGCGCAACTAAGGGGTCCTTGGCCTGAAGACGTTGAAGACCCCTGTTCTAGAATTTCAGTGATATACCTGCTGTCCGGAGGTGGGTGGGAGGGGCGGAGGGGGCCTGTGCGGCCCCGCTATCACACCACCAGGCCCAGCCTGGGGGGCGGCGAACTGTCCCATCCCCTGCTTCTGCTGCTGTAACTGTCCCGCTCCCATGGTGCTGAACACCTGTCCTGCTTGTAGGGCTGTCACCATTACAAACATTTAAGTTGACGATTAATTGTCACACTAATAATTGCGATTAACAATTTGATTGTGCTTTTGGCAGTGAACATTGGAACATTATGAATCAAATAAATACATTTCTGTTTGCCTTTTAGGCTTCATAATAACTGAAATATACCAAAAGAATAATTACTGACTTGTATTAACTTCATACTAAAAATAAATAAATAAATAGCTGATCTACAAACTTCACGTCACAAAGTGACACGTTGTAAGCTTATGGATCAGCTGCTTTTTCCCTGTATGGAACATTTTCAACATGGAAACGATTAAGACTGTTATAATAACAAAATAATTGCGATTTTCTCAAATAATGAACGATCAGACGATTATGTAGATAACTGTGACAGGGCCTTTACCGGCTTGAATGCGATTTCACTTGCAGCATAAAGAAAGAGTGTTGCTGGTACCTGCAGACTTGTTTTCCAGTGGTGTGTTGTCATCTTCTACAACACTATCTTTCATCTCTGAGATTCCAGCGTCAACAGCTTTGACATCTCTCTAGGAAAACCAGACGTTTTTTTTTTTTTCATTAAGCCATTGTATTGTCCTTAAAGGGAACATTTTATATACGTATATGTAAACTCAGCACAAAAAGAAATGAAACTATATCTCCCCTTTAATAATACCAAATTGTATTGTGTTTTATATATTTTTTATCGTTGATTCGTCACCTTTACAATGAGGTACAGCTTGTAAGCATCGGGCATTAGAGGCATGAGCGACTCAGCCAAACGTGTGGATAGCGCTGACCAAAAAATTGCCAAAATGGCTTGCAATACTGTTCTGCTGGCATTTACTCTCGTTTTGGGCTTCCCTGACACTGAGCTTAACATTAACACTTGGGGAGCCAAACTTGTTCAGGGACGAGTTAAGGCCACTAGGTGTCACCCTGCCAAAAGGAGTTATCTCGTTGAGAGACGAGACAACATAGGGTTAACTGTACGTGCCTGCAGCCTGCCCTCTGAATGACCCGAGTCCATTACGTCACCCCGCAGCAGGCAGGGAGAGAGAGGGGGAGAAAATGGCGGAGGCAGCTTACATTGCTTTACATTATCCTCTGAAACATAAGAAGGGCTTTATCTCTGAATGAGATGAAAAGAACGCCAGGGAAGCAGAGATCTGATTGTTTTCACGGCGACACTTTACCGCGATGGTCGGCCCCGGTTTGGATTATAGTTTCGCGAGCTTTTGTAAACAAAGGGATTATCTTCCTCAATCGTCAGCGGACACCCACGTGCACACGCACAAAGCTTCCGAGGCACTTCAAAATAAAGCGTGAGTGAACGGTGGCACCAGCAACAGCTAGAAATGTTATAAACCTGAGCAGCCCATGTGTTAACAAAGTGTAAAAATGGCCAATATGTGTAGTTTTTGGAGCGGTGCAAACCGCTCCTATGCCCTGCTTTCTGTTACAATAATGATGATGTCACTAATGATGATGACATGAATTAGTCAGACCAATCAAAAACTTCGATGTTGTTGATTTGTCCATGATGTCATAGACACAGAGGCTTCTGATTGGTTTACCCTGATTTAGAATGTGTTTAGCCCAAAAAATGAGTACGCTCCAATCAAACGCTTACTTGTTCATGATGTCATAGATACAGGCACAAACCAATCAAAGAATGCGTTTAGTCAAAAGAATAGTACGTGATAGACACAAAGGCCTCCGATAGGTTTGCCCGTCTGTCTTTAGTTGGTATATGTATATATAAATGGGCATAAGTCATGCCTTGTTTGGTTTGAAGGCATGCAGCTTGCTTACATGTACCTTGACTCAAGAGGAACACATCTGAGTTTTTGTCAAGTAAGCTCCACCCTTCGATTTTCCGCCATATTGAGCAGTTTGTAAAACGTTTTTATCCTGGGATTTTCACGTCATGTGCACAGAACTTTTTTTGCCTGAATTTTGGACCAATATCTAAAGATGTCTGATCGGATTTTTTCTTTTTTTTTAATTGAAACATTCTTTTTTAATAATTCAATGAATATTGCAGTTTTATGCACATTTTCTTCTGCCTCTAAACCATACATGCAAAGTCACATTTTTATGATGAAATACTGTAGAGCAGCGGTCTTCAACAGGGGGTTGGGGACCCAAAGGGGGTCCTCAGAGTTACTACAGGGGGTCTTCCAAATCTTTGAGTGATAGAAAATGTGTTCTACTCTTTTTATATTAATAACCACTTGAACCCTAGCTTTAGCCAAAAATAGCAGATCTTTAAGCTCACAAGGCCTCGCACTGCGAGGCATTGTGAGCTTGTAGATCGGCTATTTTCGGCAAAGAGGTTCTGTGTATAGGGGAAAAAGAGCAGACCTAAGTACTGAGTGAAATGTCAAGTTTATTAAGTATTGATGGTTCCAGTAGTTAAATAACTGAACAATACAAATGGACATGAATCCAAAATGCACTGATGATTATGCTCTCAAACAATTAAACTATATGGAATCTATGATAAGGTTGCGTGGGTCCCTGCTTCATCTCTCGCGAAACTAAGGGGTCCTTGGCCTGAAAACGTTGAAGACCCCTGTTCTAGAATTTCAATGATATACCTGCTGTCCGGAGGTGGGTGGGAGAGGCGGAGGGGGCCTGTGCTGTCCCGCTATCACACCACCAGGCCCAGCCTGGGGGGCGGAAACCAGACGTTTTTATTTAGCCATTGTATTGTGCTTAAAGGGAAATTTTACATACGTATATGTAAACTCAGCACAAAAAGAAATGAAACTATATCTCCCCTTTAAGAATACCAAATTGTGTTGTGTTCTATATCATTTTTATTGTTCATTCGTCACCTTTACAATGAGGTACAGCTTGTAAGCATCAGGCATTAGAGGCATGAGCGACTCAGCCAAACGTGTTGGTAGCGCTGACCAAAAAATTGCCAAAATGACTTGCAATACTGTTCTGCTGGCATTTAGGCCACATTCTCATAATATAATTCGGTTTAGTCGTGCGAATGGGAGGGGTGAAGTTGCCACATTCTTGCACATTTAATTGATACGTTTGCCCTCACACTGCACATTGTCATCCGAAACAAGGAATCACTGAGTCCACGTCTGTCCACGGGACATGTATGTATCCAAGCTGCATAATAATGCCTCCTCCATCTCCCTGTGTTTATTAATTCTTCAAGTTCAACTTACAATGTAACCACAGGACCCCTGCAAAATTGCGGCGCAGGCGTTAGCCTATTTATCTGCGGTCGACGGTTGTAAACGGGCGATCAAAAAATAAAACCAGCGGCGGCCGGAGGGACTCGCAAAATCTACCAGCAATAAACCAGACAGCAAATACTTTTAATAGCAAGATATGAATATCTACGAAGAGGAGGACGTCAACGTCTCTCTCTCTCTCTCTCTCTCTCTCTCTGCCCCTCGTCTTGCCCTCCGCTGGCTCCCTATGCGCTCCGCGCGTAACAAGCGTCTCCATTTGGACATGATTTGGCACAGAGAGTGAGAGAGAGAGCGTGCGCGAGCAAGGGCGAGAGATCCACACATCGGCCTATATTATATTAGGCCTATAGCCTACATATGATATACAAGTGACTCCAGTGGCACTTTACTTTTTTATCTAACTGTGAGCAACTCCTCACAAATAATACACTATGTGCGATTGAGGGAGCGTGATCAGAAATTAAATCAATGAGGGGAGGGGGCGGCCAGAATGGTCAGACATCTAATGAGAGCGGACGGTCTGGAGGGGGATTTAACCTTTTATAAAATAACTATGGATTTAACCCGCACATGGCTCTATATAACCTACCACAATGCTCCTTGTGGGCTGCACTGGGTTCAGCTGGGTTAAGCTGAAAAAAAGCAGCTGGGTTGGGCTGCGATACCCGAATTTCCCCCGCGGGAGGAGTAGGTAACTATCATTATCATTATCAATGTTTCATTACCTGTATTTAAGACGGATGGATTCAGACCAACATTGAAGCGTTTGCTTTAGCGAATCGAAACCACCGTTTTTTTGTGGATTTGCATTTGTTTCTTTGATTCGAAAAAGAATACGGATGCATCTTCACACATGCGCAAACGTTGTGTATTTTCCGACAATACGTTAGAGTATTCGTTTTAATCACAATAAAACGTGCCTGTGTGAATGCCGCCTTACTCTCGTTTTGGGCTCCCTGACACTGAGCTTAACAATAACAATGTACCATGGCCAATATGTGGCCAATAAATGGCCAATATGTGTTGTTTTTTGAGCGGTGCAAACCGCTCCTATGCCCTGCTTTCTGTTACAATAATGATGATGTCACTAATGTGTGCTTTGACTCAAGAGGAACTTGTCAAGTAAGCTCCGCCCTTCGATTTTCCGCCATATTGAGCAGTTTGTAAAACGTTTTTATCCTGGGATTTTCACGTCACGTGCACAGAACTTTTTTTGCAAGAACTTTGGACCAGTATCTAAAGATGACTGATCGGATTTTTTTTTTTTTTAATTGAAACATTCTTTTTTAATAATAATGGTTTTATGCAAATGATTCTTCTGCCTCTAAACCATACATGCAAACAAAGTCACATTTTCATGATGAAATACTGTAGAGCAGGGGTCTTCAACAGGGGGTCTGGGACCCCTAGGGGGTCCTCAGAGTTACTACAGGGGGTCCTCCATATCTTTGAGTGACAGAAAATGTTTTCTACTTTTTTATATTTACCACTTGAACCCTAGCTTTAGCCAAAAGTAGCAGGTCTACAAGCTCAAGCTTAGGGATCAGCTGCTTTTTCCCTGTATGGAATATTTTCAACATGGAAAAGATTATGATTATTATAATAACAAAATAATTGCGATTTTCTCAAATAATGAACGATCAGACGATTATGTAGATAACTGTGACAGGGCCTTTACCGGCTTGCTGGCTGCCGAACGGGTTTGGGGGCGGAGGGTGTTTGGGGGTCTGAACCGTGGCCAGGGAAGTCGGACGCTGCTACTGCCCACCCATGGGTCCCCCGAGTTCCACGCCCTGGGGCGGGGGCTTCCGCCAGGCCCCGGGGGGTCTTCCCTGGGCAGCCTGCGGAGGCTGGAGCACGCCGGAGGGCGGCTGGTTCCAGTCGGGCGGCACGGCCATCTGGCCGGAAGGGTTGAACCTCTGAGCTGGGAGAGCTGCTGCTGCTGCTGCTGCTGCTGCTGCTGAGCCTGTTTATGGATGGATTCAAGCGTAAATAGAACCTCACGACAGCACTGTTTCCTAAACCAAGGGTCTTCAACACGGGGTCCGGGACGGCTAGGGGGTCCTCCAAATCCTTGAGT
Organism: Nannobrachium achirus; assembly: GCF_963921795.1. Lineage (NCBI taxonomy): Eukaryota > Metazoa > Chordata > Actinopteri > Myctophiformes > Myctophidae > Nannobrachium > Nannobrachium achirus. The sequence goes on from NC_137813.1 coordinate 69,239,049, forward strand.
GACAGAGACTTTTTTTCTCTCCTTTTTTTATATTAACCACTTGAACCCTAGCTTTAGCCAAAAGTAGCAGGTCTACAAGCTCACAATGCCTCGCAGTGCGAGGCATTGTGAGCTTGTAGATCGGCTATTTTAGGCAAAGAGGTTCTGTGTAGAGGGGAAACAGAGCAGACCTAAGTACTGAGTGAAATGTCACGTTTATTAAGTATGGATGGTTCCAGTAGTTAAATATCTGAAAAATAGAAATAGACATGAATCCAAAATGCACTGATGATTATGCTGTCCAACAATGAAACTATGTGGAATCTATGATAAGGTTGCGTGGGTCCCTGCTTCATCTCTCGCGCAACTAAGGGGTCCTTGGCCTGAAAATGTTGAAGACCCCTGTTCCAGAATTTCAATGATATACCTGCTGTCCGGAGGTGGGTGGGAGGGGCGGAGGGGGCCTGTGCGGTCCCGCTATCACACCACCAGGCCCAGCCTTGGGGGCGGCGAACTGTCCCATCCCCTGCTGCTGCTGCTGTAACTGTCCCGCTCCCATGGTGCTGAACACCTGTCCTGCTTGTAGGGCTGTCACCATTACAAACATTTAAGTTGACGATTAATTGTCATAATTGCGATTAACAACTTGATTGTGCTTTTGGCAGTGAACATTGGAACATTATGAATCAAATAAATACATTTCCTTTTTGCCTTTTAGGCTTCATAATAACTGAAATATAACAAAAGAATAATTACTGACATTTATTAACTTTAATAATAATAAAAAAAATAATAATAAAAATTAATAAATAAATAGCTGATCTACAAGCTTCACGTCACAAAGTGACACGTTGTAAGCTTATGGATCAGCTGCTTTTTCCCTGTATGGAACATTTTCAACATGGAAACGATTATGGCTTTTCTAATAACCAGTAAGACTCCCTAATCGACCTACGGTCGCTTATCTCCACAAATAGGGCAAAAATGTGTTTTTCCAAAATCTTCCTGATCCATGTTGATGACATGAGTGTAGACATACTGTGTAGTGATTTCCGTGATTTTAGGGCAAAATCTGTAGGAGCAGTGTCCAAAAATGTGTTTTTAAAAATCGGCCTGAAGGTGGCGCTATATGGGACAGATTCATGTTGATGGGATGAGTGTAGACATACTGTGTACCGATTTGCGTGATTTTAGGGCAAAAACATTAGTAGCAGTGTCCAAAAATGTGTTTTGCAAGAATCGGCCTCATGGTGGCGCTAGAAGAGGGCCATGTGAGAAACGAGGGGTGGGGTCTCCGCGCCGCCGAGGCGGACGAATAGGTACCGGCCCTGGCTCTCCCGGTCGCTCCTAGCCGGAGTTACGTTATTTTATGTGAGCTGCAGTGTAGGGGGTCCTCCACTAGGGGCGCCACCACTTTTGCATCCGTTCTGGAGCACCAGGAGTCGGTGGTCCCCGGGAATTCCCCTTGAGCAGCCCCGTTGGGGTGGTCATTTTTGTCATTTTTGCACATTTGGTAATTTTTAACATCTGGGGGTCCCCCAGGGACCTGGGGGTCCCTGTAGCTCCGGGGGTCCTTGGAGGTTGTAGTTTGGCAGGTAAGGAGTGTGTGTGCAAAATGTGGCATGGATGGGGGCAACGGTTGTGGAGATATGAGCAGGGCAAAAGTGTGACGTGACTCACGGACGGACATTTTTTTACACCTGGGGGTCCCCCAGGGACCTGGGGGTCCCTGGAGCTCCGGGGGTCCTTGGAGGTTGTAGTTTGGCAGGTAAGGAGTGTGTGTGCAAAATTTGGCATGGATGGGGGCAACGGTTGTGGAGATATGAGCAGGGCAAAAGTGTGACGTGTGACGTGTGACTCACTCACTCACTCACTGACTGACGGACGGACAGCCTGTGGAGGTTTTGGTAGTAAATGCGACCTGCGGTCGCAATAAAATAATTGCGATTTTCTCAAATAATGAACGATCAGACGATTATGTAGATAACTGTGACAGGGCCTTTACAGGCTTGAATGCAATTTTTACCTGTTTCACTTGCAGCATAAAGAAAGAGTGTTGCTGGTACCTGCAGACTTGTTTTCCAGTGGTGTGTTGTCATCTTCTACAACACTATCTTTCATCTCTGAGATTCCAGCGTCAACAGCTTTGAGATCTCTCTAGGAAAACCAGACGTTTTTATTTAGCCATTGTATTGTGCTTAAAGGGAATTTCTTATATACATATATGTAAACTCAGCACAAAAATAAATGAAACTATATCTCCCCTTTAATAATACCAAATTGTATTGTGTTTTATATAATTTTTATTGTTGATTCGTCACCTTTACAATGAGGTACAGCTTGTAAGCATCGGGCATTAGAGGCATGAGCGACTTAAACGTGTGGGTAGCGCTGACCAAAAAAATGCCAAAATGGCTTGCAATTCTGTTCTGCTGGCATTTACTCTCGTTTTGGGCTTCCCTGACACTGAGCTTAACATTAACAAAGTGTTAAAATGGCCAATATGTGTGGTTTTTTGAGCGGTGCAAACCGCTCCTATGCCCTGCTTTCTGTTACAATAATGATGATGTCACTAATGTGTGCCTTGACTCAAGAGGAACACATCTGTGTCTTTGTCAAGTAAGCTCCGCCGTTCGATTTTCCGCCATATTGAGCAGTTTGTAAACCGTTTTTATCCTGGGATTTTCACATCACGTGCACAGAACTTTTTTTGCATGAACTTTGGACCAGTATCTAAAGATGTCTGATCGGATTTCTTTTTTTAATTGAAACACTTTTTTAATAATAACGGTTTTATGCAAATAATTCTTCTGCCTGTCACATTTTCATGATGAAATACTGTAGAGCAGGGGTCTTCAACAGGGGGTCCGGGACCCCTAGGGGGTCCTCAGAGTTACTACAGGGGGTCCTCCATATCTTTGAGTGACAGAAAATGTTTTCTACTTTTTTTATATTAACCACTTGAACCCTAGCTTTAGCCAAAAGTAGCAGGTCTACAAGCTCACAACACCTCGCACTTGCGAGGCATTGTGAGCTTGTATATCGGCTATTTTCGGCAAAGAGGTTATGTGTAGAGGGGAAACAGAGCAGACTTAAGAACTGAGTGAAATGTCACGTTTATTAAGTATGGATGGTTCCAGTAGTTAAATATCTAAAAAATACAAATAGACATGAATCCAAAATGCACTGATGATTATGCTCTCAAACAATTAAACTATATGGAATCTATGATAAGGTTGCGTGGGTCCCTGCTTCATCTCTCGCGCAACTAAGGGGTCCTTCGCCTGAAAACGTTGAAGACCCCTGTTTTAGAATTTCAATGATATACCTGCTGTCCGGAGGTGGGTGGGAGGGGCGGAGGGGGCCTGTGCGGCCCCGCTATCACACCACCAGGCCCAGCCTGGGGGGCGGCGAACTGTCCCGTCCCCTGCTGCTGCTGCTGTAACTGTCCCGCTCCCATGGTGCTGAACACCTGTCCTGCTTGTAGGGCTGTCACCATTACAAACATTTAAGTTGACGATTAATTGTCACACTAATAATTGCGATTAACAACTTGATTGTGCTTTTGGCAGTGAACATTGGAACATTATGAATCAAATAAATACATTTCTGTTTGCCTTTTAAGCTTCATAATAACTGAAATATACCAAAATAATAATTACTGACATTTATTAACGTATACAAAAATTAATAAATAAATAGCTGATCTACAAGCTTCACGTCACAAAGTGACACGTTGTAAGCTTATGGATCAGCTGCTTTTTCCCTGTATGGAACATTTTCAACATGGAAACGATTATGACTTTTAAAATAACAAAATAATTGCGATTTTCTCAAATAATGAACGATCAGACGATTATGTAGATAACTGTGACAGGGCCTTTACCGGCTTGAATGCAATTTTTACCTGTTTCACTTGTGTTGTCATCTTCTACAACACTATCTTTCATCTCTGAGATTCCAGCTTTGACATCTCTCTAGGAAAACCAGACGTTTTTATTTAGCCATTTTATTGTGCTTAAAGGGATTTTTTTATATACGTATAACTCAGCACAAAAAGAAATTAAACTATATCTCCCCTTTAATAATACCAAATTGTATTGTGTTTTATATACATTTTATTGTTGATTCGTCACCTTTACAATGAGGTACAGCTTGTAAGCATCAGGCATTAGAGGCATTAGCGCGACTCAGCCAAACGTGTGGGTAGCGCTGACCAAAAAATTGCCAAAATGGCTTGCAATACTGTTCTGCTGGGATTTACTCTCGTTTTGGGCTCCCTGACACTGAGCTTAACAATAACAAAGTGTAAAAATGGCCAATATGTGTTGTTTTTTGAGCGGCGCTCCCATGCCCTGCTTTCTGTTACAATAATGATGATGTCACTAATGTGTGCCTTGACCCAAGAGGAACACATCTGTGTCTTTGTCAAGTAAGCTCCGCCCTTCGATTTTCCGCCATATTGAGCAGTTTGTAAAACGTTTTTATCCTGGGATTATCACATCACGTGCACAGAACTTTTTTTGCATGAACTTTGGACCAATATCTAAAGATGTCTGATCTGATTTTTATTTTTTTATTTTTAAATTGAAACATTCTTTTTTAATAATAACGGTTTTATGCAAATTATTCTTCTGCCTCTAAACCATACATGCAAAGTCACATTTTCATGATGAAATACTGTAGAGCAGCGGTCTTCAACAGGGGGTCGGGGACCCAAAGGCGGTCCTCAGAGTTACTACAGGGGGTCTTCCAAATCTTTGAGTGATAGAAAATGTTTTCTACTTTTTTTATATTAATAACCACTTGAACCCTAGCTTTAGCCAAAAATAGCAGATCTTTAAGCTCACAACGCCTCGCACTGCGAGGCATTGTGAGCTTGTAGATCGGTAGATCGGCTAGTGAAAAGAGGTTCTGTGTATAGGGGGAAAAGAGCAGACCTAAGTACTGAGTGAAATGTCAAGTTTATTAAGTATTGATGGTTCCAGTAGTTAAATAACTGAAAAATACAAATAGACATGAATCCAAAATGCACTGATGATTATGCTCTCAAACAATTAAACCATATGGAATCTATGATAAGGTTGCGTGGGTCCCTGCTTCATCTCTCGCGCAACTAAGGGATCCTTGGCCTGAAAACGTTGAAGACCCCTGTTCTAGAATTTCAATGATATACCTGCTGTCCGGAGGTGGGTGGGAGGGGCGGCGGGGGCCTGTGCGGTCCCGCTATCACACCACCAGGCCCAGCCTGGGGGGCGGCGAACTGTCCCGTCCCCTGCTGCTGCTGCTTTAACTGTCCCGCTCCCATGGTGCTGAACACCTGTCCTGCTTGTAGGGCTGTCACCATTACAAACATTTAAGTTGACGATTAATTGTCACACTAATAACGATTTTCACTTGCAGCATAAAGAAAGAGTGTTGCTGGTACCTGCAGACTTGTTTTCCAGTGGTGTGTTGTCATCTTCTACAACACTATCTTTCATCTCTGAGAGTCCAGCGTCAACAGCTTTGACATCTCTCTAGGAAACCAGACGTTTTTATTTAGCCATTGTATAGTGCTTAAAGGGAAATTTTACATACGTATATGTAAACTCAGCACAAAAAGAAATGAAACTATATCTCCCCTTTAAGAATACCAAATTGTGTTGTGTTCTATATCATTTTTATTGTTCATTCGTCACCTTTACAATGAGGTAGAGCTTGTAAGCATCGGGCATTCGAGGCATGAACGACTCAGCCAAACGTGTGGGTAGCGCTGACCAAAAAATTGCTAAAATGACTTGCAATACTGTTCTGCTGGCATTTAGGCCACATTCTCATAATATAATTCGGTTTAGTCGTGCGAATGGGAGGGGTGAAGTTGCCACATTCTTGCATATTTAATTGATACGTTTGCCCTCACACTGCACATTGTCTTCCGAAACAAGGAATCACTGAGTCCACGTCTGTCCAGACAATTGTACAAGTCCCTCTGATCCGAGTCCAAGTCGAGTAGCAAGTCATTTGGTCCAAGTCTCAAGCAAGTCTCAAGTTTTTTCTGTTGTGGGCAAGTCAAGTCGAGTCGAGTCACAAGGTTATGTCAAGTCAAGTCGAGTCGAGTCACAAGGTTGCCATGTCAAGTTGCGTCGAGTCAAGTCGCGTCGAGTCAAGTCACAAGGTTGTCAAGTCAAGTCACAAGGTTGTTAGTGACTTGACTTGTTGTCTCTCTTGAAGAGAGAAACCTTTCTTCCTAAAGTAAATGTCAAAAAATAGCATGCAGATTAGTCTGCAACTCTGCATGAATTAAACCAGTATACAGCTTAAAAGCTATTCATTTATCCATGTCTGATCATTTAGAACCTAGGTAGATGGCAAAGGCTACATTCCATTAAAGAAATGGCATGTTTGACAAATGTTTATTTTCAACATTTTGCAACATTTATTTAAATGTATTTAATACTGCTACAGGCCTATTGCTTTAAAAACAAAAACAAACAAGACACAATAATCTTAACGTGCATGCTTTGTTTTGTACTACTAGTACTGTATATTAATGTCATTTCTCATCAGGCACAAATTTAGCTGCCTATACTCCACTACACGTGCATTTGTTTGGGGTCCCACCCAAGCCCCCAGAACCCTGGGGGGCGCTTTGAAGCAAAAAGTACATGGTGGCCGTTTGAGGTACTGCAGTTGGGTCTACTATTCATGAACCGTAATGAACGACGCGCGTTCATGAATTAGAGCCCGAGCGCGTCCATGAACACAAACTATGACGCAAAACGCGTCACAGAAGTCAAATAGTAGACCCACTACGTCACTTTTCAGAGGCTTTTCAAACGCGGAAGTACGCTTCATGCGCTGGGTGAGCAACTCAATGCAAGTGGACGGGAGGGGATATCAGTTGCCCTCTCTATTCTTATTATAACTCTATGGTCCCACCATGTTCCAAAAGAATACGGGGAAATCTCACTTTTCCGAACGGACATTATTTCGACCATAGAGTCGGGTGTCGAAAAGATGACATGTAGTAACAGCGACACGCTCCAGCGACAAACTGGAAAATAACAGTGGAGTGGACTAATTCAACTCTAGCTAAGCAAACCTTGTCGGAGGCTAAATGAGAAGGAATAAAGCTTTTGCGTGGGAGTTATTTAGTGAAGTTCTTAACCCTGCTGACGACTGGATGTATGTTATGAAAAGTGATAAAGTGTTGGAAGACGGAGGCTTGCTACCATGATGGATAATTGGATATTATTTATGCAGTCACAGATCAACGTTTGTGACAGTGGTGAGTGACAGTGTTGTCTTATTATTAATGTTCAAAAAATGATCGACCGACAGTATATCACCAACACACACATGCACACGCGCACACACTTCTAATAATGTTATGTTCTTATATTTGGTTTCGCTTCTCTTCATGCGCCGCCTTCAAGTGGCGGACAAAGTTCGACGTCGTTCCCTCTTTGTCTTTGAGTTAAGCGTTGCATATCTTGCATTAAGCGTTCCTCTGTTTACCATCGGAGTGGAAGCAGTAGCCATTCATGCTGTGTGTGTGTGTGTGTGGTGCCTCCGTGGCTGCTTCCGTGCTTGTGCTCTCGCTTACATGCCTGTCTCCAATCAATCAAATCAATCAATCAATAAAAGTGTGAACCTATAGCGTGGCGTTCACGACTGCTTTGGTGAGTGGCGTAGCGGCAAGTCGTCCGAGTCAGCGTGTCTCAAGTCGAGTCGAGTTGGGAGTCATTGTCTTCCAAGTCAAGTCGAGTCTCAAGTTTTTGCCCTTAATGTCCGAGTCAAGTCGCAAGTCGTCAAATAGGTGACTCGAGTCAGACTTCGGCTCGAGTCATCATGACTCGAGTCCAATTGTCTGCGTCTGTCCACGGGACATGTATGTATCCAAGCTGCATAATAATGCCTCCTCCATCTCCCTGTGTTTATTAATTCTTCAAGTTTAACTCACAATGTAACCACAGGACCCCTGCAAAATTGCGGCGCAGGCGTTAGCCTATTCATCTGCGGTCGACGGTTGTAAACGGGCAATCAAAAAATAAAACCCGCGGCGGCCGGAGGGACTCGCAAAATCTACCAGCAATAAACCAGACAGCAAATACTTTTAATAGCAAGATATGAATATCTACGAAGAGGAGGACGTCAACGTCTCTCTCTCTCTCTCTCTCTCTCTCTCTCTCTCGCTCTCTCTCTCTCTCTCTCTCTCTCTCTCTCTCTGCCCCTCGTCTTGCCCTCCGCTGGCTCCCTCTGCGCTCCGCGCGTAACAAGCGTCTCCATTTGGACATGATTTGGCACAGAGAGTGAGAGAGAGAGCGTGTGCGAGCAAGGGCGAGAGATCCACACATCGGCCTATATTATATTAGGCCTATAGCCTATATATGATATACAAGTGACTCCAGTGGCACTTTACTTTTATCTAACTGTGAGCAACTCCTCACAAATAATACACTATGTGCAATTGAGGGAGCGTGATCAGAAATTAAATCAATGAGGGGAGGGGGCGGCCAGAATGGTCAGACATCTAATGAGAGCGGACGGTCTGGAGGGGGATTTAACCTTTTATAAATAACTATGGATTTAACCCGCACATGGCTCTATATAGCCTACCACAATGCTCCTTGTGGGCTGCACTGGGTTCAGCTGGGTTAAGCTGAAAAAAAGCAGCTGGATTGGGCTGCGATACCCGAATTTCCCCCGCGGGAGGAGTAGGTAACTATCATTATCATTATCAATGTTTCATTACCTGTATTTAAGACGGATGGATTCAGACCAACAGTGAAGCGTTTGCTTTAGCGAATCGAAACCACCGTTTTTTTGTGGATTTGCATTTGTTTCTTTGATTCGAAAAATAATACGGATGCATCTTCACACATGCCCAAACGTTGTGTATTTTCCGACAATACGTTAGAGTATTCGTTTTAATCACAATAAAACGTGCCTGTGTGAATGCCGCCTTACTCTCGTTTTGGGCTCCCTGACACTGAGCTTAACAATAACGATGTACTAAAAATGGCCAATATGTGTTGTTTTTTGAGCGGTGCAAACCGCTCCTATGCCCTGCTTTCTGTTACAATAATGATGATGTCACTAATGTGTGCCTTGACTCAAGAGGAACACATCTGTGTCTTTGTCAAGTAAGCTCCGCCCTTCGATTTTCCGCCATATTGAACAGTTTGTAAAACGTTTTTATCCTGGGATTTTCACGTCACGTGCACAGAACTTTTTTTGGAAGAACTTTGGACCAGTATCTAAAGATGTCTGATCGGATTTTTTTTTTTAATTGAAATATTCTTTTTTAATAATGACGGTTTTATGCAAATTATTCTTCTGCCTCTAAACCATACATGCAAACAAAGTCACATTTTCATGATGAAATACTGTAGAGCAGGGGTCTTCAACAGGGGGTCTGGGACCCCTAAGGGGTCCTCAGAGTTACTACAGGGGGTCCTCCATATCTTTGAGTGACAGAAAATGTTTTCTACTTTTTTATATTTACCACTTGAACCCTAGCTTTAGCCAAAAGTAGCAGGTCTACAAGCTCAAGCTTATGGATCAGCTGCTTTTTCCCTGTATGGAATATTTTCAACATGGAAAAGATTATGGTTATTATAATAACAAAATAATTGCGATTTTCTCAAATAATGAACGATCAGACGATTATGTAGATAACTGTGACAGGGCCTTTACCGGCTTGCTGGCTGCTGAATGGGTACGGGGGCGGAGGGTGGTTGGGGGTCTGAACCGTGGCCAGGGAAGTCGGATGCTGCTGCCCACCCATGGGTCCCCCGAGTCCCACGGCCTGGGGCGGGGGCTTCCGCCAGGCCCCGGGGGGTCTTCCCTGGGCGGCCTGCGGAGGCTGGTTCCAGCCGGGCGCCACGGCCATCTGGCCGGAAGGGTTGAACCCTCCTGGGGGTCTGGGTCCTCCGAGCTGGGAGAGCTTCTGCTTCTGGGCCTGCTGCTGCTGCCCACCCATGGGTCCCCCGAGTCCCACGCCCTGGGGCGGGGGCTTCCGCCAGGCCCCGGGGGGTCTTCCCTGGGCGGCCTGCGGAGGCTGGTTCCAGCCGGGCGCCACGGCCATCTGGCCGGAAGGGTTGAACCCTCCTGGGGGTCTGGGTCCTCCGAGCTGGGAGAGCTGCTGCTTCTGGGCCTGCTGCTGCTGCCCACCCATGGGTCCCCCGAGTCCCACGCCCTGGGGCGGGGGCTTCCGCCAGGCCCCGGGGGGTCTTCCCTGGGCAGCCTGCGGAGGCTGGAGCACGCCGGAGGGCAGCTGGTTCCAGTCGGGCGGCACGGCCATCTGGCCGGAAGGGTTGAACCTCTGAGCTGGGAGAGCTGCTGCTGCTGCTGCTGCTGCTGCTGCTGCTGCTGAGCCTGTTCATGGACGGATTCAAGCGTAAATAGAACCTCACGACAGCACTGTTTCCTAAACCAAGGGTCTTCAACAGGGGGTCCGGGACGGCCAGGGGGTCCTCCAAATATTTGAGTGACAGAGACTTTTTGTTCTCTCCTTTTTTATATTAACCACTTGAACCCTAGCTTTAGCCAAAAGTAGTAGGTCTACAAGCTCACAATGCCTCGCACTGCGAGGCATTGTGAGCTTGTAGATCGGCTATTTTCGGCAAAGAGGTTCTGTGTAGAGGGGAAACAGAGCAGACCTAAGCACTGAGTGAAATGTCACGTTTATTAAGTATGGATGGTTCCAGTAGTTAAATATCTGAAAAATACAAATAGACATGAATCCAAAATACACTGATGATTATGCTGTCCAACAATGAAACTATGTGGAATCTATGATAAGGTTGCGTGGGTGCTTCATCTCTCGCGCAACTAAGGGGTCCTTGGCCTGAAAACGTTGAAGATCCCTGTTCTAGAATTTCAATGATATACCTGCTGTCCGGAGGTGGGTGGGAGGGGCGGAGGGGGCCTGTGCAGTCCCGCTATCACACCACCAGGCCCAGCCTGGGGGGCGGCGAACTGTCCCATCCCCTGCTGCTGCTGCTGTAACTGTCCTGCTCCCATGGTGCTGAACACCTGTCCTGCTTGTAGGGCTGTCACCATTACAAACATTTAAGTTGACGATTAATTGTCACACTAATAATTGCGATTAACAATTTGATTGTGCCTTTGGCAGTGAACATTGGAACATTATGAATCAAATAAATACATTTCTGTTTGCCTTTTAGGCTTCATAATAACTGAAATATACCAAAAGAATAATTACTGACATTTATTAACTTTATACAAAAATAAATACATAGCTGATCTACAAGCTTCACGTCACAAAGTGACACGTTGTAAGCTTATGGATCAGCTGCTTTTTCCCCGTATGGAATATTTTCAACATGGAAAAGATTATGATTATTATAATAACAACATAATTGCGATTTTCTCAAATAATGAACGATCAGACGATTATGTAGATAACTGTGACAGGGCCTTTACCGGCTTGCTGGCTGCTGAACGCGTACGGGGGCGGAGGTTGGTTGGGGGTCTGAACCGTTGCCAGGGAAGTCGGACGCTGCTGCCGACCCATCGGTCCTCCGAGTCCCACGTTCTGGGGCGGGGGATTCCGCCAGGCCCCGGGGGGTCTTCCCTGGGCGGCCTGCGGAGGCTGGTTCCAGCCGGGCGGCACGGCCATCTGGCCGGAAGGGTTGAACCCTCCTGGGGGTCTGGGTCCTCTGAGCTGGGAGAGCTGCTGCTGCTGCTGCTGCTGCTGGTGCTGAGCCTGTTCATGGACAGATTCAAGTGTAAATAGAACCTCACGACAGCACTGTTTCCTAAACCAAGGGTCTTCAACACGGGGTCCGGGACGGCTAGGGGGTCCTCCAAATCTTTGAGTGACAGAGACTTTTTTTTTCTCTCCTTTTTTATATTAACCACTTAAAGGAAAATTCCAGAATAAAACATATTAATCCTTAATCTGCCTTTTATCACGTATGTACATACCTTGTATGATGGATTTCTGTCATAGTGGTCGATTTTCCATACAACCCAGGACTCCTCCAGATCCCTCCCCACAGCCAAAACGGGGGTAATTTGCAGTCCTCCAAAAGCGCTACACCGCTGCAAAGTTACTTTTTTCTTCATAAATCATCTATTTATAGTTCCAAAAGACGTTGTAGCCCGCAGCTAATCCCCTAACAGCATTCCACATCCTGAAATTGCGTTGTCTACATTCAGAGAACAGGAAGGAAGTCTCGTCCGTCTCGCGAGATTGCCGGGTCCTAGACTTTTAGTTTAACTTATTTACATGAATATATATGTTTTATTATTATAATACAGCCAGTAGGCATATATACACAACAAGGCATCGTGGTATACATTTAAAAAAATATATAAAGTAGAAGAATATAATCTAGTTAGTATGTTGATCGGTAGAATCTAGTAAAAAGAACGAGAAGAAAAATGAAAAGACACGTTTCTGTGGTCGTGAGGTAATTTTTACCTAAAGTTTATTTGGTGAGACATTGCAGAATGTCTTGAGGAAAATACGATTATTTTGTGTTTATATTGTAGCCTACATTATTTACAAATAATAAATACATGCCAAAGTTATTTTGTAAGTAATTCCATGAATAAATAATAAATAAAATCAAAGAAATGTCTTGAGGAAAATAAAATAAATAAGGTAATAGAATTACCTTATGACCACAGGAAGTCCGTTATTATGCTTTGTTGTGAATCCTTCTCAGTCATATTACTAGATTCTAGTGATCACAGACTAACTAGATTATATTCTTCTGCTTTCTTATTTTTATATACCACAATGCCTTGTTGTGTATTATACTGGCTGTAATAACTCTAGGAGAAAGCTTTCATTTGCGCTAAAGAAAAAGCTAAAAGGGACGCGGAAATCACGCGAGACAGCGAGACTTCATTCTTCTTCTCTGAGTGCTAGTATTGGGAATGAAATACACATTTTTACACATGAAATAGTGTAAAAATGATAAGCTTATAGGCTCCACTCTATGCTATGAGAGCTGCTGGGTTCTGCTGGGGAAACTGGACAACGGGGGGATTCCTGCCTAATAAACCCCATGGACGGTAATTTTGGATCAAAATAAGTAGGAAAATGAGCCTAGAAGTGATTTAGGGTGGAGTTGTCCTTTAAGTATGTATGCAAAGGCATGTTTTCATTGCAGTTCCGGAATTTTTCCGGCAAAATAGATAATTATAATTAGCATAACTTGCCGGGAGTTTCGTTTTTTGGGTGTTTTCACATGCCCTCATCGGCAGCAAAAATGCTGGTAGCGCTCGTTTTCACTAAACCATTGAAGCGGCATGAAAACCAGTGTTGCCAGATTTTGCGAGAGAAATAAGCAACCAGGTGTACGAAAATAAGCCCCAAAAAGTGATATTATCTAGGCCTCACAAGCACTTTAAAACTATACGCATCGCCACATCAGCTAATTGAAAATTACCGATCTACAAGCTCACAACAAATAAAACGAAACCAGTGTCGCCGAATGCACCCCGATAATACATGGTACGACGATCAGGATCACAAGTGACCCCTTGACTGACAAATGGTTCATAAATCCCAACGAGCCCACATGCCGCCCACAAAAACGAAAGTTCTTAGGGGACACTGAGCCCACATGCGTACAGTATAAACGACCAATTGTGACAGTGAGGCCCATGGTAAAACCCCAAGCCCGGTACGCCAGGCGGCAGCCCCTCCCCAGCCTATCCAAAATAGGGACGACCCAGGAGAGGGACCGTCAGGATTAGGCCAGAATAGGGAACAACGTAGGGCAGCTTTAAGGGAACAGGGGACTCCAGCCGCGAGAATAGTAGAGCGACGCAATGATGTTGGGGGATCCCCTATATATATTGCAGGAAGTGACAGCGAGGAGGAGGATTTCCCAGTTCCAAGACGGCTGAGAATAGTACAGGGAAGGTTAGGTGAAGATGTGCGCAGAGAGATAGTTGAGGAAATGACAGGCCCTAGGTCAGGTGAGGAATTGCAGAGAGAGCTGGATATATTTGAAGAGGGTTTGCGGTTGCTGCGGGCTGATGCACAGGCTGGGTTAATGGGATGGAACAGAGAAAGGTTCTATGAGTTTCGACGTCTGGTTACACCAGGCCTCTCCCCCACACACACATGGGATGAAATAGTGGAGTCACTTATCCATGGGGAGGATGGGTCACCAGGCCGCCACCAGGGGGCTGGGGGTGAAGTACAGTGGCATGAACCAAGTCAGAGGGACCCGGACCACTACGATCCTACATATGATCCGGCATCACCCACGGAACCTGACCCAAACGAGGCTGCAGTACCCTACTCCCCCACATCGCCCGAGTGGGAGCCCGAGCTTGCGGGGCACTTCCAGGAGCTCACGGGCCGGTCTCCCACTCTACCTGTACGTGCGGGCTGGTCTCTCACCTCTCCCAACTGGGAGCCCACCTCTCCCAACTACACTCCCACCCCTTCCAACTACACTCCTACGTCCTCTCCCGATCACACTCCCACCTCCTATGATCCATCATCATCAGACACAGGGATTGAGTCTGACAACGCCGAGGATGAAGAATTCCCGGAGGAGGAGGAAGCAGAGACCTCGGAGGAGGAAGAGTTGGAAGAAGGAGAGATTAGATAGAATAAGAAGAAAGTTGATTGGATGTTAATGTGTTGTATTGCTACTAACCTTTTGCCTTACTTTCATACTGCTCACCGTGAGTATTTTTACTTTCAATCTTGAGACAAACATGGTTACTAGACAAAGGCAGCAGTCTGTGATGGAAAATCCCCTAAATTTCTCAAGTTTCAGTATTACAATGTCAATTGCCAGTAAATCATAGATGATGGAATCTAGTGGTGAGACAGTTGAGAGAAAAAGGAAGTGGTTAGGGCGAGGCAGTTGAGAGAAAAAGGAAGTGGTGCAAAGCTGGAAACACCCAAGCAACGGTGTGCAACCAAGTAGAGAGAAACGAAAGCAAAAGTAGTAACACACTAGGCAAAGTTAAAATAGGCAAGTGATATACTGTACGTAAAACAGTTTATAGTATTGAGGAAAGTGGGATTGAAGATCCCATGCAAAATTAAAAGCATTGTTTGATCGAAGGATTTAGCAGCATGTCTCATAGCCAACATTAGGTTCAACCTCTTGAGTTGAATATAATGGGGGAACTGCTGCAAATAGGCTTACTTTAGGAGACTGTGCTACACATTTGGCTACTGAAAAGATCTTAGCAGACATAAAAGTAGAGGGCAATCTGATTGGTAGTGGTAGCGTGAAACGTGAGGCACATGCAGTATTTTGCCCAAGGTGACCTTTGAGTAGGACGTCTGCTAGGGGACGATAGGTAGGATGAAATGTAAAGCATGCACATATGTGAATGCGAGTGGATAATAATATAACCTACATAATGTAATTATGAGTGGTGGAGGAAAGAAATCTGAAGGACTCAAATGCAACAGGCAAAACACACTAGACTCGGGCACTTCATGGGCCTTTACCAGAGCAGTTTATCTGGGGGTAGTGTGATTAACTGGGTGTGTAGGAATTACTGTATTATTGTCATAGCAGTGTCATGATGTGTAAAAGCATAAGAGGAGCACCTCCCTCTTGGAGGAGGGGGAGATCATCCCCTTAGGGGGATGAAGCTATGGGTGATTGGTCCAGGGGAAAAGAGGAAGAAATAATTGAGGCAGGGCCACTGGCCCTTTAAAAAGGCATATTAGAGGATTTAGCAGGGGGCTCTGAAGACATAAATCCTAAATTCTGTTGGTTAGGGTTAAATGTTAGCTCTATTGACTTAGACAGGGGATTAAATTGATCTCCTTTAAATAGTGGCAATATTGCAATTTTTACATTTAAATAAGATAACCTGAGGACGTAAAATTAGCCAAAGGATTTGTGCTATATTAGTTAAGTAGAGCCCCCACCCAGTCAGTGGGGGCCTGTAGGCTGACTTAGGCTACAGAACTCACTGATGGGTTGATTTAACTTAGGAGGAGATTTAGCTTGATCACCTTTCTTTCTTCCTTTTCTAAACTGGACGGGTAGTGAAAGTAAGTCTATTAACAAAACTTTTCTTTATTTTCATTTTTGTTTACAATTATTTACAAGTACTACTGAAGTTTAATCATTGTGTGCATACACCATTTTTAAGATCTTTTGTGTGATACATTGTGGTTCTGATTCAGTTTGATGTACTTAATAAAATTAATTAATTAGGCACTGTATAATTTTAAACAACTTCTAACAAAATTTGGTTTATGTTTATATCTATACTTTCTACCTGATTATTATATTTTTATCCATTTCTGCATAAAAGCTGTCTTGCAATTATTTTAATAAATTTACAATTTTCTGTATTTAAAGAGAAGATTCATAGAATTATTTCAGGTCACTATTTGAGGATTTATAACCTCAACTAATTGGGTTTACCACTTCTTCACAAAAGTAAAACAAAGGTTGCTGCGTCATAAGGTTTTAATTATTCCTGACCAGGATTATAAGGGTATAATCCACACAAGAGCTCCCTAGGTCTTACAAAGACCTTTAACACCAAAACTAGCACTACAACCACCAGGCACGCGATTAAGAATGATAGCAGACGTTAATCAAGGGGAACATATGTATTGATTATTAATAGGGGTTGTTCATACTCAATGCTAATGTTTGAAACGGGGGACACCTTGAGATTTTGAGTCTGTTAGCGAGCTAGAGCGAGTATCATTCGCCATGGGTTTATGTACATTTCCAGGATCAAACAGAGGGTTTGATTGAGACACCTGGGAATTTTGACCTGTTATACAGAGAACCCATTGGGACCGCTGTATTAGCGGTAGAATTTAGCCCACGCGACGACACCAGCAACTATCAAATATACACGTAACTTTACGGGAATCAAGTCCAGAGTCGCTTATAATTAGCAGACATGGCAACACTGGCAGCTTGCTTGCTGGAGTGAGTCGAGTGCTGCGGTTCGTTATATGTCTCTCATTCTTTCTCTCTCAGTCTCACCCTAAACCCTATAAATGGATTTAACAAGTTTCAAGACTTATTCTTCATGCAACACATAAGGTTCAGAAAGGATCGCTTATGCGTTATGCAATGTGTTGCACTTGTGGGCTTGTAGATTAGCTGTGTTTTGTTTTTCTTTTTCTTTTCTTTTTCACGCGTCACCATACGGATGACCAGACTCGATGCGCTGCTCTGTAAAACACTTTCTATTCTCCCGGTACTTTCAGCTAAAATTGCTAGGTATTTTGCCGTCAAATTTAGGACTTCGAAACTCCCAGAACACAAAATAAGTGGCCGTTTTCACATGGTGTGAATTTCAAAATTGCCGTCATTTTTGACAAAACTTCCAGAAGTTTTGCTCAATGAAAACGGGGCTCAAGTTTCTGTGTAGAATGAGCTAGGATTCTGTATTTATTCTAGTTTTATGTTGTGTTCCTCTGCAAACCAAATACTGTATGTTGATGCAAAATATGTTTTCATTTGCCAAGCTTCTGGTACCGAACAATATAATACAATATCACTCCACATCCACATTCCCCTGGAACCCCCTCAAGGACCCCTAAGCGTCCGCAGATTCCACTTAGAGAACCACTACCCTAGAGGTTGGGTACCGTATTGTTCAAAGTTAAAACAAAGAAATACATAGTTATAAAAATACATGTATAAATCAAGTACATGTTATGTTACGGCCTGCCTACTTCTTGACAATCAAATCACATTCCTCCCAGCACCATGTCCCTCCTTTCTGTACTGTTTCAGCGGGAAATGCATCATCATAAGGAAGTGGAGTGTGTGGGAAAATTTCCGTTTCAGTGGCTGATTTGGGGCACAGAGGCACAGACATAGAAAGGTAGACGCCTCTTCCGGCTGGGGGGTGCTGGTCCAAGACTCCTGGCAAGCCTCCCAATAACTCTATGGGCCTCCAGAATTCTGAGGCGGGGCTCTTGGGAATTCTGAAGGACGCTTCCTTGTGCGTCACAGAATGGGAAGCTCGGTAGTCCAATCAGATGCAGTCCTGGCAGGACTCCCTCTTTCCCATTGGAGGGGGCAGAGTGCCTTCCGCAGTTCCACAGTTATGCACTTCCGCCAGGGGTGTTTGACCAGTCGCTCTAATGAACTGCAGCGGTGGAGGAGGTATCTAGCTTTTTATATCTGTGCACAGAGGCAGACAGACAACCACGGTTGCACTCATTGGAGACTATTTATAGTCTGGTAGGAAGATATCCCTCCCGCGCACCCGAAAGATATATTTTTCTAACCTACCTTTTTAGAATCCTTAAGGTGTCTAGTTAATGAATTTTGATGTTCCCAGATCCAATTATTGTCCCATATATGTTTTTTTTAACCATATGTTGTGTCCGTCCTGGATTTTTGGCTGTGAAAACTAATAACTTTAAATCAACATAGCTCCTGAACCATAAATCCGACAGAAACCATCCACCCCATTTTATGTTCGTCTTTGCAAGATGAATTGATTGATATAACGATTTGCCATGGTTCCATCATGTTTAGTGCATTAAAACCCAAATAAACACAAAAAAAGTTAAAATTCGACTAAACTGGATCACAACAACTTCTCCCCCATGCACCCTATTGATATATTTGTTCTAACATTTGCTTTTTTACAATCTTCAAGATGTGTAGTAAACAAATGTTGATGTTCCCCACTTCAAATATTGACACATGTATGTGTATTCTGGCATAGTGTTTGCTATAGTGAATCTTTGCAAATGCAAAAAAAGAGAATGTAAAATCTACGTAAGGTCTTAACTATACATTATTCTGAGACAAATGTCCAATATGTCTGTTTCATTTTGGCATGAGGCCTTGAGGGAGATGACTAGTGACATAATGTGTACATTTATGGATCATCAATACTCAAATAAATGCTAAAATGCAGACAATTCAATAGGCGGATTTACATAAGGTCTTAACTATACATTTTTCTGAGACAAATGTCCAATTTGTCTGTTTCATTTTGGCATGAGCTTTTCAGGGAGATGGCTAGTGATGTATCATCAATACTCAAATAAATGTTAAAATGCAGACAATTCAATAGGCAGAATTGGGCCAGAGGACATAGGCTATTTTTTTTATTCTTCAAATTGTTAATATGAATGCTTTATGTGCTTGATACACACATCCCATCCCCAATTCAAAATACAGTGCCAGGTTTTAAATTTTGCCTACAGTCTTGGATATCTGCAAACAATATCAAATATGCGTGACATCTTAATTAAATGATATGCATAGACAAATTACCCTATCTTGCTTTATTTTGGCATGATATGTCATGCCAAAATACCATTTCATGCCAAGATTTGATTCTAGACAACCTCGGGTTTCCAATGGAACCAACCTTGTCATGCTACCTTGTCTGACAGGTAAATGCATAATGATTCAAAGATGGACAACATTTTGGCAAGGGATAAACAGACACCACCAATTTCCAAATGGACAATCAAGATTTTACCTCGATTTATGTGAAAGGAAATGTGTGAAAGCCTCCCCTGTACAGACATGCCAAATTTAGGACAATCACATGCAGTGTTGGGTAAGAACCATGCTGTTTTTTGAATCCAGTAAAATATGTAAATATGTAAAAAGGTTTATCTGTTTTAGACCACATACATTAACTACTGTGGTGTCTTTATAGGGGCAGTATAGCTGAATAGTTGGGGAGCCCGCCTGGGGAACCAGAGCCCCTGGTTGTCCTAGGTTCGATTCCAGGCAAGGGTAGCAATGTCGATGTGTGTGGAGGAAAATAGGTACCTATCTATCTATCTATATAGACCACTGCACTGCATCTCACCTCAACACAATTAAAAGTTCATTTCTAAAGCACATTTAACTTGACCAGGTCACTCAAAGTGCTGTACAGTTAAAAACAATAATAGACAAGACATAACAATGCAATATAAATAGCATAGAATATCAAAATAAACAAAAGCTAAACATTAGCATCAGTAAAGGAAGATCATGGACTGCCAGTCTCAGCTAAAGATCAGGCAGGTAAAGACTGATTACTGGGCAGCTCTGATGTGTAGGGGCAAGCTATTACAGAGCCTGAGGGGCCCCAGGCTGTCCAGCATAGACCACAGTAGTGCATCTTTTGACCACTGTACTACATCTATAGACCACTGTACTACATCTATAGACCACTGTACTACATCTATAGACCACTGTAGTGCATCTGTAGACCACTGTTGTGATCTGTAGACCATTCTAGTGCATCTGTGGGCCACTGTTGTGTTGTGTTTACCACATTAGTGCATCTGTAGACTACTCAAATGCATCTGTAGACCAATGTAGTGTCTATAGATGTAGTACAGTGGTCAACAGATGCACTGCAGTCCACTGTAGTGCATCTGTATACGACTCGAGTTCATCTGTACATCACTTTAGCACATCTGCATACCAATATTGTGATCTGTAGACCACATTAGTGCATCTGTAGACTACTCGAGTGCATCTGTAAACCACTTGAATACATCTGTAGACCAATGTAGTGTCTATAGATGTAGTACAGTGGTCAACAGATGCACTACTGTGGTCTATGCAGGACAGCCTGGGGCCCCAAGGCTCTGTAACAGCTTGCCCCTACACATCAGAGCTGCCCAGTCGACTGATATTTCATATTTATTAAAGACCTCCGTGGCAGTCCATGATTTTCCTTTACATGCTTAAGTTTTGCTTTTGTTTATTTTAGTATTCATTGGTATTTTATGCTAGGCTAATGTCTATTTATATTGCTTTTTTTTTTTTTTTTTAACTGTACAGTATATGGGTGACCTGGTCAATGTGGTCATTAAATGTGGTTTAGAAATGTGCTTTTAATTGAGATGCAGTGCAGTGGTCTATATAGATAGATACCTATTTTCCTCCACACAGATCAACATTGCTACCCTTGCCTGGCGTAAATTACATATTTGTACTGAATACAAAAAACGGCATGGTTCTTACCCAACACTGCATGAGATTGTCCTAAATTTGGCATGTCTGTACAGAGGAGACTTTACATTCACATAAATCGAGGCGAAAGCTCAAGGGTCCTTTTGAAAATTGGTGATGGCCGTTTATCCCTTGCCAAAATGTTGTCCATCTTTGAATCATCAGGCATTTACCACCCCCCCCCCCCCCCCCCTGCCAGAGAAGGTAGCATGACAAGGTTGGTTCCATTGGAAACCTGAGGTTGTCTAGAATAAAATCTTGGCATGAAATGGTATAACAAAATAGGGTAATTTGTCTAAGCATATAATTTAATTAAGACTTCATGTATATTTTAAATGTTTGCAGATATCCAATGAAAAAAAAAAAACATCACGAGCAACTGGGACGTATCATCAGTGATGTAGCCTGGGGTCGACGGGTGTTTCGGGTCTCGCAACATCATACACCCTCGCCCAGGTGACCCAGCCGGGGTTGATCAAGTCCCGACTTACGTCCCAGTAGCTATCCACGATCAGTCCTATTAGGGAAAGACCAGGGTCACTCAATGTGCTGCACCGGAACTACTCTGCCGGGATTGGGGGCAGCGCCACTCTGGCGCATGGAAGAACTAGGCTCTATGGGTTGACTCCTGGCCGGGCCCCTCCTACGTCTCACCAGGTCCTCTCCTGCTCTCACCAGGTTCAGAACCTGTGCGCTGCACCAGACTCCCGATCCAAACATTCCATTCAGCTGCTGCAGGTGGTTGGGCCACAAGGGTTGGCCAGTGGTAGTACTGCAAGCTCCACTTGGGCAAGGTGGTGCTGCAGGCTCCGCTTGTGGCTCGAATGGCCCTCCTAAAGGCCTCACCGTGGATTTGTTTGTTGTTCCTCACGGAAGACACAGGCTGGGGCGCTAACCCAACCTGCTCCCAGGTGCCGTCTACATTCAGGCCGTCAACCGACTCTCAGAGTCCGGTGGTCACCAAACTATTCCTGGTTGTCACATAGTCTATTCCTATGAGTCACTATAAATAGAACTAATAATGAAAAAAAAAAAAACATCACGAGGATGCAACTGGGACGTATCATCAGTGATGTAGCCTGGGGTCGATGGGTGTTTCAGGTCTCGCAAAACCTGGCACTATATTTTGAATTGGGGATGGGATGTGTGTATCAAGCACCTAAAGCATTCATATTAACAATTTGAAAAAAATAAAAAAAATAAACATAAACTCCTTCATTTGTATTGGTAAATGTCCTCTGGCCCAATTCCGCCTATTGAATTGTCTGCATTTTAGCATTTATTTGAGTATCGATGATCCATAAATGTACATATTATGTCACTAGCCATCTCCCTGAATGCCTCATGCCAAAATGAAACAGACAAATTAGACATTTGTCTCAGAAAAATGTATAGTTAAGACCTTATGTAAATCCGCCTATTGAATTGTCTGCATTTTAGCATTTATTTGAGTATTGATGATCCATAAATGTACACATTATGTCACTAGTCATCTCCCTCAATGCCTCATGCCAAAATGAAACAGACAAATTGGACATTTGTCTTAGAATAATGTATAGTTAAGACCTTACGTAGATTTTACATTCTCTTTGTTGCATTTGCAAAGATTCACTATAGCAAACACTATGCCAGAATAAACATACATGTGTCAATATTTGAAGTGGGGAACAGCAACATTTGTTTACTACACATCTTGAAGATTGTAAAAAAGCAAATGTTAGAAAAAATATATCAATAGGGTGCATGGGGGAGGAGTTGTTGTGATCCAGTTTAGGCGAATTTTAACTTTTTTTGTGTTTATTTGGGTTTTAATGCACTAAACATGATGGAACCATGGCAAACCTTTATATCAATCAATTCATCTTGCAAAGACGAACATAAAATGGGGTGGATGGTTTCTGTCGGATGTATGGTTCAGGAGCTATGTTGATTTAAATTTATTAGTTTTCACAGCCAAAAATCCAGGACGGACACAACATATGGTTAAAAAAACATATATGGGACAATAATTGGATCTGGGAACATCAAAATTCATTAACTAGACACCTTAAGGATTCTAAAAAGGTAGGTTAGAAAAATATATCTTTCGGGTGCGCGGGAGGCCTATCTTCCTACCAACCAGACTAATTGGACTTAATCACAGTTCCCTGGAGAACACAGCACATTATTTTGACAGGGAGTGGAGGCTTCGGTTGCATGCGCTGACATATGAAGACTTTACGTAGCCTGCTAGACCTGGAACTTGTCTGCCCCAAAGCCTCCGCCATGCGAGTAGCCGGAGAGTGTATCATTGAAAATAGCACACTGACCACCGACAGTGCACACAACATGATCGCAGCCGCCAGAGAACTGCATGGGTATAATTGTGCGTGCCACACATCTCCAACGAGCTAGCCTTACATTTAAGACATGTCCTAGCGAAACCTCTGTAATTTTGACTTGTGGCATTGTCACATTGGACATTACGCTTCTGGGGAGTTTATGGCTCCCAAAAGTGAATACCTTCCGATAGAAACAAACAGAAATGTAAGGTTACGTATGTAACCATTGTTTCTTTAGTTTCGGGAGGAAGGACACCCCTTCGTTTCACAGTCTGCGAGTAGAGTCGTTCAAAGAGGAAGTGACATAGTCTGTACAGCATTATATAGTCCCAGAGTCAGGACCTAAGAAAGTTTGACGGACATACTCTTCTGACCAGTCGTGTGGGGGTTCATGTGCAGTACCACTGTTGTCGCGCTAGGGGGCGCGAATATCCCAAAAGGGAGTACCTTCCTCCTGAAACTAAATAATCAATGGTTACATACGTAACCTTCCATTATAATAATTAGGGCCCGAGCACACACAGTGTGTGAGGACCCTATTGTATTTGCAAAGTTTATTCTTCTTCTTCCGCCGAATGAATCGCGTTCTTGAGGCGCCAAACGTACTCCAAAAGCTGCGCAACTTTGCACGCACATCACAAGTGGCGAAAAATTACGTATTTAAAAAATGTTTTAAAGGGGGCGTGGCCTAATGGTGCAACAGCGCCCCCTATGCGCCCTTCAACGGCGCAGCCCCACTATACGGTTTCACCTACACGTACGAAAATCGGTAAACACCTGTATCATGTCCGGACTCACAAAAAAGTCTCTTGGCGCCACGTCCGAAACCAAACAGGAAGTCAGCCATTTTGACTAATTAGTGGCGTTTTGGCGCATTTTTGGCCGTTTTCACGGGTCACACTTTAACAACTTGGGTGCCAAACTAGTTCAGTAACGAGTTAAGGCCACTAGAGGTCACCCTGCCAAAAGGAGTTGTCTCGTTCCTGAACGAGACAACAAGGGGTTAACTGTACAGCTCTACGTGCAGCTGCCTGCCCTCTGAATGACCCTAGTCCATACGTCACCCCGTAGCTCAGAGAGAGTGAGAGAAAATGGCACGAGCTGGTTGCATTGATTTCCATTCTACTCTGAAACATAAAAAGAGCTTTATCTATGAATGAGGTGAAAAGAACGCCAGGGAAGCAGAGATCTGATTGTTTTCACGGCGACACTTTACCGCGATGGTCGGCCGCGGTTTGGATTTTAGTTTCGCGAGCATTTGTAAACAAATGGATTTTCTTCCTCAGTCGTCAGTGGACACCCACGTGCACACGCACAAAGCTTCCGAGGCTCTTCAAAATAAAGCGTGAGTGAACGGCGGCAGCAGCAACAGCTAGAAATGTTATGAACCTTAGCATCCCATGTGTTAACGAACTCCTCCTAGGGGGTTAATTGGATCAACATCAAATTCGCTCGGCATACTCAAGACACCTTAACGATGAAAGGTTGTGCGAATCGTGAGTTTTCGTAAAACGGTGTGCCCGTGGTGAAGCGTCAAACTTCCTTCGCCAAACAGGAAGTGCCCTTTACCAAACAGGAAGTGCCTCTTTATCTCATGAACCGTTTGTCGTATAGACGTGTGGTTGGCGTCAAATGACTTGATTGAGAGTCCTTAACCGTAATTGGGGCCTATTTCGCCAAACAGGAAGTGCCCCTCACAAAACAGGAAGTGCCTCTTTATCTCATGAACCGTTTGTCGTATAGTCTTGCGTGGCCAGACTGTTGCCTCCGCGATTTCGGCAAATGCTCCCACCGGCATACAGTCTGGCAAACCGGGGAAGAAATGATGAGTGCGAGAATAAAGCGGATGTGACGCAACCGCTCCCTTGGTGCAGTAGCAATAACATGTCCTACTGGAAGTGTTAAGTCTCCTTTCTTTATTTTTGGGGGCTATATTTTGTTTCTCTCTGGTGTTGTTGGTGTTACTTCCATGTTGTTTTCAAACGTTTTCTTAAACTATACACTCATAACAAGAATAGGCCGCTCGAATGACTTTGTCTGAGCTATTGTGTTTCTGTTATGTTTCCAATGGGACTACAGTTCAGTGCAGCACTGGCTACTTCTGATACTCGCCGTTCGGGAAGCTGCTGTTCCAGACTCTATATAGCATTCAGAGATTGTGGAATAGTTGTCTGGCTACGCGAGACTATTTGTCGTACAGACGTGTGGTTGGCGTCAAATGACTTGATTAAGAGTCCTTGACCATAATTGGCGCTTCCTTCGCCAAACAAGAAGTGCCCTTCACCAAACAGGAAGTGCCTCTTTATCTCATGAACCGTTTGTCGTACAGACGTGTGGTTGGCATCAAATTACTTGATTGAGAGTCCTTAACCATTATTGGGGCCTATTTCTTCTAACAGGAAGTGCCCCTCACCAAAAAGGAAGTGCCTCTTTATCTCATGAGCCGTTTGTCGTACAGACGTGTGGTTGGCATCAAATGACTTGATTAAGAGTCCTTAACCATAATTGGGAACTATTTTGCAAAACAGGAAGTGCCCCTCACCAAACAGGAAGTGCCTCTTTATCTCATGAACCGTTTGTCGTACAGACGTGTGGTTGGCGTCAAATGACTTGATTAAGAGTCCTTAACCATAATTGGGGCCTATTTCGCCAAACAGGAAGTGCCCCTCACCAAACAGGAAGTGCCTCTTTATCTCATGAACCGTTTGTCGTACAGACGTGTGGTTGGCGTCAAATGACTTGATTAAGAGTCCTTAACCATAATTGGGCCCTATTTCTCCAAACAGGAAGTGCCCCTCACCAAACAGGAAGTGCCTCTTTATCTCATGAACCGTTTGTCGTACAGACGTGTGGGGGCGTCATAAGACTTCATTAAGTGTCCTTAACCATAATTGGCGCTTCCTTCGCCAAACAGTAAGTGCCCTTCACCAAACAGGAAGTGCCTCTTTATCTCATGAACCGTTTGTCATACAGACGTGTGGTTGGCGTCAAATTACTTGATTGAGAGTCCTTAACCATTATTGGGGCCTATTTCTTCAAACAGGAAGTGCCCCTCACCAAACAGGAAGTGCCTCTTTATCTCATGAACCGTTTGTCGTACAGACGTGTGGTTGGCATCAAATGACTTGATTAAGAGTCCTTGACCTTAATTAGCACTTCCTTCATCAAACAGAAAGTGCCCTTCACCAAACAGGAAGTGCCTCTAAATCTCATGAACCTTTTGTTGCACAGACGTGTGGATGGTGTCATATGACTTGATTAAGAGTCCTTAACCTTAATTGGTGCCTCCTTCGCCAAACAGGAAGTGCCCCTCGCCAAACAGGAAGTGCCTCTATATCTCATGAACCGTTTGTCGTACAGACGCGTGAGTGGTGTCATATGACTTGATTAAGAGTCCTTCAGCTTAATTGGTTTAACTTAGCCCCACCCCCTCTTCTGATTGGCTGCTGCCCCTTGTGACGTGGGTAGAGCTGTGAGGGCCCGGTCATCGCTGCTTGCAGCTTTAATTAATAATGCATTGCGAACATTTCAATTGGCTAGTACATTAGAATGTATAACAAGCCCTGTAAACCACCTCCTTCTAACAAAACTGTTTATTGGAAGATAATGTAGTTTAAATGTGAACTCTTAAATAATGGTCAAACATATATGGGGACGAGTTATTAATACAATCAGATATGAATGAATGAATGAATGAATGAATGAATGAATGAATGAACGGACGGACGGACGGACGGACGGACAGACAGGAGATATATGGTTATATTACCTCATCCTTCTTCTTGCTGCTATCTTCATCTGTGGAACCTGCAGTACAGTAATTACAACATTCACATTCAAATACATCTTTTTTTATTTAGGATTAGGATGTGTATAACTGAAAGTCAATTTGACTAGATCATTCTAAATTGTTTGTTCATTACAGGTTGGTTTATTAGGCATTTCCAGATATATTGTGTTCATAACTTTTGGAACATTCAAGTACTGAATTATTGAATAATATTGAATTACCTATTTCACCTGGATCAGGAAGAGTGCTGCTGGGATCTGAATATTTGATGTCATCTTCTCTGATCTCTGAGTTTCCAGTATCAACAGCTTTGGGTTGACTCTAAGAAAATTGATAAATGTCACATCTATATGATCTACAGTACAAGCAACGTGTAACTTTGTCAGATTGTCATCCATTATACTTTTTTCCCCTTTTTTCCCTATTTTTTTAATACTCAGGAATCTTACAAAAAAGATATTATTAGAGTTAAAGATTGATAAAGTTATTTTGGAAAGAGTTTATGAAAATACCTTTTTGGGAGTTATCAACCATAAGTTCAGCTGCAAAGCCCATATAAGACACGTACGGAACAAAGTGGCAAGGAGTATTGGAATGCTCTGCAAGGCAAAGGATATTTTAAATTACAACTCACTATGCACCTTGTACAACACCCTTATACTGCCATATCTGACCTACTGTGTAGAGGTGTGGGGTAATACTTACCAGAGCAACCTTCAACCACTAGTCACAATACAAAAAAGAGCAATAAGAACAGTCCATCAGATTATGATAGGTTATCATGATCATACTAACACATTGTTCTTAAGGTCAAATGCATTGAAGTTTCCTGATCTAGTGGCTTTTAAAACAGTGATTAAAAAAAAGAAGGAAAACGTTGAAAAATGGAGTTAGCTTGTTTCCGCCCGACAGCAACTATATATATATATATATATATATATATATATATATATATATATATATATATATATAGCTTAAATAGTACAATGGTTTTGAGTTGAAATAATGGACATTAGACAAAAGGTTTCAACAGTCTTATGGCACCAAATACAAATGATCTTACCATATACTTGTTCTCTTTGCTTTCGTCATCAATGGAACCTATAGATATGTTTAAATTAGATACAATGAGGAACTTACTGCACATGTTTAATCTATAAGTGTAAATGTTTTGTTTTTATGTACAGTTGTCAGAATGTAATGTGTATTCTTAAAGTTATACTATGTAACTTTTTTTATAAAACAAATCTTAAAGTTGTCCTAACTATTAAATTGCTAAAGTTTTAGAAACACCCACTCCGTTAATTTCAGCCCCTAAAGCCTTCTGTAAATATGTTTTCTATGATCCTGGCCGGGGTCCGGGTTTCGCGGCAAAATGACGTCATCTGCATCATCTGTATACATTGTGTATACGTTGGCCAATCACGTCACGGATCATACACATGTGATACACTACCGGCCAATCACTTCAGGAAGTAGCCTCCCTCAGCAACCAGTGTTTATGATGGTGAAGGATTCTTGCCTCTTACTCACAAAATCCTGCTCAGAAAATTACGTTCTACCCCTCTACGGATTCGTATCGGTCGCCGTGGTTTGCGGCGGTGGTTTGTGGCCCCGCTCCAGTGGTCCGCGGCGACACCGGGCGAAAAACGGCAATACCGCTCGCTACTGAACACTAGTTTAGCAACTTACACAGTATAGCTTTAACTTTTGTAGAATCCAACTAGTGAATTATTGAATGCAGGTGTTTACCTTTCTCATTCAGCTCATCAACAGCTTTGAGGTCACTCTGAGAAAACAGTAGTAGTTGTAGTTAAGTTGTGTAGATAACAAAAACAATGCAGCGTGTTGGGTGGAGCCCTGTACAACGAATGCTGTGTCAGCAAAGCTCTGGGAATCATGAAGGATCAATCCCAATCATAGCCTGTTTGAGATGTTGCTGCATGGAAAACGGCTACGCAGTCTCAGAGCTATAGACTGCAAAAAAGCTTTTTCCACGTACAATCAGTTACATGAACAAACTGTCGAGAACAAGAACAAACCAGTACAACCTTGAACTTTTAACCCTTTAACCTTGCTTGAGTCTGTACCAGTGTGTGTATTCATTGCGACCGTAGGTCGCATTTAGTACGAAAACCTGCAGATCAAACCTCCAGATCAAACCTGCAGATCACGCTTGGCCATATGTGTCTAGATCTCACTGAGAGCCAGTCATCTCGGAAAGTACAGCTTTAGACAGGGACAGAAAATACCTTTTTTTTTTTTCTCACTAAAATGTGATAAAGCCACTAAAGCATTTCATAAATTTCAGGCTACATTTTACTTAAACGCCAGAGCTTAACTCTGCATGTAAATAAGACTTTTTTAAATTAATGTGAAGAGAAACCGAGTTGTGTTGGTCCTCCCAGCATTAGGCTAGCATGCTAACTAACGGTTAGCATCTGTGTAACTTACCCACTCTTTGTTGCCAAAATACGAAATATCGGGGCTCCATTACTTAGCGATGCAATTTACAGTATTATTCTGTTTATTTCAGTGCCACGTATGTTCCTAACAAACAATTATTAAGCACTTTATGGTTTTACAATGATTATAATGTAACGCTAGCATTCATTCTTCTTTGTGGTATTCTTTAGGATCCCGAGGGTCGCTTCCGGCGATCCTCTTCTTCGCTGGTTGAAAAGTTGAGTGCCCGTCTGAGAACGGAAGCTCTTCCCCAATAATAAATAAATAAATACACAACAAATACATGCTAACTCGGTATCATAACTGTGTGTCTATTGTAATAATAATAAGCATCCACAGCACAGTTGCACATAATGTATAACATTCAATGCCATATATTATTTAAAACATAGCTGTGTAATTTGAATAGCAAATGTGTTAGTTTCAAGGCAATTCACAGTTATTGGGACACGATAGAAGTCAAGTATTGATTTGAATAGGCCAATTTGTTGGTTTCGAAACAATTCACACAGTTACTGTGTGAATTAAAGTGGTTTATGTCCATATGTATATTTTATATTATAATTTGTATCTGCAATACTTAGTAATTAGTTACTAAAGTTTTCAAATAAATGTAGTGGAGTAAAATGTGCAATCTTTGGATCCAAGATGTATTGTGAAGATGTATTGTGAAGCACTCGGGTAAAGTACAGTAACTAGGCACCCTCCTGTCTGCAGGAAATTCACTAAAACATAATTTCAACAACACTTGTCTCTTATAATGCTTATTATAAAGCGTATTTTCATAGGAAACCATTTAACATTGAAAGACAGACGGATAGAACACAGTACTATGCAGTAGATATAGTCATTATTACTTATTTTTTTATGTTATATAATCATTATCTATATAAGATGCAAACAAAATTAAGTTTTACTCTTATCTACCTGTACCAAAGATGTTACAATAAAGTACAACCTTGAACCTTCTTTGTGCTTGTCTTTGAAGACAGTCAAGACACATTAACCCAGTTATGATATTGTGACTATTACTTATCCAAGATGATTTTTTAGAGTATTCTAAACTCACATAACCATCAGCTACAAAATCGTTGTGTTGTCATTTTAAATGATGTACAGATTATAGAATAAATACACAACATATGCTAACTCTGTAGCATAGATGTATGTCTTATTATCATACCACAGATGCAGATACTTTTAACATTCAATCCCAATAAAGCAATAATCGACTGTATACAACACACCATGACATCCGAGTACATTATGTATGGCTGGCTAACGATAGCTCCAGGCTACATTGCTAGCTCGGTAGCATCATGTTTATTGTCTCTGAGGAGTGGTCCAGGCGTACAGTTCTTCTGTGGCGGTCGTGCATCTTATCCAAATTCGACCCAGATGTCCAGATTACACCAGTCAATATACATTTACTGTATCTATAAACTGACTATAGCGCCCATTATGTCTCACTGGCGAGTGTGTTGTGATCATCTGATTTCAGTTCGACGTGTGCATTATTGACTAACTTGCCTAGCTTGCGATCTGCAGGGTTTCTCGTGGATCGTTGGGATTGTTGCTGGCTGATATACCAGTATATCAACCAAATACATGCTAACTCGGTATCATAACTGTGTGTCTATTGTCATAATAAGCATCCACAGCACAGTTGCACATAATGTATAACATTCAATGCCATATATTATTTAAAGCATAGCTGTGTAATTTGAATAGCAAATGTGTTAGTTTCGAGGCAATTCACAGTTATTGTGACACAATAGAAGTCAAGTATTGATTTGAATAGGCCAATTTGTTGGTTTCGAAACAATTCACACAGTTACTGTGTGAATTAAAGTGGTTTATGTCCATATGTATATTTTATATTATAATTTGTATCTGCAATACTTAGAAATGAGTTACTAAAGTTTTCAAATAAATGTAGTGGAGTAAAATGTACAATCTTTGGATCCAAGATGTATTGTGAAGATGTATTGTGAAGCACTCGGGTAAAGTACAATAACTGTCTGCAGGAAATTCACTAAAACATAATTTCAACAACACTTGTCTCTTATAATGCTTATTATAAAGCGTATTTTCATAGGAAACCATTTAACATTGAAAGACAGACGGATAGAACACAGTACTATGCAGTAGATATAGTCATTATTACTTATTTTTTTATGTTATATAATCATTATCTTTTTGAAATAGGCCAATTTGCAGGGGCTCATTCATTGCAGATTAATTACCACCATTGTGTTGTGTAAATAAGCCCTGTTTTAAATGAATGAATAGACAGTCTAATGTTATGTATAAATGACAGAAATATTATGTATACTGTTACGTTTTTTATTATACCGACCTGTTGCACATAGAACACACTGTGAAGTTGTTTACTTTAGTACAGTAGCTATGGGAAAATAATACACCAAACTTTATGAACATGTACAGCTGAGATGCTTTTTACGTTCTCTTTGCTCCTTTATTACTTATTTTTTTTTATTTTATATGATCACTGCATTGTCTGTAAGGATGCCGAACAAAAATACGTTTTACTCTTATGTATCTGTACAAAAGATGTTACAATAAAGTACCACCTTGAACCTCGAAGCTGCTTTGTGCTTGTCTGGGAAGCCACATTATATATAATATTATTATTATTAGCATCCACAGTACACCTCAGTTGCACATAACATTCAATCCCATACAGATTTAAAGCAATAATCGACTGTATTTAACAACACACCTCACAATGCGAGGCGTTTAATCCTGTAGATTGTGGTTTATTAACAGTCAGATTATCCTTGTGTCTTCACAACAACATAGGCTACATGCTAGCTCGGTAGCATAGCTGTATCGTGTCTATTGTCTCTGAGAAATGGGTCCCGGTGCACTGCTCTTCTGCTGCGGTCGTGCCGTGCATCTAATCCAAATTCGATCCAGATGTCCAGATTACACTGACAATATAAATGTACTGTATATATAAACTGACTAGCGGTCTAGTCTAGCGCCCATTGCTACGTCTGGCGACTGTTTTGTGATTTCAGTTCGACGTGTGCATATTTTGACTAGCTTTGCCTAACTTGTGATCGTCAGGGATCGATTGGCTTGGTAAGCTGATAGACTACTATAGGCTGATACTAGTCCAGTATCGTAACAATTCACAGTTATACATTGTGAATTATTACATCGAAACTGGAACAGCCGCGCCGACCATTCACACTGAAGACTATTGAATGACTGACTGTATCGTTAGGGTGACCAGACGTCCCGTTTTACCCGGGACAGTCCCGTTTTCAAGGTCCGTGTCCCGGTGTCCCGACAAATATCTCCAAAACGTCAATATGTCCCGCTTTTCAACATTCACCACCCGGCTGTCCCAGTTTTCTATAGCATTTTATGCTGCGCACTACAACATGTATTTTTATCCCTAAAGGATCATCCCACTGTTTGAGTCAACCTATCAGGAAGCACCCATAATGCAAAGCGTGTGTGAATTCGGTGCTGATTGGTCTGTGTACATGTCAATCACGCACCCATAATGCAAAGCGTGTGTGAAGTCAGTGGTGATTGGTCTGTTTAGATGTCAATCACTCGTTGTCAAGGCTGTTGCTAGGCGGTCACTACCGTAATGGCAGATAAAAAACAGCCGTGCAAACAATAATGTTACGCTAGACGCGAGAGCTACACGAGTCGGGAGGATCGGTATGCCAAAAAGAAAGTGTGTGTTTGGGAAAGATCTGCATAAACTCTACCCGTTTCTTAACAAGGTACACGGCAACGAGAACAGTGCATTTTGCACACACTCTTAGGGTCGTTTCATACCGTTATAAGGACCCTAACTAATTTCGGTTCGGGAGTGCTCCCCGACCCGAAATTATTTAGGTTCGGGGGGAGTTCATCCATACTTTCTTAACGGCTATAGTGCCGAAGTCGCTTAAATATTGGAGGTCCGTGGCATGACAACGTTTGTGGCCGATGAATGAGCATTGCAGGGCGGATACATATTTGACTTGCCCTGGCGCTGCACGTTGAATGACTTGAAGTCCAGTGAGTAGCAGGCAGCTCCAGCAGGCAGCAGCACCAGTGACGGGGACACGGGGTCTCTTCCATAGGTCTCTTTCTCTCTCTCACTCACTCTCACAAACGTCGAAAACATTTAATCTACAAGCTCACATTATAGACTGCCGCGGCCGCCTCTCTTGCTGCATGCATATCATCACGCAGTCACAACTCGTCGTGGACAACACGGAACATTAGCAAAGTTGATCTATGCTTTTCTTTTCTCACTAGCAAGACATGCACCAAAGCTGCTTGTGTGTGTGTGTGTGTGTGTGTGTGTGTGTGTGTGTGTGTGTGTGTGTGTGTGTGTGTGTGTATGTGTGTGTGTGTGTGTGTGTCGCGCGCGCCTCCCAGTCCACCACTCGTCTCCAGCAAGTAGAGGCAGCTGTATGTATCCGCTCTGCGATGCCCAACACACGGCCACACAAGCATTTGGAAGTCGGCGTGTCTCCCTCCCAAACGACCGCTGTTTCCTTGGATTTACAGCCGAGAATATGCACTTGAAGCCGGGCTGAATGAATTAGAAGACACCGCTGAGTACCGAAATTAAGTCGGGAGGTCACAACATTTCGTCAGCACCGTAGAGCCGAATTTAGTCGGTTGACGCCCCCCCGAACCGGGAGATGCGAACCATATTTGGGTTCGCCTAGTGCCGAACCGAACTTTGTTAGGCTCCTTATAACGGTATGGATCGACCCTAAGTGTTCATTTTCTGTGGCGCATGGTGGGAATGCCGACATCAGAGAGCACATGAAGACAAACAAACATAAGCGGTTGCTGAGGACAGACACACAAGCTGTTGACTTCATTTCTGTATATGTGGATGTGTCAAACCACAAAGCTCTCAAACTAATTCAACTTCAACACACTTTATTTATGTTTACTATTTATTTATACCCAAGAGTACGAATGTACTTAAAGCACTTTTTGATGCCAATACTTTTGCACTTTTACTCAAGCACGTATTGAATTCTGGACTTGTAACTTGTACTTGTAACAGAATATTTGTATGTTTCAGTATTGATACTTTTACCAAGTAAAACATGTTGGTACTTTTTCCACCACTAACTGTTGGATATTTATGTTTACTATTTATTTATACCCAAGAGTACGAATGTACTTAAAGCACTTTTTGATGCCAATACTTTTGCACTTTTACTCAAGCACATATTGAATTCTGGACTTGTAACTTGTACTTGTAACAGAATATGTGTATGTTTCAGTATTGATACTTTTACCAAGTAAAACATGTTGGTACTTTTTCCACCACTAACTGTTGAATAGATACTTTACTCATCCCCCAAGGGGAATTTCAGATTCTGTATTCTTTTGGGTGCATTTTAGCACTTTATTTATTAAACTTTACTTTTACAATAAAGTAAATGAAACTTAAATGCCTTGTCTTTTGTGTTGCAGTATTACTTATGTCATGTTAAAATATACAATTTTGCAAATTGTAGGTACGCTTTACAATTAACAGGATAATACAAAAAGCTCTAAGGGCTTTTCATTGTGGTCCTATATTAAATGTACGGTTTACAATTGTTAACAGGATAATACAAAAAGCTTTAAGGACTTCATTGTGGTCCTATATTAAATAAAAGAAGGGCAATAAACGAAATTGTTGGCAGATATGCTTTCCATGGTGCTGAAGGCCAAGTCTTAAAGTGATCCCTGACTAATACGACAAATATGCCTTAATACATTATAATTGTCCTCTATAACTACAATGTAGAATTAAATTATTTTATTTCTTCTAGAAATAGCTAATCTTTCACTCAATAGGGGAAATGCCCGTCGCAAGTTGATGTCATAAATGTCATGTGTGATCTATCCCTATGGAATTTATGGCATGCATGTGAAAATAAAAACAAACTTAATACTTCCTATGGTTAACATGAGCATCAAATCAATATTTCAAATGTGTTTGTGTTTTGTTTTTTTGCACATGCATGCCATAAAAATGACACATGACATTTATGACATCATCAACTTGAGACAGGCATTTCCCCTACTGAGTGAAAGATTAGCTATTTCTAGAAGAAATAAAATATTTAAGGTGTTTTTAATTTTACATTGTAGTTATAGAGGACAATTATAATGTATTAAGACATATTTGTCGTATTAGTCAGGGATCACTTTAAGGCCCATTCCCACTGGGGGAAAAAAAACTGTGGCCCAGTGGGAATGGGCCTTTAGCCTTCAGCACCATGGAAAGCACCCGGAATGGGGTTAGGGTTAGGCATAAATGTCGCATAAATGTCCCGGTTTGGCAGTTTTCAAAAATGGTCACCCTATGTATTGTGCATTCACTGTCTGCATGCATGCTCGTTTATTGATAATAACAGTGGTGGAAAAAGTACTCAATACTTTACTCAAGTAAAAGTATCAATACTGAAATATAGAAATACTCTGTTACAAGTGAAAGTCTGGAATTCAAAATGTAAACGTGTGAAAGTGTTTTCAAATAAATGTAGTGGAGTAAATGTACAATATTTGGATCCAAGATGTATTGTGGAGTAGAAGTAAAACACTCCATTATAACTTCCAAACTATGGCATCCTCTGTCAGCAGGAAATCACTAAAACATAATTTCAACAATAGTCCTCATTTGTCTTATAATGGAAATCAGTAATCAATTTAAGTAATACAATTGTTGTATTACTTAATGGCAATGTAAACGTTTGTTAATAAAGCTTCTTTGATTTGTAACCATATTGCTCACTACTCCCCATGTGGCGGAGTCAGGTTATTACAAGTCATTATTGAACCAGCGATTTTCACTCACTACTTTCCCATGTGGCAGAGTCGGGTCATTGCAGGTTACATTTTCAACTAAAAAGATGAATTTCTCAAATCTAGTATTTCTGCATGGCATAACTCTATAAGCCATATCTTCAAAACTGTTGGGTCAATCTTCACAACCAATATATCATTTTGTAGCTATGATTCCCAGCTTTCAAATGAAATGAAAAAATGAAAATGAAAAAAATTGCAATGACTGGCTCTCAGTGAGATTGGGACACATATTATGGTCAAGATCCCTGATGTCACCAATATTGAGTACATATCTGGGAATGCCCATGTATGGACATATTGTCATATTGTGTCAGTCTCATGATAACCAGTACGGTTGTCGCAAAACGAGTCACACTTGCAAATTAATTCCATCCATGTCGCTTTTATGCCCATATATGGAGATACCTACAGTAATGTCATCAATATTAAGCCCATAGCTGTGGATGGCCATATGTTGTTGCAGCGTGTGGCTGATACAATCTGCCACAACAATAAAATAAGATCTGGTTGTGTCAGGGGTGAAATGGCTCTTTAATGGATGAAATGGTACCCATCATTTTTCGATGCGAGTATAGCAAGCCTGATAAAATTATCAAAATCGCAAAAGAAATGACATCTACTCTTTTAAAAGGTTTCGGGGGGAGGATCTCCAGACCCCTGCTTGGGGAGTTCCACGCACCCCCAAACTAGACCAAACTTGGTAGGTGGTCCCATCAAAGTCCAATTTCATTAAAAAAAATGGATTGCATTGAATCTTCACCTACACACAAACACACACTGAGGGTGGGGTGTGGAGTTCAATTTGCAACCCGTAAGTGGATCTGTTCACCTTTTAGTTTTACCAGGACAGCCAAAACTCTGCCCTTCCCCCTATTTGTGGGTAAAACCAAAGGTCGATCCAACCGCTGGAAGTGGTTGACATTGCAATTTGTCCCCCACTCTGATCATTCATTTCCACTAACTCCCGAACGCAAGGGCAAAAGGCCCTTTTCTAAGGGCCTTTTGGTGAAAATATCGAAAATAGCAGACCTCCAAGCTCACAGTGTCGCAACACGACACATTGTGAGCCTAGAGGTTGGCTATTTTTGGTGCTTGATACCACAATGAACTAAGCATAATCAAGTCAATACTGGAGATGTGGCATACTGCATGGATTTCTACACAGAGAGGGCAATTATTTCAACATAAGATGCTGCATTCAAGTTCAGGAGAGTTTGGACAAGGCAATTCTCTCGAATAGGCTAGTAATAGCCTATTCGAGAGAATAGGCTGCCTTCAGGTATGTCATGGAAATGGGGCATTTGCATAGTAAAAACAGCATTCATGGTCTGGAGAGGGCACTTTTTACTGCAAGCAGGGACGTGCACACATAGACACTAGGGGGTGCTAGAGCACCTGCCTTTTTGCCTGCCTGGATTAATGTGCCCTTTTTATAAAGTTTGTTTTTTGCACAGTGTTTGTTTGTTTTGTACAGTGCTCGAGATGGTGCAGGGGAAGAAAGAGGGCGGCAACCGAGGTCACCGTTTGACCCAGCCGCTGCTTGTTGAACATTAACAGGAGCACCGTCAAAACGATTGAAAATACGGTTCATCTCGTTTGCCAGCTCCTCCGTGCCTGACACAGTAGAGTTGGCAGAGCCATACCCCGTGATCTTCCTAAAACCACCCCACACTTGTCTCGTATTGTTCTCCCTCAGAGAGTTCTCCAGCTTAGCTTTGTAGCTCCCTTTTGCCTGAGCCTTGACTGTTTTAAGCTCCTCCACCACCACCCTCACGCCCTCCGAGTCACCTGCATGGAACAGATCCCTTTTCCTCTTAAGGAGGTGAATGATTTCTTTTGTCATCCACGGCTTGTTGTTAGAGAAGCAGCGAACCTTCTTAGTAGGAACGCACACCCTCTCACAGAAGCAGATATAGTCAGTGATAACCTGACAAAGGCTATCTACATCATCCCCATGTTCACTGAAAAATGATACCCAGTCTGTCATTTCAAAATCAAATCTGAGTCTCTCCTCCGCCTCCCCCGTCCAACACTGAACTTCCCTGATGAATGGAAGCACTCTCTTCACGACAGGAAGATACGAGGGCTCCAGTTTCACCATGGAGTGATCAGATTTCTACACAGAGAGGGCAATTATTTCAACATAAGATGCTGCATTCAAGTTCAGGAGAGTTTGGACAAGGCAATTCTCTCGAATAGGCTAGTAATAGCCTATTCGAGAGAATAGGCTGCCTTCAGGTATGTCATGGAAATGGGGCATTTGCATAGTAAAAACAGCATTCATGGTCTGGAGAGGGCACTTTTTACTGCAAGGGCAGGGGCTCAAGCACCCTTTGATGTGTGATGTGCGCACGTGGGGTGTGGAGTTCAATGTGCAACCCGTAAGTGGATCTGTTCACCTTTTAGTTTTACCAGGACAGCCAAAACTCTGCCCTTCCCCCTATGTGTGGGTAAAACGAAAGGTCGATCCAACCGCTGGAAGTGGTTGACATTGCAATTTGTCACCCACTCTGATCATTCATTTCCACTAACTCCCGAACGCAAGGGCAAAAGGCCCTTTTCTAAGGGCCTTTTGGTGAAAAAAATCGAAAATAGCAGACCTCCAAGCTCACAGTGTCGCAACACGACGCATTGTGAGCCTAGAGGTTGGCTATTTTTGGTGCTTGATACCACAATGAACTAAGCATAATCAAGTCAATACTGGAGATGTGGCATACTGCATGGATTTCTACACTGAGAGGGCAATTATTTCAACATAAGATGCTGCATTCAAGTTCAGGAGAGTTTGGACAAGGCAATTCTCTCGAATAGGCTAGTAATAGCCTATTCGAGAGAATAGGCTGCCTTCAGGTATGTCATGGAAATGGGGCATTTGCAACAGCATTCATGGTCTGGAGAGGACACTTTTTACTGCAAGGGCAGGGGCTCAAGCACCCTTTGATGTGTGATGTGCGCACGTGACTTACAGGTTTGGGTGCTGCAAGTGCATCGCTGCTCGGCGGCAGTAAACGTGTTCAAATGGCCATACTTTGTTGACCATTGCTCTAATCAGCACACCATTACATTGGTAATTCATACTGTAGGTTTAAAGGCTGCATAGCAGCCTGAAAATCTAGCAGGCCTATATTAAACGTCCCATTGGAATGGTATGTACATTTTCTATACTTGCTTAAAAAAGAAAACAATAACTAAATAAATGGATACTTAAATAAGTAAATAAAACTACATTATAATAATTCAGAGCTTAATCATGTAGGATATTTAATTATGTTATTATTTAGGGTGACCATATTCTGAATCCCCAGAAAGAGGACACTGCTTCGCGCGTACAGTCTTTAAGGGTTTTTCAGGTCGATTCGGGTGCCTTTACATGCTTCTAACTCGCGCATATTCTGAATTCCCCCAAAAAGGACACTTTACCAGGCATCTTGGAGATACTGAGAAATACCCCAAAGTACTCGCAAATCTTTATTTATCTAACACATTTCTCCTAAACAAAATATTCAGTCACATACAAATGCTCTAATAGTTCTTGACATAAGTTCTGTATGAATATTCAGATTTTTAACAAAATAAAATATGTAACATCTCTTTAGTCTTACACTTATCTTAGAAGAAGTGAGGTAGCCCATTCTTAAAAATAAATGATGCTAATCTATCTATAAATGCGAGAAGTCTCTGCGTGTCTGTCTGTCTGTCTGTGTGTCTGTCTGTAATCCGCGTATCTCGAGAACCGTTCGTCCCACCGGCTTCAGATTCGGCACGCGCGTTCCCCGCTGCGGCACGGAGTGCAGTGCCGGGTCTCGACCCGACCCGACGCGCGGTTTTCCCGAACCGGCGCGAAACGTTCGGAATCTCCTTATGCGGGGTTGATTGTTGACATCAGGCTGTTCCGGAGGAAATCGGCGAAAGCTCTGACTCATTGTGACATCACTTCATAAAAGGCTCTGACATCACGTACGCCACATGAGTCAACAAAAAATCTCTGTGAGTGTGTATGTATGTATGTAATCCGCGTATCTCGAGAACCGTTCGTCCCACGGGCACGCGCGTTCTCCATATATGGGCATAAAATGAATGCCCCCATATATGGGCATAAAATGGATTGCAGACAGACAGATACAGATATCTCCATATATGGACATAAATGGACAGAGGCAAACAGATGGTCAAAGATCTCCATATATGGGCACAGATACAGATATCTCCATATATGGACATAAATGGACAGAGGCAAACAGATGGTCAAAGATCTCCATATATGGGCATAAAATGGACGCAGACAGACAGATACAGATATCTCCATATATGGGCATAAATGGACACAGGCAAACAGATGTTCAAAACGGGTCCTATGACAACAGGTATAATGAGGTTTGCATTAAAGGGGGAACCGGCACTGTGTCTGCAACACAGTTGGAGGCACAGACAGATACTCCATATATGGGCATAAAATGGACGCAGATAGACAGATATCTCCATATATGGGCATAAAATGGACCCAGAACTATAACTGCAGTGATCTCCATATATGGACATAAAATGGACGCCGACAGACAGACAGACAGATACAGATATCTCCATATATGGGCATAAATGGACACAGGCAGACAGATGGTCAAAACGGGTCCTATGAAAACAGGTATAATGGGGTTTGCATTAAAGGGCGGGGCATTCATTCCCTATTTACATTGTTCCGAGTTGGCCAGGTCGCCGACTAGACGCTTCGGGCGGCCCAGCTTCTAGTAATGTTAATTAAACAAAAAGAAAAAAAGAGAGGTAGCCTATTCTTCAATATTTAGTTAGCACATTCTTCAAAATAATGTCTCTTATAGGGCTAATGGGAAAGACAGACTCTCCCCTTGTGCTTTGTAGTGGCCATATGGACTTGCTGGTCGTTGGAACCTTTGGGTGCATTCAGAAATGCGCACTCAACACACTGGTGTGCCATATTGTCGTTTGTTTATTCGGTGCGCACAGTGCGGTGTTTTTTCGGAAATCCATTTGGGGACCCCCCTGGGGATCCCGACCCACAAGTTGAGAACCACTGGGCTACTTTTGGATTCTTCCCTCTAGTCTAGTCTATCTCTTATAAAGACCTCCTCAGAATATGGGGATATTAGGGTTCAAGACATTGGTTAATGTAAATACAAGAAAATCACACAGATTTTGGAGACCCAAATGTAGAAATCTGTGAAATTATCGTGCGCGGGCTCGCTCGCGGGAGGCAAGAGCCGGATTGTGGTCATCTTTGTGAAATATTGCCTGGAGTTTACTCGCGGAGAGAGTGTGTTACACACTCGATCCTGACAGACTAGATCATGTCGTCATTCAACATACGTCGATACCAGTGAGTAGCCTATATTTGATTTGTTGCTGGCCAGATGAATCTATCAACCTTATGAAACATTTGCGCAGACCGACTTTTAGACTATTTCTCATTATTATGTAGACATGTGTTGACACGAAACATAATTTAACAGCAACATCTTGTTGCTTGTTATATCACACGTGCACATGTATCTTGTTGCTTGTTATATCACACGTGCACATGTGCAGTTGCTACACACGTGCACCCACGGACATAGCCTGTGCGATTGTAGTCCAATATAATGAATTCCCATATGCAAGGTGAAGCTGTGCGTTTGTTGTATAGCCTACTACTACTAGTCCCAAACATACAGGCCTAATACTTTAACTGTTGCTATTGGCTGCGTTTGTGTGCGCTTGTCATCATGCATTAAAATAAATATGTCTGTTATTTTTATCAGATGTCTGCGTGTACGCGCATGTGTGTGTGTGTGTGTGTGTGTGTGTGTGTGTGTGTGTGTGTGTGTGTGTGTGTGTGTGCGATCACCTTACAGCTGTCTGGAGAATAAAATAATGTTGTATCGCTTTACCTGCTCTGAGCCTCCATCTCTTGGCTTTTCTGACATTGCTGTTGAAAGAAGTGTGGATTTATATATTTCACATATAAACTCTTAGGCATTCAATATTACTTGAGGTCAGTGTTGGGCAATATTACTTAAGAGAGTAATTATTACTTATT
Organism: Nannobrachium achirus; assembly: GCF_963921795.1. NCBI lineage: Eukaryota > Metazoa > Chordata > Actinopteri > Myctophiformes > Myctophidae > Nannobrachium > Nannobrachium achirus. The sequence continues at coordinate 69,281,427 of NC_137813.1, forward strand.
ACACCTTGGAAAAAGTAATAATATTATATTACTTATTACTTGGAATCAAGAGTAATATGTAATATATTAAAGCTATACTGTGTAAGTTGCTAAACTAGTGGTCAGTAGCGGTATTGCTTTTTTCGTCCGTTTTTCGCCCGGAGTCATCGCGGACCACCGCCGCGGACCAACGGAGCGGTGCCGCAAACCACCACGACCGATACGAATCCGTGGAGGGGTAGAACGTAATTTTCTGGCCAGGATTTGGGGATTAAGAGGTTAAGAATCCTTCACCATGGTAAACACTGTAGCTGAGGGAGGCTACTTCCTGAAGAGACAGGACAGATACGCTGTGATTGGCCGGTAGTGTATCATGTGTGTATGATCTGTGATGTGATTGGCCAACGTATACACAACGTATACAGATGATGCAGATGACGCAATTCTGCCGCGAAATTCTCCCCCCCCCCCCCCCCCCACGGCTCATAGAAAACATATAAAGAGAAGGCTTTAGAAGCTGAAAATAACAGAGTGGGTGTTCTAAAACTTTAGCGATTTAACAATTAGGACAATTTTAAGATTTGTTTTATAAAACAAGTTACATGGTATAACTTTAAAGCTATACTGTGTAAGTTGCTAAACTAGTGGTCAGTCGCGGTATTGCTTTTTTCGGCCGGTTTTCACCCGGAGTCGCTGCGGACCACCGCCACGGACCACCGGAGCGGCGCCGCAAACCACCGCGACCGATACGAATCGGTGGAGGGGTAGAACGTAATTTTCTGAGCAGGATTTGGAGAGTGAGAGGTTAAGAATCGTTCACCATCGTAAACATTGGTTGCTGAGGGAGGCTACTTCCTGAAGAGACTGTGATTGGCTGGTAGTGTATCACGTGTGTATGATCTGCGATTTGATTGGCCAACGTATACACAACGTATACAGATGATGCAGATGACACAATTTTGCTGCGAAATTCTACCCCCTCACGGCTCATAGAAAACATATAAAGAGAAGGCTTTAGACGCTGAAAATAACGGAGTGGGTGTTTTAAAACTTTAGCGATTTAACAGTTAGGACAATTTTAAGATTTGTTTTATAAAAAAAGTTACATAGTATAGGTTTAAGTTATATTACTTTTTTCTTTTTTTTTACCCCACAAAAGAAAAGAGATGCACAACACAATCTGATTAGCCAGCTCCTTTTAGAACTGAATATTAGAACAATAACAGTCTCTGGGGTGCAATTAAAACAAATATATAATTAATTACAGGCTTTTGTAATTAATGAATCCCAATTAATCACATTTTAATCGCACATCAATATTTGACCTGGGAACAGTGAGAAACCTTTTTAATGGATTTTGGTATAAAAGCGAATCAATTAATAATTAATATATATATATATATATATATATATATATATATATATATATATATATATAAGCCTAAGCAACAAAACATTGCTTATTTTTATTACATTTAAAACACCTCGGTACTATAGCATTTTGATCCTAGGCTCTGTACTTGGTCCCTCTACACTCTACTCTAACCTCTACCTCTTCCCCTCAGATTAAATTATTACGGTATTAGGGTTTAGTCAGTGGTAATGTAAATAAAAGAAAAGGATCATATCAGCTATTAGACAAGGATATAAGGAGACCCCCTGTTGTAACTCTGAGGACCCTAGGGGTCCCTGCCTAGGCTTAAAGGCTTAAAAGTGTACATTTTAGACGTGATGTGCAGGGCTCTGGGGTTTCCCACAAAGGAAGTAGGCTTTCAACTCCCTAAAACTAGTTAAACTATGTGTATTGTTTATGTTTACATTTTACAACAGGCGAGAGGTTTAGCAGTTAGCACAAGGCCTCAGTGTAGTGGAGGCTATGCTAACGGCTAAACAGCAACATCGCATTTGCGATGCTTGAGGCTTGATGTGCTGCAGTGATATGCAAAGCATAATTTGCAAAGCAAAGCCGTGATTTTGTCCACGCTCACGCTCCCGATTGCTTTTTAAATGTAAATGTCCCAGCCATCCACTGGTGTAAGCGCGCCACGCACTGTGGAACGAGAATGTTGTGCTGTCCTCTGTGACTGTGTGACAGCCGAATCAACGACGCTCACCCGTCTCATAAACTATGTCATAACTGTGTGCAGTGCGCAGGCTGCGGCAGATCTACACGCTACATCAGTAGGTCTGTTCTATTTTTGCATGATGCGGCAACTACTATGAGTACCGGTAGATGATGATGAATGAACAAAAACACAAATCACGGGTAACAAGGCTTTTTTTTTTTCTTCTTTTTTTTAGTAAAGCGTTATACACTACCAGTTTTGACAGAGTAATACCTTACCTTAGGCCTACTCGTTACTAGGTAAAGTAATACTATTACAGTAATATATAATTAGTAATTTGTTACTGCCCAACACTGCTTGAGGTTATCCAATAAATAAAACAATATTGGTTCTTCAGCTGTTCTTCAAAAGATTCAAATACCTGCAAGCATTTGCATCTGTAGAGCCAGGTTCAGCCTTTGGGTTGATTCGTTGAGACGTTTGTTGAAATTTTCGAACTTATTTTTGTATATTAAGGACTTCAAGATACGCTTTGCGTCACTAAAAGACTTGTATTTTTTGACAAAGGTTTCAGCTTCTTCCAGTATGCTCTGGATATCACCGAGGGCACTCATCATCTTGGTAGAGATCTGACCAGCATCATTTCCTTTGGGGTCGGGCAAAAGTTCCTCCAGCTTTTTCACATGATTGACCAGTTCCTGGCACTCTCGCGTGTTACCCTTCTCCTCATCACAGAGAGTGCTGATTGTATTTACCAGGACCGAGATGGCTTTTAGGACCGCCGCCATGACTTAAGAGTGAAACATGACAGAAGGAAAAAGGGAGAGATATTAAGTAGATTGGAATGTGAGAAAACAAATAACAATAAGGTCATACAGCTGAATTGAATTGAATTGAATTGAATTGAATTGAATTGAATTGAATTGAATTGTTCCTTGGGCTAGAAATGGCCCCACAAAACGATGGTTTAGTGATGAGTCATCACTTTTCACAGTTTTTTGGGTGTTTTTGGGGGGCATTTCTAGCCCAAGGAAAGGTTTTTGTGCAAAACTTGATATGGATAATTCCATGGGTAATTTTCAAAATAAAGTTTGGTACCCAAGGCTAAAATCCATTGTTAGGTCCTAAAGAATCCTCAAAAAAAGTTTGACGCTTTTATCCACTCCGTTTTGATAATGTCAAAAACCAGGGTTAAGCCACCACACTATTTATACCAAATCTCTTGGGGACAGGTCGATTTTTAAAGATGGGTACTCCTGGAGAAAATTAAGAGAGGGTCATTCCTTTCAAATTTTAGTCCAAGGGAAGGTCAGCTAATTTTATTTGAGTTCAATGGAGGCCATTGGAGGGTCATACTTTTTTGTTTTTTTGTATTAATGAAACAGTCAGTTTATTTATATGCCGATATCTGCCATCCCTAATAAATATTTATCTTTTTGTCAATCATCATCAACAATGGCCATCACCTCTTTGACAGTGGAGAAGCATAATTGCTTTGATGCATGTAACATTAACGACCGCCAATGAGCATCAGCTGGACACACACACATACATTTTCTCCAGGGGTACCCTTCTTTAAAACCTGTCCTGTACCTTAAAAATCACACCCGTGTGAACTGAGCGGTGGTCGTGGAGGCTGCGCAACAGCAAAACAAATATATAATAATAATAATTATAATAAAAAATATAAAAAAAAAATATATATATATATATAATAGGGGGGGGGGGCTTGCTTGCGTGTGAGAGAGAGAGCCATCCATCCATCCATGTCACTCAGGCCACCACTGGTATTGCAGTTGATGCTCAGGGCAGACTAGACTCAATAGCACCTCTCTGGTCACCAGGGGTACTTAGGCTACATACGGACCCACATACATAGATACACACACGGCCACGCTATGGAGACGGTGTGACCACCGCTCAAAAACAATAGATCTACAGGTTAGTTAGATGTGAGCTTGTAGCTAGCTGTGAGCTTGCTGCGAAATTATCTATTATTTTCAGCAAATGTTCTTGTGAAGGAAAAAGTATTTCAAAGTATGAGTGAATCTTTTAGTACTGCTGTAGGAGAACAGAACAGACTTACATTTACAATGCAATGGAAAAACCCAATCTGACACAAAGCATGTCCAGTCTCATTGCACTACTAGTTCCACACAACAACCAATGCATGGACACAGAATCTAACACAAACTATATAGCCTAACTCACTTTGACGTTCATATGAAATTGACAAGAACACATGGTAGCAGATTCTAGTGGCCGAGCCTCGGTCACAGGTCTAGGTCACAGGCCAAGATACTAAGTTTACCTGGTCTCTATACTGCCTCCCCCTGGCCAGCCTGATGGAGGGGAACTGGTTGGAATAACTTGTTCCTTCCACACGCTACGTCCAACCGGGGAAGCTCCCCACTGTCAGGTCATAAGAAGCGGCCTGCTCACTCCTCACGCACTGAAGGAAGCATGAGCTCAGTTCGGGGCCCTCGCCAGGTTGGCAGAGGGATAGCAGCGCCCAGGATTACAGCTTAGACATTTGGCACTGGGTGAAAAATGCGTTACAAAATCGTGGGAAAAATGTATTAGACAAAGAAAAATATATTAAAGCTATACTGTGTAAGTTGCTCAACTAGTGGTCAGTAGCGTTATAGCAAACCGCGGTCGCGTCTGCTTTTTTCGGCCGTTTTTCACCGCGGACCGGGCCTTCAGACCACCGCGTCCGCCTCGCCTCGCCGAGACCTATCCATAGAGGTCTTTCTTGTCCCTCTACGAGCCTCGGTTGGGGAGATACATGCTAGACTCCTAGCCCATTGTAAACACTGCAGTGTATTTCCTGAAGAGCTCGGCAGTGTATGATCTGGGCTTTGATTGGCCGGTAGGGAGACACGTGTACAGAATGATGCATATGACGTAATTTTGCCAGGAAAAACAGCCCCGGTCACGGCCACCAGGGCTCAGTAGAACACATATAAAGAAAAGGCTTTGGAAGCTGAAATGAACAGAGTGGGTGTTCTAAAACTTTAGAGATGTAATAATTAGGACAATTTTAAGATTTGTTTTATTAAAAAAGTTACATAGTATAGCTTTAAGTTTACTTCAACAATACATGTTTAGAATAACTACACACACTTTACATTGTGTAGTGTCAAAACACAAGTCTTATATATGTTCTTGCTCATCACATTCATTTATTCTCAGCTATAGGTTATTATAGTTTTGAAGTTTTCATTCGTTTTTTTTTTATTTCATTATGACTTATCAATTTCTGTTCTTTTTTTGTTTGTTTAATCATAATATGGGGTTCCAAGTTAGGACAGGCAGAGAGCATCAACCCCTATCAGTTCATCACAAGCTAGTCTCGCGTGGCCAGACTGTTGCCTCCGCGATTTGCAAATGCTCCCGTCATACAGTCTGGGGCACGGAAATAGAAACGATGAGTGGGAGCTGCCGTTCCAGACTCTGTATAGCATTCAAAGATTGTGGAATAGCTGTCTGGCTACGCAAGACTAATCACATGCCAATGAATGCACAGATAGTTTCTGTGCTGCCATGGCACCAGTAGGATCATTTCTCCTCCTTCTCTACTTGACTTACAATGTGGTTAGAGAGGAAAACTAGAAAAGAAAATTTCTAAGAAATTTTAAGTGTGCCTGCAGCTCGCTAAGTGTGTGCAACCTTGTGTAGCGGTCGGTGTTAGCATTAGCGTTAGATTTTTTCAGTGTTAGCATTAGCGTTAGATTTTTTAACATTAGCATTTTTTGCATTAGCTTTAACATTATCGACTGTACGACAAACGGTTCATGAGATATAGAGGCACTTCCAGGCACTTCCTGTTTGGCGAAGGGCACTTCCTGTTTGGCGAAGGAACCACCAATTAAGGTTAAGGACTCTTAATCAAGTCATATGACACCACCCACGCATCTGTACGACAAGCGGTTCATGAGATAAAGGGTCACTTCCTGTTTGGTGAGGGGCACTTCCTGTTTGGCGAAATAGGCCCCAATTAAGGTTAAGGACTCTTAATCAAGTCATTTGACGCCACCCAGAAGTCTGTACGACAAACGGTTCACGAGATAAAGGGTCACTTCCTGTTTGGTGAGGGGCACTTCCTGTTTGGCGAAATAGGCCCCAATTAAGGTTAAGGACTCTTAATCAAGTCATTTGACATCACCCACAAGTCTGTACGACAAACGGTTCACGAGATATAGGATCACTTCCTGTTTGGTGAGGGGCACTTCCTGTTTGGCGAAATAGGCCCCAATTAAGCTTAAGGACTCTTAATCAAGTCATTTGATGCCATCCACGTGTCTGTACGACAAACGGTTCACGAGATATAGGGTCACATCCTGTTTGGTGAGGGGCACTTCCTGTTTGGCGAAATAGGCCCCAATTGAGGTTAAGTACTCTTTATCAAGTCAATTGACGCCACGCACGCGTCTGTACGACAAACGGTTCACGAGAAAAAGGGTCACTTCCTGTTTGGTGAGGGGCACTTCCTGTTCGGCGAAATAGGCCCCAATTAAGGTTGAGGACTCTTAATCAAGTCATTTGACACCAAGCACGGGTCTGTACGACAAACAGTTCATGAGATGTAGAAGCACTTCCTGTTTGGCGAAGGGCGCTTCCTGTTACAGAGGGGGCGGGGCTTAATCAATTACAGCTCATCCCTATTGGCTGGAAAAAGACCAACGTTGTGTATGCATTTTAAAGTTTAAGTGACGTTGCTAGGCAAAAGTATGTCAGAGTAATGTGGGGCCCAAGTTTCTGGGTTTTTTTCAGAGTCCCCCATTCAAAGTCAATGGGGGTTTTTGCGTGTCGTTTTTTTACGAATTGTGTTGCCATGGTAACGCGGATCGGAAAGAAAAGTAATAGCACACCATTCCCGGCCGAGCCGCACATTTTGATGTATATATTGCGTGGGTGGCGTAAATCGTGCAGCAGTTATTACGTGCCAAAATCGTGTAGGGTCACGTGTGTAGTGTGTGCAACCTTGTATAGCAGTTGGTGTTAGCATTAGCATTTTGCATTAACATTAAAATCATTATTAGAATTTTTTACTTCAGCATTTTTATCATTAGCTTTAACATTAACATTTTTTTAGCATTAACATTATCATTGATTTTTTTCCTTCAAACAATAGGCATTTGTTAACATTAGCATTTGTTAGCATTAGCATTTTTAGCATTTGTTAGCATTTGCATGTGTTAGCATAGCATTAGCATGTGTTAGCATTAGCATATTTGTTAGCATTAGCATTTGTTAGCATTAGCATGAGCATGTGTTAGCATTAGCATTAGCATTTGATAGCATTAGCATTATCATTTGTTAGCATTAGCATTTGTTAGCATTAGCTTGTATTAGCACATTTGTTAGCATTAGCATTTGTTAGCATCATCATTAGCATTTGTTAGCATTAGCATGTGTTAGCATTAGCATTAGCATGTGTTAGCATTAGCATTTGTTAGCATTAGCATATGTTAGCATTAGCATGAGTTAACATTAGCATTTGTTAGCATTAGCATTTGTTAGCATTAGCATTTGTTAGCATTAGCATGTGTTAGCATTAGCATTTTTTAACATTAGCATTCGTTAGCATTAGCATGTGTTAACATTAGCATGTGTTAGCATTAGCATTAGCATTTGTTAGCATTAGCTTTAGCATTTTTAGCATTAGCATTTGTTAGCATTAGCATGTGTTAGCATTAGCATTTGTTAGCATTAGCATTTGTTAGCATTAGCATTAGCGGTTAGCCGTTGGGACTGTGGGACCACCCACCGAGTTTGTGACCAGTAACGTGTTGGGAAGTGGAGACATGGCTGTTTAAAGCCTAGCCAATAGGAAGGCAGAGGGGGCGGGGCTTAAGCATTTACAGATAGTTCCTATTTGCCATGTAAGTACACACAGCGAGTTTCGAGACGGTACCATGCTGCAAACTGGAGATAAAGCTGTTTAAAGCTAAGCCAATAGGAAGATAGGGGCGGGGCTTAAGAGGGGCGGGGCTTAAGTAATAAGTCCCTATTGGCCGTTTAAGTCCAGACACCAAGTTTCAAGACGGTACCATGCTGTGAACTGGAGTAGTGGCTGTTTAAAACCCAGCCAATAGGAATACAGAGGGGCGGGGCTTAATCAATTACAGCTCATCCCTATTGGCTGGAAAAAGACCAAAGTTGTGTGTGCATTTTAAAGTTTAAATCACGTTGCTAGGCAAAAGTATGGCAGAGTTATGTGGCACCAAAGATTCTGTTTTTTTTTTCGGAGTCCCCCATTCAAAGTCAATGGGGGTTTTTGAGCGTAGTTTTTTACGAATTACGTTGCCATGGTAACGCGGATCGGAAAGAAAAGTAATAGCACACCATTCCCGGCCGAGCCGCACATTTTGATGTATATATTGCCGGGGTGGCGTAAATCTTGCGGCAGTTATTACGTGTCGAAATTTCCCCCATACTAAGTCAATGGGGTTTTTGGGCGTCGTTTTTTGCGAATTACGTTGCCATGGTAACGCGGATCGGATAGAAAAGTAATAGCAACCTATTCCCGGCCGAGCCGCACGTTTTGATGTATATATTGCGTGGGTGGCGTAAATTGTGCGGCAGTTATTACGTGCAGAAATTTGCAAGAACATTACTTACTTACTGACTTACTTACTTAAGTATGGCGGATTACAATAAGTGTTTTGCCATTGCATTGCATGGCAGGCACACTTAATTAAGTGTGCCTGCCGCGTGATTGGAAAGGACACCCGGGCTCCAGGGAAACCCCGCCCACCGAAGCTTTTGATTGGCTGAAGCGGAGCTAGGGAGCGCTCAATTGTAGTCGCTTGGACAGGGCGTTTATCGTGGGCTTGCATTCACCACGGCTTCGTAACTCGCGCGGCGCTCCGCCGGCCGCGCGGCCCTGGCCCGCTCTTCGCAGCCACTCGCGCCTGCGGCGCTCGGGGGGCGAAGAGCAGGACCAAGGTCCGCTGGCCTTCGCGCCGCTTGCAGTGTCATGGACAATCGAGCGGCTCCGTCTGGAGCCCGGGTGTCATTTCCAATCACGCGTGCCTGCCATGCAATGCAATGGCAAAACACTTATTGTAATCCGCCATACTTATATAATTAAGTGTGCCTGCCATGCAATGGCAAAACACTTATTGTAATCCGCCATACTTGATTAATTAATTAATTATTGATCCCACAAATTTGGTGCGGTAATAACTGCCGCACAATTTACGCCACCGCCGCAATATATACATCAAAACGTGCGGCTTGGCCGGGAATGGTGTGCTATTACTTTTCTAAGAGAAAAGTTGTATCGTTTAATTGATATTAATTTATTAGTGAATTAATTTTACCCATTGACTTATAATGGGAATCGCAAAAACTCACATTCAATATTTCTTTTCTCGCAAACCATAGGGGCTACAGTTTCAAAACTTAGAGAGGAGATTTATAATGATATCAAGGATTAAATAAAAAATAATTTCGTCAGTTGGCCTCATGGTGGCGCTATAACAGTCCACTTTACCTTTCGGCCTGTAACTCTTGAACTGTGGGTCGGAAAATTAAAATTCCTTTTTCCCTGGATTCCTTGGGTCATGACGCATCTCCTCATATAGGCCACATCCATTTGCGTCAGGATAGATTTTCCGCCATTTTGAATTTTCTTCAAAACACACTTTTTGCTCCTTTTCCTACATATTTTCTCCAAATGTCACAAAAATCGATAAACACGATCTATGGACTCATGCGATAAACATCTTTAAACGATATTTTGATAGTCCATACCGTTCTTCCGTAACAGGGTTCCAAAGTTAGCGGGAGGAGACCGTTTTGTAAGAAGTAGCCATAAATCACAAACGAAACATCCAGTCAACACCAAATTTTAACCACAAACGTGCAAAACGTAACCGCTAATGCTAATGCTAACAAATGCTAATGCTAACAAATGCTAATGCTAACACATGCTAATGCTAACAAATGATAATGCTAACAAATATGCTAATGTTAACACATACAAGGTTGCACACACTTAGCGAGCTGCAGGCACACTTTTCTAGTTTTCTATTATTAAGTGTGCCTGCCATGCAATGGCAAAACACTTATTGTAATCCGCCATACTTATTAAGTGTGCCTGCCATGCAATGCAATGGCAAAACACTTATTGTAATCCGCCATACTTAATAATAATAATGACGGTGCAACAAATTTCGGCACGTAATAACTGCCGCACAATTCACGCCACCGCCGCAATATATACATCAAAACGTGCGTCTCGGTCGGGAATGGGGTGCTATTACTTTTCTTTCCGATCTGCGTTACCATTGCGACGTAATTTGCAAAAAACGACGCCCAAAAACCCCATTGACTTAGAATGGGGGAGATATCGGTACGTAATAACTGCCGCACGATTTACGCCACCCCCGCAATATATACATCAAAATGTGCGGCTCGGCCGGGAATGGTGTGCTATTACTTTTCTTTCCGATCCGCGTTACCATGGCGACGTAATTCGTAAAAAACTTCGTGCAAAAACCCCCATTGACTTTGAATGGCGGACTCGGCCAATAGGCATGAGCTGTAATTGATTAAGCCCCGCCCCCTCTGTATTCCTATTGGCTGGGTTTTAAACAGCTACTACTCCAGTTCACAGCATGGTACCGTCTTGAAACTTGGTGTCTGGACTTAAACGGCCAATAGGGACTTATTACTTAAGCCCCGCCCCCTCTTAAGCCCCGCCCCTATCTTCCTATTGGCTTAGCTTTAAACAGCTTTATCTCTAGTTTGCAGCATGGTACCGTCTCGAAACTCGCTGTGTGTACTTACATGGCAAGTAGGGACTATCTGTAAATGCTTAAGCCCCGCCCCCTCTGCCTTCCTATTGGCTGGGCTTTAAACAGCCATATCTCCACTTCCCAACACGTTACTGCTCACAAACTCGGTGGGTGGTCCCACAGTCCCAACGGCTAACCGCTAATGCTAATGCTAACAAATGCTAATGCTAACAACTGCTAAAGCTAACACATGCTAATGTTAACAAATGCTAATGCTAAAATGCTAATGCTAATGTTAACAAATGCTAATGCTAACAAATGCTAATGCTAACACACGCTAATGTTAACAAATGCTAATGCTAACAAATGCTAATGATAACACATGCTAATGCTAACACATGCTACTGCTAACAAATGCTAATGCTAATGCTAACACATGCTAATGCTAACAAATGCTAATGCTAACAAATGATAATGCTAACACATGCTAATGCTAACAAATGCTAATGCTAACAAATGATAATGCTAATGCTAAAAAATGCTAATGCTAATACATGCTAATGCTAACAAATGCTAATGCTAATGCTAACAAATGCTAATGCTAACAAATATGCTAATGTTAACACATGCTAATGCTCTGCTAACACATGCTAATGCTAAAAAATGCTAATGCTAAAAATGCTAATCCTAATGCTAACAAATGCTAATGTAACAAAATGTTAATGCTAACAAATGCCTAATGTTTAAAGGAAAACATTCAATGATAATGCTAATGCAAAAAAAAAATGTTAAAGCTAATGATAAAAATGCTGATGTAAAAATTGTAATAATGATTTTAATGTTAATGCAAAATGCCAATGCTAACATCAATTGCTATACAGGGTTGCACACACTTAAGCCCTTTGCACACAGGACAGTTGCGTTTTTTTCGTTTGCGGCATGAATAAAACGCATTGGATTTGATGTGTAAGGCTGTGCGGAATCGGCGCTGCGGATCCAAAAAGGAGTCATAAAAGGAGTGATGAGTTTTTTACCGCATGCGACAAGACGCACGAATCGAACTGAGTTCGATCGAGAAAAAAACGCACGGCGGCAGCCACTCGTCGCACGGCTAATTCGGAGCCGGTGTGCATGAGGTCATGGAGAATCATTGTTTTCTTTTCAATAAATTATATTGTCCGTTTTGTCCGTGCGGTTAAACGCGCCTGTGTGCAAAGGGCTTTAGTGAGCTGCAGGCACACTTAAAATTTCTTAGAAATTTTCTTTTCTAGTTAAGTGTGCCTGCCATGCAATTGCAAAACACTTATTGTAATCCGCCATACTCAATTAGGGTAGTTAATGATCCCACAAATTTGGTGCGCTAATAACTGCCGCACAATTTACGCCACCACCGCAATATATACATCCAAACGTGCGGCTCGGCCGGGAATGGTGTGCTATTACTTTTCTAAGAGAAAAGTTGAATCGTTTAATTGATATTAATTTATTAGTGAATTAATTTTACCCATTGACTTATAATGGGAATCGCAAAAACTCACATTCAATATTTTTTTTCTCGCAAACCATAGGGGCTACAGTTTCAAAACTTGGAGAGGAGATTTATAATGATATCAAGGATTAAATAAAAAATAATTTCGTCAGTTGGCCTCATGGTGGCGCTATAACAGTCCACTTTACCTTTCGGCCTGTAACTCTTGAACCGTGGGTCGGAAAATTAAAATTCCTTTTTCCCTGGATTCCTTGGGTCATGACGCATCTCCTCATATAGGCCACGCCCATTTGAGTCAGGATAGATCTTCCGCCATTTTGAATTTTCTTCAAAACACACTTTTTGCTCCTTTTCCTACATATTTTCTCCAAATGTCACAAAAATCGATACACACGATCCATGGACTCATGCGATAAACATCTTTAAACGATATTTTGATAGTCCATACCGTTCTTCCGTAACAGGGTTCCAAAGTTAGCGGGAGGAGCCCGTTTTGTAAGAAGTAGCCATAAATCACAAACGAAACATCCAGTCAACACCAAATTTTAACCACAAGTGGGGGGCGCTATACTGAACATATACCCAAAAGCATTTCCACTTCGACCCATAGGGGGCACCACAAACGCGCAAAACGTAACCGCTTCATGCCAAAACGTGTTTTTCAGGGGGAACGACCCTCTCAAAACGAAACACAAACGATCTCGGGAGCGACGGGACAAAGTAATCGCCTTGCGGAACTTGTGGGAGGAGCCTATTTCTTAAAAACAAGAAACCATATTGCTAATGCTAACACATGCTAATGCTAACAAATGCTAATGCTAACAAAGATGCTAATGTTAACACATACAAGGTTGCACACACTTAGCGAGCTGCAGGCACACTTAAAATTTCTTCGAAATTTTCTTTTTAAGTGTGCCTGCCATGCAATGGCAAAACACTTATTGTAATCCGCCATACTTATTAAGTGTGCCTGCCATGCAATGGCAAAACACTTATTGTAATCCGCCATACTTAATAATAATGATCCCACAAATTTCGGCACGTAATAACTGCCGGGAATGGGGTGCTATTACTTTTCTAAGAGAAAAGTTGTATCGTTTAATTTATATTAATTTATTAGTGAATTAATTTTACCCATTGACTTATAATGGGAATCGCAAAAACTCACATTAAATATTTTTTTTCTCGCAAACCATAGGGGCTACAGTTTCAAAACTTGGAGGAGATTTATAATGATATCAAGGAATAAATAAAAAATAATTTCGTCAGTTGGCCTCATGGTGGCGCTATAACAGTCCACTTTACCTTTCGGCCTGTAACTCTTGAACCGTGGGTCGGAAAATTAAAATTCCTTTTTCCCTGGATTCCTTGGGTCATGACGCATCTCCTTATATAGGCCACGCCCATTTGCGTCAGGATAGATTTTCCGCCATTTTGAATTTTCTTCAAAACACACCTTTTGCTCCTTTTCCTACATATTTTCTCCAAATGTCACAAAAATCGATACACACGATCAATGGACTCATGCGATAAACATATTTAAACGATATTTTGATAGTCCATACCGTTCTTCCGTAACAGGGTTCCAAAGTTAGCGGGAGGAGCCCGTTTTGTAAGAAGTAGCCATAAATCACAAACGAAACATCCAGTCAACACCAAATTTTAACCACAAGTGGGGGGCGCTATACTGAACATATACCCAAAAGCATTTCCACTTCGACCCATAGGGGCACCACAAATGCGCAAAACGTAACCGTTTCATGCCAAAACGTGTTTTTCAGGGGGAACGACCCTCTCAAAACGAAACACAAACGATCTCGGGAGCGACGGGACAACGTAATCGCCTTGCGGAACTTGTGGGAGGAGTCTATTTCTTAAAAACAAGAAACCATATTGCTAATGCTAACACATGCTAATGCTAACAAATGCTAATGCTAACAAAGATGCTAATGTTAACACATACAAGGTTGCACACACTTAGCGAGCTGCAGGCACACTTAAAATTTCTTCGAAATTTTCTTTTCTAGTATATATATATATATATGTTCCGACAGAATTTCGGCACGTAATAACTGCCGCACCATTTACGCCACCGCCGCAATATATACATCAAAACGTGCGGCTCGGCCGGGAATGGGGTGCTATTACTTTTCTAAGAGAAAAGTTGTATCGTTTAATTGATATTAATTTATTAGTGAATTAATTTTACCCATTGACTTATAATGGGAATCGCAAAAACTCACATTCAATATTTTTTTTCTCGCAAACCATAGGGGCTACAGTTTCAAAACTTGGAGAGGAGATTTATAATGATATCAAGGATTAAATAAAAAATAATTTCGTCAGTTGGCCTCATGGTGGCGCTATAACAGTCCACTTTACCTTTCGGCCTGTAACTCTTGAACCGTGGGTCGGAAAATTAAAATTCCTTTCCCCCTGGATTCCTTGGGTCATGACGCATCTCCTCATATAGGCCACGCCCATTTGCGTCAGGATAGATTTTCCGCCATTTTGAATTTTCTTCAAAACACACTTTTTGCTCCTTTCCCTACATATTTTCTCCAAATGTCACAAAAAACGATACACACGATCTAGAGACTCATGCGATAAACATATTTAAACGATATTTTGATAGTCCATACCGTTCTTCCGTAACAGGGTTCCAAAGTTAGCGGTAGGAGCCCGTTTTGTAAGAAGTAGCCATAAATCACAAACGAAACATCCAGTCAACACCAAATTTTAACCAAGTGGGGGGCGCTATACTGAACATATACCCAAAAGCATTTCCACTTCGACCCATAGGGGGCACCACAAACGCGCAAAACGTAACCGCTTCATGCCAAAACGTGTTTTTCAGGGGGAACGACCCTCTCAAAACGAAACACTAACACCAACCGCTACACAAGGTTGCACAGACTTAGCGAGCTGCAGGCACACTTAAAATTTCTTAGAAATGTTCTTTTCTAGTAATTAAGTGTGCCTGCTATGCAATAGCAGAACACTTATTGTAATCCGCCATACTTAAGTCAGTCAGTCAGTCAGTAAGTAAGTAATGTTCTTGCAAATTTCTGCTCGTAATAACTGCCGCACAATTTACGCCACCGCCGCAATATATACATCAAAACGTGCGGCTCGGCCGGGAATGGTGTGCTATTACTTTTCTTTCCGATCCGCGTTACCATTGCGACGTAATTCGCAAAAAACGACGCCAAAAAACCCCACTGACTTAGAATGGGGGAAACTTCGGCACGTAATAACTGCCGCACAATTTACGCCACCCCCGCAATATATACATCAAAATGTGCGGCTCGGCCGGGAATGGTGTGCTATTACTTTTCTTTCCGATCCGCGATACGATTGCGATGTAATTCGCAAAAAACGACGCCCAAAAACCCCATTGACTTAGAATGGGGGACTCCGAAAAAAAACCAGAAACCTTGGCGCCACATAACTCTGCCATACTTTTGCCTAGCAACGTGATTTAAACTTTAAAATGCACACACAACTTTGGTCTTTTTCCGGCCAATAGGGATGAGCTGTAATTGATTAAGCCCCGCCCCCTCTGTAACAGGAAGTGTCCTTCGCCAAACAGGAAGTGCCTCTATAACTCATGAACCGTTTGTCGTACAGACTCGCGGCTGGTATCATAATTCTTTTTTTTTCTCAATTTTTTTTTCTCAAATTTTTTTTCTCAAAATTTTTTTTTCTCAAAAATTTTTTTTTCTCAAATTTTTTTTTTCTCAAATTTTTTTTTTCTCAAATTTTTTTCTTTCCGATCCGCGATACGATTGCGATGTAATTCGCAAAAAACTACGCCCAAAAACCCCATTGACTTAGAATGGGGGACTCCGAAAAAAACCCAGAAACTTTGGCGCCACATAACTCTGCCATACTTTTGCCTAGCAACGTGATTTAAACTTTAAAATGCACACACAACTTTGGTCTTTTTCCGGCCAATAGGGATGAGCTGTAATTGATTAAGCCCCGCCCCCTCTGTAACAGGAAGTGTCCTTCGCCAAACAGGAAGTGCCTCTACCGTTTGTTGTACAGACTCGCGGCTGGTATCATAATTCTTTTTTTTTCTCAATTTTTTTTTTCTCAAATTTTTTTTCTCAAAAATGTTTTTTTCTCAAAAAAATTTTTTCTCAAATTTTTTTTTTTCTCAATTTTTTTTTCTCAATTTTTTTTTCTCAACATTTTTTTTCTCAACATTTTTTTTCTCAAAAATCTTTTTTTTCTCAAAAATTTTTTTTTCTCAAAATTTTTTTTTTCTCAAAAATTTTTTTTTCTCAAATTTTTTTTTCTCAATTTTTTTTTTCTCAATTTTTTTTTCTCAACTTTTTTTTTCTCAAATTTTTTTTTTCTCAAAAAAATTTTTTTCCTCAAAATTTTTTTTTCTCAAAAAACTTTTTTTTTCTCACAAAACAATTTTTTTCTCACAAAACAATTTTTTCTCAAAAAAACTGTCGTTAAAGTGCGACCCGTGATAACGGCCAAAAATACGCCAAAACGCCAATAATTAGTCGAAATGGCTGTGGGTGGTGTCATATGAAGAACCATAATGTTAAAGCTTATGCAAAAAATGCTAATGTTAAAAAATGTAACGCTAATGCTAACACCAACCGCTACACAAGGTTGCACAGACTTAGCGAGCTGCAGGCACACTTAAAATTTCTTGGAAATTTTCTTTTCTAGTAATAATAATAATCTTCCCGCAAATTTCGGCACGTAATAACTGCCGCACAATTTACGCCACCGCCGCAATATATACATCAAAACGTGCGGCTCGGCCGGGAATGGTGTGCTATTACTTTTCTTTCCGATCCGCGTTACCATTGCGACGTAATTCGCAAAAAAACTACGCCAAAAACCCCATTGACTTAGAATGGGGGAATTTTCGGCACGTAATAACTGCCGCACGATTTACGCCACCCCCGCAATATATACATCAAAACGTGCGTCTCGGCCGGGAATAGTGTGCTATTACTTTTCTTTCCGATCCGCGTTACCATGGTGACGTAATTCGTAAAAAACGACCCCCAAAAACCCCATAGACTTTGAATGGGGGACTTGAAAAAAAAAAAAAAAAAGAAACTTTGGCGCCACATAACTCTGCTATACTTTTGCCTAGCAATGTCATTTAAACTTTAAAATGCACACACAACTTTGGTCTTTTTCCGGCCAATAGGGATGAGCTGTAATTGATTAAGCCCCGCCCCCTCTGTATTCCTATTGGATGGGCTTTAAACAGCCATAACTCCAGTTCACAGCATGGTACCGTCTTGAAACTTGGTGTCTGGACTTGAACGGCCAATAGGGACTTATTACGTAAGCCCCGCCCCCTTTTAATCCCCGCCCCTATATTCCTATTGGCTGAGCTTTAAACAGCTATATCTCCAGTTTGCAGCATGGTACCGTCTCCAAATTCGCTGTGTGTACTTACATGGCCAATAGGAATTATCTGTAATTGCTTAAGCCCCGCCCCCTCTGCCTTCCTATTGGCTGGGCTTTAAACATCCATGTCTCCACTTCCCAACACTAAAAATGCTAATGCTGATGTTAATGTTAATGCTAAAAATGCTAATGCTAACACCAACCGCTACACAAGGTTGCACACACTTAGAGAGCTGCAGGCACACTTAAAATTTCGTAGAAATTTTCTTTTCTAGTCATATCTACTCCTAACTTACAGTAGTCCAATTTTATGTTTTTTGACTGAAACTGAAACTCATCCAGCTGTGTTCAATGCTGACAAATGCAAGTCAAGTCATATAAGCACCCGTACCACCAAGAATGAATGTAACTATACTTGAACTGTATATAGTTTATGATCGGGACACACAGAGGTCTATACTTAGTCCCCTCCTTTTTTACCTCTATACAAAATCTCTTCTGCAAAAATAACAGATCTACAGGTTAGTTAAATGTGAGCTTGTAGATCACAGATGAATGAAATGTGATGGAAAACCCAGTCTGACTCCCAGTCTCATTGCACTATTTAGTGCAAGTAGGATGTGAGGGGGTCTAACTAGGGGTTTGTCATGATTAAGACGTTGCCCGTCTTACCAGGCCTCTGCGCTACGGTAACCACGGCTATGGCTACTAGCCAGGACCATGCGGATGCCTTCCTCCTCCAGCAGTGCGGGAAGAAGGAATGCGACTGCTTCATTTCATGGAACGACCCGTACTCGACGTGCTTCCAGTGACTGGGCTGGGCACATCTTGAGAAGGGCACCCACGCCAATCCTGCCTGCACCTAATGTGCTTCGATGAACCTGGCGTACAGGAACCTCCGGGCAGCGACTCTCGCCGCCCTGATGGGCTCCGCCTTCAACCCCCCGAGCGGGGTGCGAACCAGAGAGGAACAGCGTCTGCTGGCGACTGTTGGGTCGAGTCCGTCCAGCAGCACCTCCTCGCCTTCCTCGTTCCAGTTTGGCCACTACAGCGATATTGACAGCCCAGACGACGAGGATTTTCCCCCTCTTCATCAGCAAAACGAGAGGGAAGAAACCCCGGAAGCGGGTAGCGGTAGAGGCCTCCTCCCCCACGCTGCAGCCTCGGTGCGCCAGTCAGCTAGCCCCCCTTATCCCAGTGGTTTCCGCGGCTCGGTTGCAGGAGGGTCTGCTTCCTGAGCCCTTCCCCACACTCAGTCTGTGGCCCACGGTGGGTCGAGGGCCCAGACTCCCCAGCCCACTGTTGACACACTGGACCTATTGGAAGCAGCGTCTTATCCCTAGGCTGCCACACAGGGCGTCACCGCTGCGCTTTATTCGGGCACCGTCCCGACTGCATCAGACAACGCCGTCTCCCCAACCCCAGAGTCCTGGTCTCTGTTCGAGTCAGCGGCTCGCCGCCTCAGAGTAGACATACTGGTGGAGGAACGCCAGGCGGCCTCTCCTCCCGGAGATCGCCGGTCTCTCCGAGGTTCCCTGTGTCCCCATCCCCGGGCAACGTCCCCAGTTCGAGGACAACTTCCAATGCCGTTTGGCTAAAAAGAGCAGGGAATCCTACAGGGCCGCCGGCCATGTTTTCAGAGATATCAATGCAGCGGGTCTCCTGATGTCCTCAGTCAGGGAAGTTTTGACAAGATGTCCCTGGGCCTTTCAGAGGGGAGGACCCCCGACAACCTGAAAGACATGTTCCTGGCCCACTCGACAGAGATCTCCGCCTCTCTCGACCTGGTGAGGGACCTCAACCTCCACGCTGTTTCCTGGGCCGGCCGGGTCATGGACCACGCCATGCAGCAGGAGACCACCAGTTGGCTGCACGCCTTCCAGCTGGACAAGAGATCTGCGGAGAGAGAGGCCCTGCAGAAGCTTCCCAGCTCCCCAGTGGAGCTCATGGCAGGAGGGATCGATCTCCTTACACAGCTCAGCCCTACAGTAAGAGACCGAGGAGACAGTGGAGGCCACCATGCCCCCGCCCCCCTCCAACCCCCCCTCCACTTCCAAGCAGGACCGCTTCCCTCGTTCGAGCTTGAAGGGGAACCCCAATAGTCCCAGGTCCTCCAGGGTGAGGTCGGGCGCCAGGACTGACGTTCGCTCCCGCAACCAGACCCCCTCCAGGCGCAGAGAAGAGCCAGCGGCTCAGCCTTGGTCCCGCTCTGGATGGGACTCTGTCCCCAGGCAGCGTTACTGACTTTCCCCACCTGGGGACATTATCTTATGTTTATTGTCTACCCTGCCTGCCTTTACTGGCGCTGTGTGTACCACCACTGAAAGCCAGTAAAATTGTGTGTTTGGATAACTTGTGTGTTTCTTTCGATTGCCACCGTGCATGTAAAGAAATATTTTAAGATTCAATATGCCTTAGTGTTACAACCTCACTCTGCTGAATTGCTTACACACAGTTCACACATCCCTCCACGAGAGGGCAGCCTAGATCATTCTCTGTATCTACAGTGTGTTCCAGGGCTAACAGACCGCTCTTTTCCAAGGTTGTTAACTCCTCAGCTAAGGATAAACCTATGAGCCCGGTCGGGACTTTGTCAGTACAGCTAAGTTAAATGCGCTTCCCCGGTGGGTTCGGGGTTGCTTTCCTTAGGCCCTTTGGGCAAAGGTAAGAAAAGTAAACAGGTTAACGATGCATCGCTGTTCCCAACGTGTCACGTGACCCCGGCGCCATTTTGTCCCACTCAGCGAAGCTAGACGTCTCTGCCTCCGCCATCTTGCCACGGGGTGCGGAAGAGGTTTGTGGATCACGTGACCGGCCCGACGCCTTCCTGCTGTCCCATCGAGCGGCATCATCCGTCACCAGGGGCGCCATCTTACTGCAGTGGGGTTACCATGCCAACACACTGCGAGTACGGCCCGACGCCATCTTGGGAGGGTTTGAGCACGTCGGCACCTGTGTGCTAGAAGAGCTCGTTTCGGACCACGTCAGGTCCTCACAGGGCGGTTCTCCGCCTCCAACACTTCCTGCCTCCCTGGCTCCCCGCTTCCGCGTCTCAGAGTCGCGCGCACCCCCGACGTCACCACGTATCGTCGTGGTGTCGGAAGTGCAGGCACCGGCGAGCCGCTCGACAAGCACTCCCCTAGCTGCTTCCCGAGCGGGCGGTGCAAGAAATTCTTCCCCTCTCTTTACTCCGCTTGCAAAGTGTGTGGCGTGTTGGAAGAGATACAATCCCACCGTTGGATTTATCATACAGTAACAAAGGGCTACAGAATACAATTCGACAGATAGCCCCACTGTCTTCCAAGGTGATTTTCACCAGGGCCAAGGACCACCAACTCTCGGCCCTGGAGGAAGAGACACGCTCCCTTCTTCAGAAGGGCGCCATCAGAGAGGTCCCACGCAAGGAAATTCGTTTGGGGTACTACTCCAGTTATTTCCTGGCGCCAAAATAGAAGGGGGGCTACGGCCTATTCTTCAAGGCCTGAACCAGTACCTCAAGGTCTTCAAGTTCAGGATATTGACCCCTGCCAGCCTGCTGTGGTCAGTCAGAGAGAACGACTGGTTCTGCTCAATAAATCTAAAGGACGTGTACACGCACGTCTCGATCTCTCCCCCCCACCGCAAATTCCTAAGATTTGCTTTTCAGGGGGGGGGGGGGGGGGGTCTCTTCATCCGACTGTGGCCGATTGGATTTGGGCCAAGACTTGTTCGCGTCGAGAGAGAACGCGAAGTGTTCACGTTTCTTTGCCCTGAAGGGGTCTCCCCCTCTAGGGGGAGTTGGAGGTGGTGCTAAAGGGTCTGAGCCAGTCTCCTTTTGAACCACTAGAGAGCGTTTCCTTGAAAATGCTTTCCCTCAAGACGGTTCTCCTCCTGGCTCTAACTACAGCCAAGAGGGTGAGTGATCTTCATGCTCTCTCAGTGTCAGAGGATTGCATGAGGTTTGCTAGCGGTTTTCGCAGTGTCCAGCTGAAACCCCACCTACAGTTCTTGCCTAAGAATGGGGTGGTCCAGGATGTTCCTGTGGAACTCCTCCCTTTGCTTCAGAGGAGGATAAATGGTTACATCTTCTGTGCCCTGTCAGGGCTTTGAAGATTTACTGTGACAGGACAAGAGAATGTAGGCGGTCAACCTGTCTCTTTGTCCTGCATGGGAAGTCCACTAAGAAGGTAGCGGTTGCAGTGTCAACGCTTTCAGGGTGGATTGTGGAAGCTATTAACTTGGCTTACGATAGTGCGGATGTGGCCAGAGTACCAGGTCTCGAGGCCCATTCCACTAAAGGTATATCCACCTCTTGGGGTCTCGCTCAAGGGACCTCCATCCGAGAGGTCTTTGTGGCGGCTGACTGGAAGTCACCGTCCATCTTTGCAGCTTACTATCACTTGGATGTAGCACCCAAGTCTTTGGCGCATTTGGTTCTACAAGTGGCTGCTTCTTCTCGTTGAAGTGTCATACCTGGGGTGAAATATTTGTGTGAGAGAACACTATTTTCACCCTTTCCTCCTTGACCAGATGGTAGTGGTCTTATTTGAGGGGGCCCTCTTACCTTATGTGGATCAGCTTCCCATAGGGTAGACTAGGATTCAGGTGGGTCTACGTGATCCTAGCCTGGCAGGGCCTTTTTACTTCTTGACCCCTGACTCTGGGCCGCAATAGCGCCACACATAGGATGGAGTACTTCCTTCCAGAACTTAATAAACAGGTGTTTCGTTCGAAACACTTGTGTTTTATTTTAATTTTATTTTTTTCACTTTGGTCATTTTATCGTAAACATTTTTGGTTCAGGGCACCCCTATACATATTGTTTTAATTCGAGGCACCCCTACATTATATTCTTAATTTTCACTCCCAGCACCTATGGCATATTTTAGCGATTATGTTATGAGGAAAACATTGAGATAATAATATTTTGGTTAGAACTGACTGAAAATAACTTTGTACTTCAAGTTTAAATGATTCTAAATATTGTGTCCAAAAAAAATCCAAATATTATCACATTATCTCGTGGCACCTGGACTGCCGTCACAGCACCCCAGGGTGCCCCGTGACCCACTTTGAAAACTAATCAGGCTTTTGAGAACACCCGGGACAGTTTTTGAATATCTTCATTCAGTATTTAGATATTTGATATTAGTGCCCCCCTTCCAGGACCTTCCTATGCAAACCAATTAAAACTTCAAACTCCATTTTAACCAAGAAAGATTCAAGAAAACAACTGTTTTATATATATACAGTATATATGTTTTTTCGTGACTCCTAACACCCTCCGAATATGTGAGCAGGCCGTGTTTTTTTTTCTTCGATAACCTTTCTCATGTATTTTTTATATTTCTTGTATTTAATGATTTTTAATTCTTCAAAAAAATTATAGAAATCAATAAAAAAAAATCTCGAAAAAACACAGCTTGCTCATGTATGCGGAGGGTGTCAGGAGTCACCAGAAAAAAAGGACAGGTGTTTTCATTGAATCTATCATTTTTAAAATGGATTTTGAAGTTATAATGGGTTTGTATAGGAAGGTCCTGGAAGGGGGAAAATGGGGGGGAACTTTATATCAAATATCTAAATACTGAATGAAGAAATTCAAAAACTGTCCTGGTTGTTCCCAAAAGCCTGATTAGACGATAAAATGACCAAAAGGTTTTTTTTCTTTCTTTCTTTTTTTTAAGTGAAATATCCCTTTGACCCTTGGATGCATGACCTACCAATACCTACACTCTTCCATGAGTGGGGTCAAAAATGACCCCAATTGAAATCAATGCGTTTTTGCTATAAACTACTTTGCTCTCACACATAACTCTGCCATACATTTGCCTAGCAACTTGATTTCAACTTTAAAACGCTCACACGACTTTTGCCTTTTTGGGATGAGCTGTAATTGTTGAAGCCCCGCCCCCTCTGTCAACTAAACGCGTGCAGCAGTGTGATATTGAAACGTAACGGCAATCGCGCAAGACACGCCCCTGCTTGCCTTTGATCACGCCCATACCTTCCTCTGATTGGGCAGGGTCCGTTGCCATGTGAACTGCCTTGAAAACAAGATGGCGGCCCCCTGTCTTTAGCTCTTTGCGGCGCTACACGCTAATATTCAGTCTTTTAAATGAGTAAACAGACGTTTAAACTAATACCCAGGGGGCAAAGGAAGGTGTGCTGCATTTGCCCCGACATAAAAAGTTGTCCACCAGAAATATTATCTATGACCCAGTAGGATCACAACCTATATGGACAACCCGGTCAATTTGTACAACAAAGTCCAATATGGCCGCCTCAATATTAGCCCCTATTAGTTTTAATGGGGGGTGAATAGGGCAAAATTTTAAACTGAGGGATATTTCAGGTTGATCAATGGTATACATATGAACATTTTTTGTATTGCAAGTTTCCATGAAATCCAATATGGCCGCCACAATATGGCCGCCATAATGTAAGGACCCAGAAAATAGGTTTTGCCTCTAACTTCTGAACCAGATGAGCTATAAACGCAAACTTGGTGTCTATTTCATGGTGTCTGACCATGGGAGACTCAATGGAATAGCTAATTTTATTATTGGGTGTGTCTGGACCTTTATTGTGCATATTTGCAAGATGGTGGACTCCCAAAATAGAGCTTTAACATAATTTCTACCATGATTGTTGACTGCTTTTGCAAATACAAGCAATATGAATCCATTTGCTAAGATTTATGGCACAGAAGGGACTTATACCTGTATTATTCTTGAGTTTGCATGTTGTCAAAATGGCTGTAAACGAGATATTATATTTCCTGTCCGATTCTACTGTATGTAGTTGTAGCAATGACTTCAGATAAAATCAGAGACCAAAACAATGTATCTTAGAAATTATTTTTTTATTTTAAAAAAAAAAGAAAAAAAGAGAGAGATTATCTCAATTAAATGAATGCAACTGCCTTTTTGGGTCTTTCACACATAGACATGCACATGCTTTCCAACAACTTCAGCTTCAGGGAAATTATAATGAACACATGATTAAAACAGGCTGCATTATAATGCAAATAATTGCTAGTCACTATCACTGTCATGTGTACCTATCCTGCTGCATCTTGTCTCCAGTCCTTGGCAACGACACCCCAAGTAGCATGCAATTCCCTTCTTCGCACATGAAGTTCAATCACCCGAGAGAGACTTGGAGTAGAACCGCTGCTCCTTCACTTGGAAAGGAGTCAGCTTAGGTGGTTCGGGCATCTAGTACGGATGCCCCCCGAGCGCCTTCCTAGGAAGGTCCTCGATGCACGTCCCACTGGGAGGAGACCCCGTGGCAGACCTAAGACCAGATGGAAGGATTATATCTCCAGACTGGCCTGGGAACGCCTCGGTATACTCCCAGAGGGAGTGGAGGAAGTTGCGCAGGATAAGGAAATCTGGAAGTCTCAGTTGGAACTGTTACCCCGCAACCCGATTCCGGATAAGCGGTTGAAGATGGATAGATGGATGGATGGCACATGAACAGTTTTTCTGGCAGCCTTTGATATATTGCCTTGTCCATTGATATAGGCCAGGCTGGCTCTGTAGATGTACAGGGGACTGCCTTCCCATCACTGAGAGACCATCCATATTCAGTGAAGCAAGGGATGTCTGGCTTCGCGATGTGTGCAGTTTTATCTATTATGGCTGCAAGAGCAGCTCTTTTCAGGTGCAGGCCAAAGGCATTTTCTGTAGGTGGCAGCAGCTTCAACAGGGTTGATCGGTTATTTAGGAACTTGTACACTCTCAGCTTTGCCAGGTCAAAGTCCTCCGAATGGTCAGCTTTTGATACAGCTATTGTGAGGTCTCTAGCCTGATTCTTGACATCCTCTGAGAGGGAATAAGAGGAATTTTCACCAAACTCCTGAAGTGCAGGGAGATCTAGACCCATGCTGGTCTTGAACCATGCCTTCTTTCCAGTGAAAAAGGGATAGCTGGTGGTATCTCTGCCACTCAGGCTGTGAATAAAGGGCAGGGCACGACACTGTGCAAGTCCAAGGGCTGAGACCATGTGATGGATAGGAAGATATGCATCCTGCTCTGTTCTCACCCACAGCTCTGGAAGGTCTAGGAGGTGGGTGGCAGCATGATATAGATGCCTATATCATGCTGCCGCCATGGGAAGGCAGTCCCCTGTCCATCTACAGAGCCAGCCTGGCCTATATCAATGGACAAGGCAATATCATGTAGCTGTATCAAAGGCTGCCAGAAAAACTGTTCATGTGCGAAGAAGGGAATTGCATGCTACTTGGGGTGTCGTTGCCAAGGACTGGAGTCATTGCTACAACTACATACAGTAGAATCGGACAGGACATATAATATCTCGTTTACAGCCATTTTGACAACATGCAAACTCAAGAATAATACAGGTATAAGTCCCTTCTGTGCCATAAATCTTAGCAAATGGATTCATATTGCTTGTATTTGCAAAAGCAGTCAACAATCATGGTAGAAATTATGTTAAAGCTCTATTTTGGGAATCCACCATCTTGCAAATATGCACAATAAAGGTCCAGACACACCCAATAATAAAATTAGCTATTCCATTGAGTCTCCCATGGTCAGACACCATGAAATAGACACCAAGTTTGCGTTTCTAGCTCATCTGGTTCAGAAGTTAGAGGCAAAACCTATTTTCTGGGTCCTTACATTATGGCGGCCATATTGTGGCGGCCATATTGGATTTCATGGAAACTTGCAATACAAAAAATGTTCATATGTATACCATTGATCAACCTGTGAAGCTTCGTGGAAATATCCCTCAGTTTAAAATTTTGCCCTATTCACCCCCCATTAAAACTAATAGGGGCTAATATTGAGGCGGCCATATTGGACTTTGTTGTACAAATTGACCGGGTTGTCCATATAGGTTGTGATCCTACTGGGTCATAGATAATATTTCTGGTGGACAACGTTTTATGTCGGGGCAAATACAGGTTTCCTAAAAAAAGGCTGTTTTGCCCCCTGGGTATAAGTGCTTGCTTAGCGTCACACCAATTAAGGTTTAATAATACAAACCTCTGCTGCTCATCCACCTCCATTGTAACCAAGGCATTTTCACCCACTGCCGCTGGTAAATAGGGTAATTTTACCTTGGCATTAGGACAGAGGCTATGCCTCAGACCAAGCCTCAGACAAGAGGAGCCTTTGGCCAGTCTGCCTTTGCGGATGGAAATTGTCCAATAGGCAGAGACAAGTAGAGCATAGGAGCATATGCCATCAAGCTAAATTGTCTAATCCAATGCAGCTATCACAATTTGTATCATTTCCATGAGGAATTGGTGACACAAGCCTTTGTTCAAGGACTCCTTCCTGGCCGTTTTAGAGAGCATATCCATGCCCCATTGCCTCAATGCCCTCAAGGAAGCAGAAAGTTACCATCCTTGTTTTGACTGTCCATGCCTATACCAGACAAGCCAAGTGTGGGGAAAGTGATGGTGAAAGTGAAGTGAGTCATTACAGGAGCCATTCCCCAGTCTCTACCGGTCAATCACAAGAGGCACTGGATATACAGAACAAAGGCCTATGCTCTGGCTGCTACCAATGTGGAGAACCGCAACACATAGACCACATGTGGTCCACATCCAGATTTAGAGTTGGATCAGCTGGACAGTTCCCTGCATGATCTACAGTGACACTTTTGGACAACGACAACAATGTACTGTATACTACACGCAGTGGACCAGTTTACTGTAATCAACAGATTGCCGTATCATTGTGTCAACATCTCCTTATTACCAGTAAGATGCCCTAAGGGCGAGAATGCTTCATATGATATCACAATATCTCCAGGGCATGGCCACTTTACAGGCTACCTTCAATAAACCTACAGTACATGATGAATACTCTAACGTTTTTCAAAGTTTTCATGCCTAAATTGCCTAATACATCCTAATACAGACATAACCGATATGCATATATGGAGTTCAAGTATTACTAGCGATGGATATGAATAATATTGCCATAGAGACCGGACAACCTATATTTCAATATATAAAACTAATATATTCTTATATAATATGTCTCCAAGAAAAAGTACGATTTATCAGGGGGAGGAAAAACGCAGATCCAAAGAGAACAGTGTGACACAGGATGAGGAGGATGCAGACCAAAAGACAGGGTGAGGAAGAGGACAAGCATCAAGTTAACCAATCCTCCGGGGAGGGGGAGATGCTGCAGAACGAGGAGAAGGAGGAAGACACACGGCTGTTATTTGTGTCCTGTTTTCACTGGCGTGGGGCCAGGGCTCCTAGGAAAACTTGATCTTGAGCCTCGAGGGAGGCACAGGTACCCGGACCTGCCAGATCCTGTTGGAGAAGTGTCAACACTCAGTGTCAACAATAACATGTTTGCAGCGAGGGAGTTTTATTAAACAGCATAAGGTTCATTCCAGTTTAATGTTCTTCCAACACCGCACCCCCCTCCCGACAAACCCATAGAACCACAGTGTCAGGCATGACATACAGTACATACATACATACGGACAAGCTGTGACCGTTCACATACTAAACTTGCGACCTATGATCGCAACTATTATTAGTACTATTACTAATTTACTACTACTACTACTATTACCAGTAAGACACCCTAAGGGCGAGAAGCGACCGTCAGGGCGGGCGGAAACAACAGACTTGTAAGAGGAGGCGGAGCTTCAACAATTAGCTCGTCCATATTGGCCATCTAAGTCCAGACACCAAGTTTCGAGACGGTACCATATGCTGCAAACTGGAGTTATGGATGTTTAAAGCCCAGCCAATAGGAGGAAAGAGGGGGCGGGGCTTCAACAATTGCAGCTCATCCCTATGGCGGTCTAAGTCCAGAGACCAAGTTTCGAGACGGTACCATGCTGCGAACTGGAGTTATGGCTGTTTAAAGCCCAGCCAATAGGTAGACAGGGGGGCGGGGCTTCAATAATTACAGCTTGTCTCTATTGGCCGGAAAAAGTGCCAAGTCGTGTGAGTGTTTTAAAGTTGAAATCACATTGCTAGGCAAAAGTATGGCAGAGTTATGTGTGAGAGCAAAGTAGTTTATTGCAAAAAGGCATTGATTTTAATTGGGGTAATTTTTTACCCCACTCATGGAAGAGTGGGGTAGTGATACAAAAACTGCAATTTCTTAAAATTATAAAATAAAAATGCAAATGGCCTCATGTCACACACATGTTTTATGAGGAATACCTGGAATATGAAAATATTAACACTTTTACTTTTAAAGATTTTGAAGAATAACAACCCCTGGGGTCATTTTTGACCCCACTTATGCATCTAAGGGTTAAACGTTGTTTTCTGTCAACTCTCATTGTGTGCCATGTTGAAGCAGAAAGGTTGCCTATTTCTGTCATGTCTTGTTCAAGCTTGCCAGGGATATGGATAAGTGAACATAGAAAACAACTTTTACAAGTCTATCTAGTGTACACGCCTGCTCAAATATTCACTCTATGAAGGGGAAGCAGTTTTTGATTTGAACTAATCTTGATTGCTGATAGCCAAAATATGACTGATGGCTTTGGAAAACAGAAGTGTTAGGGTAATAAGCAGGTGGAAATAATAGAGCAGATTTTCACATACTTCAATCAAGCTGATGTCACGTGATTGGTTTTTCAGATTTATCACACTCAATCAGAGCCATTTGGGTGCCCTACACACAACTGGCTTTATCGCAGACAAGCAAAACTTTTCTGGGTTTTGGGGTCAGGTCAGACGTCTTGCACGCTGTAACAGCAACCTTGCATGTTGCTCACACTCACTGACAGACGGGCCCACGGGGGAGAGGGGAGGGGCCGCTTCAGCTTTGAGCACAGTGAGCAGGGCACCGGTGTTAAAAATGATGCAACACTACATGCAAGTTGCAGGCATCACACATGTATGCCGTGATTATTTAGGCACAGCAAATACATATTAGTTATTAGGTTATATGATGATTGGCTTGTCTTTTATTTTATTTTATTTTTGTCCTTTTTTCGGTTCCCTACGCTTGGCGGCGGTTGTGCAATCAGTGTTTAAAAAACATTATTGTAATTTGCCAAACTTTCTGTTGTGTGGCAAGT
Source organism: Nannobrachium achirus (assembly GCF_963921795.1). Classification (NCBI taxonomy): domain Eukaryota; kingdom Metazoa; phylum Chordata; class Actinopteri; order Myctophiformes; family Myctophidae; genus Nannobrachium; species Nannobrachium achirus. The sequence continues at coordinate 69,311,129 of NC_137813.1, forward strand.
CCTGTCCATCTGGCAATTAAGGTCAACTCAAACAAATCATAACATCAATATCCAAATGAGTTATTCAACCTTTCCACACAATGTGTATGGCCACAAACAGCAGTCTAAAAATAGTCCAAACGACTGCACCGTTGACAGAAATGCACCTACTGTCGTGGTTTATATGTTCTGGTCTTTGTCATAACAAGGTACAAGGTTCACCTGATGCATAAACATTGAATGAACTATACTTATTTGAAGGTTTACCAAAACATAATACAGTATGTAAACTCTAAAAGAAAGCCATACTTACTTTATATTCTCTTGGTTTAGAATGTCTTCTTGTCAATGATGATGCACTCTTATAAACAGAACACCTGCATTGCTTCAGTATACAACTTCCGTTCCTTTAACCTCACTGCCTTCATTTATCTGATCTGATGAGAGAAGTGTAAGAACTGTGACACTGACATGAAGATCCCGGTTTATATAATGTACATGTGATGTTGAGGGAAATCATGACACACCCCTTACATCATGTGGTGTTTTGTAAAAGAGGTGTTGGTGTCGCTAAACTCACATTAATTATGCAGCAGAATCATAAAATAAGTGTGCAATAACGCTTGTACCATTTAGTTAGGTATCAAAGAGTGTGTTTTACATAAGCCGGCCTCCTGGTGGCGCTATAAAAGACAGATGTGAAAATGCAGGGCAAAGGTTTTTCCTAGGCCTCTGCATACATTTTACGCTGATCTGTGGAGTTATAGGTAAAAACACAGAAATTCCACGCTGCATTCATGATTTGAGTAGGCATTTTGTTCAAAATGCACGAATCCTGCAAACTTAAAGAGGCGGTGCCATAGTTTTGTACTTTTTCTGGTTTTCATGTGTCTAGGAGATTGGCAGTACTTATTAGACTCCCTGGTGTGGTTGTTATGAGCAATTATGTATTCTCTTTGTATTTGGGTTTTTAGCTGGAGGCTGCCGGTCCAAAAACACAGATACAATTATATCATAGAATCAACCCCTCCCCTAATTACCATTCGCCCAACACACGTGGGTGTGGCTAACTAGAGCTGGGTCACCACCCACCATGACAACCACGCATACCACTGAACTGGTGGGTGTGGCCACATAAAAACATACTTTTAACTATTTCTGTACACTTTTTTGGAAAAGATCTTCCTAGTCCTAGTATAATCATAATAGTAGATAATCATGTTTTATAGTGGAAAAACTCATGGCACCCCATCTTTAAAGCAGATCTTAGCCAATCAGGATGGGATACTGTCTACCGATTTGCGTGATTTTTGGACAAAATCTGTAGGAGTACTGGCCAAAAATATGTATGTTTTGCAAAAATCGGCCTCATGGTGGGCCTAGAACAGGCCCATGTGAAAAATGTGGGCCAGAGGTTCTGAATTGGCATTCAAGGAGTGTGTGTGCACAGTTTGATAGCGATCGGGCCAACAGCGCCGGACAATAGCTGTTAAAATAAATACAGGCGCACGCATGCACGGGTACCTGCTGCGGTGGGGAACGCGCGTGGCGAATTTGAAATAGGGAATGAATGCCCCACCCTGGCCAACTCGGGAACAATGTAAATACGCCCGTGTTGTCATAGGAGTGTGGGGTCATGTGGTGTACGTGATGTCAGAGCCTTTTATGAAGTGATGTCACAATGAGTTAGCGCTTGCGCCGATTTCCTCCGGAACAGCCTGATGTCAACAATCAGCTCTGCATATGGTGATTCCGAACGTTTCGCGCCGGTTTCAGAAAACCGCGCATGGGGTCGGGTCGAGGCCGGGCACGGCACTCCGTGCCGCGGCGGGGAACGCGCGTGCCGAATCTGAAGCTGGTGGGACGAACGGTTCTCGAGATACGCGGATTACATACACGCAGACAGACAGAGATTTGTCGCATTTATAGATAGACTAGAAGCTGGGGCGGCCCAGCGTCTAGTCGGCGACCTGGCCAACTCGGGAACGATGTAAATAGAGAATGAATGCCCCGCCCTTTAATGCAAACCCCATTATACCTGTTGTCATAGGACCTGTTTTGACCATCTGTTTGCCTGTGTCCATTTATGCCCATATATGGAGATATCTGTATCTGTCTGTCTGTCGGCGTCCATTTTATGTCCATATATGGAGATCACTGCAGATATAGTTCTGGGTCCATTTTATGCCCATATGCCCATATATGGAGATATCTGTCTATTTGCGTCCATTTTATGCCTGCCCCACCCTTTAATGCAAACCCCAATATACCTGTTGTCATAGGACCCGTTTTGACCATCTGTTAGGCTTTGTCCCCACCCTTTAATGCAAACCCCAATATACCTGTTGTCATAGGACCCGTTTTGACCATCTGTTTGCCTTCTGTTAGCCTTTGTCCCCACCCTTTAATGCAAACCCCAATATACCTGATGTCATGTTGTCATAGGACCCGTTTTGACCATCTGTTTGCCTTCTGTTAGCCTTTGTCCCCACCCTTTAATGCAAACCCCAATATATGGAGATCTCTGCACACACAGTACCGGTTGCGGAAAACTCTGATGTCAGACATCAGCTCCGCATTCGGGGATTCATTTTATGCCCATATCTGGAGAACGCGCGTGCCGGTGGGAAGAACGGTTCTCGAGATTCACATACATACATACACATTCACAGAGATTTTTTGTTGACTCCTGGCGTACGTGATGTCAGAGCCTTTTATGAAGTGATGTCACAATGAGTCAGCGATTGTGCCGATTTCCTCAGGAACAGCCTGATGTTAACAATCAGCTCCGCGTAAGGAGATTCCGAACGTTTCGCGCCGCTTCGGGAAAACCGCATGCCATGAGTCGGGCCGACGCCCGGCACTGCACTCCGCGCCGCAGCGGGGAACGCGCGTGCCGAATCTGAAGCCGGTGGGACGAACGGTTCTCGAGATACGCGGATTACAAACAAACAAACAGACAGAGATTTGTCGCATTTATAGATAGATGATATAAGTTCACTTTGACACTTGTTTCATGTCCTTCCATGGATCTGGTCAACTCTCTGACTGCTAGTTCAACACTGCTGCTGCTTCTGCATCTTGCTTATTCTCATTCCTGATTCATGATTAGTCGTATGACTGTGTAGCAGGCAGAACACAAGATCTTCAAGACCACAACTTGTCCCATCTGTGCCACATTGTAGGGCTTGTATATCAGGCTTCTGTAGGAAATGGGCGTGTACTTTGACTTGCAAGCAAACCTGCTCCCGTCCGCAAACGTTGACTTTCATTCCCATCCCAATCACGGAATTCATGTTACAACCTGGTGGACTGTATGAAAAGTCAAGTGTGTGTGTGTGTGTGTGTGTGTGTGTGTGTGTGTGTGTGTGTGTGTGTGTGTGTGTGTGTGTGTGTGTGTGTGTGTGTCTGTCTGTATGTATGTGCGTGTCCATGTGCGTGAGAGAGAGAGAGAGAGAGAGAGAGAGAGAGAGAGAGAGAGAGACACACACAGAGAGAGAGAGAGAGAGAGAGAGAGAGAGAGACACACACACACACACACACACACACACACACACACACACACACACACACACACACACACACATACCCACACACACACACACACACACACACACACACACACACACACACACACACACACACACACACAGGCAAATATTGGGAAAGTCTACCATTGCTTTCTCTTTTTTAAACCTTATAAAGTCAATGCAAGCTACCACACCAACCACGAATTTTCGAAAAAGCGAATAAGTGTCTGTTATTTATTCGCTCTTGTTTCAAATTTAGCGAACGTTCGCAGGCGAACTCCTCTCTCTCTCTCTGTATCAAAGCAAGCTCACTCTATACTATTTAAAGAGAGAGAGAGAGGACATGGGCTGCTTGCTAGTATTGCCGTCAGTGGTGGAAAAAATACTCAGATTTCTTATTGGTAAAAGTATGGTTTATGAATGTTTTATTATAGGCTAATTTATATCTGCAAAAAGACTAAAGTTTTAAAATAAATAGTTGGGTATTAAATACAATAGGATCCAAAATGTATGGAGTAGAAGGAAAGCCCTAATCATAACAATGTTTATTTTGCACAAAGCTTTAACAACAATAGGATTGCGAAGTTTAATAATAACCTGTCTACAGTAAACTGGGATGCGGTTATGAATGAAAATGAAACCCAAGCTGCATATGATCTCTTCCATGGTATGTATTTCAAACTTTTTGATGAGGCCTTTCCATTGCAAAGAAAAACAAATACATTTAGGAAACAGAACAATGGCTGGTTAACAGCCGCCCTCAAACGATCGATTAACTCTTATACTGCTTTGGACGTTCCTGTTCGCCCCAATTCTAGAGAGTGGGGACGGCCAATACGGCCGTTCGTTCGTTTGATGTTTTTTATGGATTATGATAAAAGACGTCCTTGCGCAACTTTTCAATGTATAATTGGTCGTCGGGTCGTTTTGAGGACAGCCGGAAACCGCGTCATAAAAAAAAAGTAAACAGACTGTCCTGGCTCCAGTGGCGTCAGTTCAGAACAAGCTAAGGTATGGCAACATGACTGGTGTCACCAGGCATGTTGCCATACCTTAGCAACAGGCACGATGAAAAGTACATTTTTATTATTTCCCCCTGGAGCCAAGGTATGGCAGCTGCATACCCCTGCCATACCCAATTGACGCCCCTGCCTGGCTCCGCCTGCTAGCCTTGAGGGATTATATTGTTTTTTTTTGTTAGTAGAGAGAGAGAGAGAGAGAGAGAGAGAGACACGTTGGTAAAAGCGATCATTTTGTCGGAAATCAGTTGTTTTATAGTATTAGTAGTATAGTAATTGTAGTAGGTAGTAGTATTTAGCAGTACTAGAATATTGAGATGTATTAGGCCAACTCAGCCTCAACTTGCTGGTATCATTCCGCCGAAGTGCGACCCACCCCCCCTGGCCGAGGAGCAGCAGCAGCAGCCAGCAGCAGAGCAGATCCACGGATAGAAACAAACTTTGTTAGAATTAGGATTACAAACCTACCCGCGTTGGTGACTCAGGACCAGGCAGCGCCCACGAATGGTGGTGGTGGTCGTGATGATGATGATGATGATGATGATGATGATGAAGAAGAGAAAAAGATCACTGTAGCCGTTGGTATTGAAGATAAAAAGATTGAAGATGGTGCCAGTCGCGAAGAACCGGGGTCCAAAAGTGGATCAAGAGCCTCGTGATATTGTGGAAACCGATCCCGACGGAGCTCGACCCCCGTGTAGGATGGATCCCCCCGCCCGGGGGCTCACATCGCCGCAGCAGCAGAGACCCATGTACCGCCGCCACCGCCGCGAAGAGACAGACGAACTGGGCGATTTGGCCAATGAAGAATGGCTTCCGCGTAGAGACCCCTCGGAGAACAGAGGCCACGATTCTACTGTCCAAAGTAAGACTTCCAATCCAGTGCATGTATGTATTGTATAGTTGTATACTGTATATAGTTGTATACTGTGTGATAACAGAGCATCCGTGTGGAACTGGAAGCCTGGGATGGGGGGATGGTCAGTGATCAGTGAGATGGGGTAGGGTAACGGTTTTCCATTGCGACGTGTTGCCACTCCGACATTGGGATCCGGTCTAGAGCCCGCCTACTGCATCCGGCTATTTACACGTACACATACATGCAAGAAATGTTTCCGTATCCGGACCGGATCAGTAACTTGATCCAAGCAGTTAGGATCCACGTGCTTGCGTTTGTTTTTGTCGCTACACAGGACACACGTGGAGTTCCTATCACGCGCGTGCACGTACCGCGTGTAGTGTACGTGCACTGCACAGCTACTAGGATTATTTGATGGGAATTTAGGATTTATTGGCTTAGTTTGTGTGTGCGTGCGTACGATGCGTGTGTGTGTGAGAGAGGGAGAGGTTTCTTTTTATCGTCATCATCATCATCATCATCATCAGTAGCTGATGATGTAGCTTTTCAGTTCAATTCAAAGGAGCTTTATTGGCATGAGAAAACATACGTTTACATTGCCAAAGCAAGTGTTACAAATAAAAACTGTTGAAAATGGGGAACATATATTAGTAGAGGAAAAAATAGGCCAGAAGTTGACCATACCCCTACCCAGGGTAGAACAAAACGCGACATAGTTTTTTCATATCTTTAGGATGTCCCTTTCATGAAATGGATTGTCCCGAGTTTTGCTTTTACTGCAAAAGTCATGAAATTGATCCATGAAGGGACTCACCACATAAGCAAAAAAACGCCTATCCTGAAAGATGGAGTTCCAAGTCAAACCTTTGTCATTTTCTACCTGCAGGTTGTCTTTACCTCATACTTGCACAGAAGGTCTACAGGTAGTGTCCTTACATCCCAGAACAATCAGAATGCAAAAATATGGTTCTGTTTTGAATCTGCTGCCTTTTATATAAGGACCTTCTATAGGCGGAAATGACATTCCTAAGGAGAATTCCACTGTAATCCTTCTATAAGGGGTAGTACAAACTATGACAATGTTTTTTCATAACTTTTACTTGTCCTCTTCATGAAATGGATGGTCAGTAGTTTTGCTTTTACTGCAAAAGTCATGAAATTGATCCATGAAGGGACTCACCACATAGGCAAAAAATACGCCTACCCTGAAAGATGGAGTTCCAAGTCAATCCTTTGTAATTTTCTATTGCTGGTTGTTTTTACCTCATTCTTGCACAGATGGTCTACAGGTAGCGTCCTTAAATCCCAAAATAATCAGAATGCAAAAAAGTGATTTACCAAGAAAGGGCAGAAATATCCCCACAAGTTAATCATACACCATTTCCACTTACTGGTAGGGAAGGAGCTGGAAACAAGGGCCTACTACAAACTTGATATCCCGGTATCAATAAGCTTTGGGCTTATCAAGCTTGTTATTAAGCATAGCGGCCCATGACATCATGTTTAAATAATCAAGACAAGAGGCGATTAATACATTGTTACAGTACTATTCATAATATATAGCCATTTAACACTTACTGCACACTAATGAATGATTTTCTAAAGATATTAAATGACAATATTTTTTACTTTTGTCAATTCTCATCCTCATAGACAAACTCAGACTCACAACAACTGGCCAATGCAAAAAGATACCAGTTCTGTTCAGAATCTCACATCTCACATCTTCCCACAAAATATTATAAAGCGCTCAACAGTGGGCTCGATAAAAGCCCATGGGTCAATAAGCAGGATCGATAAGGTGCTCATTATCAATACAAATTAACAAACTCCATTCAGATTGTCAATAGGGAATACACCAACAACCAAAATAAACCAGAAGAATATGTCATAATATGCTTGTATTGTGAATCAGAAGTTTTTCTATATATGTGTGCCATTCTTACTGCATGCCAAATAATCAAACAGCAGCTTTTTCTCATTTTAATTTATTTCGTTTATTTCTTTTTCAATATTTTCATATCAACAACTAATTTGAGTGTGAGGGGGACTGACCAATTTGCAAAGTTGGTCAATGGATACAAAGCTGTGATCTCCCAAATTCAGACATAATTTTGTCAGGAGTTTGTTCGTGACGTAACCGGCTGTGTATCTATTGGTCAATGGCTGGTCGATGGATTAATTGAATTCAGTCTTACTATTTATGTTATGGTAATAAATATGGTATGATGGTATATATTATTATAATATAAACGGTAAGAAGGAATTCAGTTCCCAGTGGATTACAACCAAGGGCCACTACAATGCTCTACAGTCAAGGCTGGTCCACAAGGCACAAGCTGGTATAAAAGGATTGTGTCATTTCTTGTTTATTTTAGTTTACAGGCAATGTACTGTAAATACAGGAGCAATATTATGTACAACACAATCCCACAGAGAGACATTGAGGCACGTACTACTTTGACTGCAACAATCCTTATCATAGCAGTAGAGTTGGGTGAGGTCTCTTACTGCTTGGTGCAGGCTATTTTTTGAACAGGACAGGCTTTAGTGATGTATCCTTTAGCATCCAACCCTTCCCAACTGGATTCCACAAAAGGGGTTTGGGGACATGATTGTGGCATCATATACTGTACCAGTTTGGTACATACTGTAGCCTGTTGAACATTCAAAAATATCCTCAGTGGGAGGCAGATGTGAGACTGGCATGTCTGTCGTTGATGCAAGAATACAACGGAGCTCATCAAGACTAGAACCCACCTGGCCCTTTGCCTTCTTTTTTAGGCCATAGAGAGTGAGGGCATATTGTGTTGAACATGCTGAAGCCTCTGGTAGACTATCTGTCAAGCCAAAGGTTCTCAGACCCTGACCTAATTTATATGTACAGTACTATGGATATACTTGTGTTGCTCGCCTACTATGTCAGTCAACATGGGATCCCAACATCCCAATGTCTGATATTACAAATACATTGGGAGTGGCTTTGTGTGAGAGTCTTCTAGCATGGCACGCATTGACTGGATGCAATGCAACAAGCAGCCTGTTCAGAATAAGCAATAATACAGCTTTCAACAAGCTGGCGAAGCACATACATGAGCTTCAGGATCTGAGAATCTTTGGCTTACTGCATGCCAAATAATCAAACATTGGTCAGTCTCCCTTACACTGCTCAAAATAGTTGTTGATTGAAAAAGAAATAAATGAAAATGAGAAAAGGCTCCCCCTTGGGATGTAGGGACACTACCTGTAGACCATCTGTGCAATATGAGATGAAACAACCAGCAGGTAGAAAATGACAAAGGATTGACTTGGAACTCCATCTTTCAGGGTAGGCTTTTTTATGGTGGGTACCTTTATGGATCAATTTCATGACTTCTGCAGTAAAAGTAAAACTACTGACCATCCATTTCATGAAGAGGACAAGTAAAAACACTGTCAGGGATTGTACTACCCCTTATAGAAGATTATCTCCAGGATCACAGGGGATTCTTCCTTAGGAATGTCATTTCCGCCTATAGAAAGTCCTTATATTAAAGGCTGCAGATTCAAAACAGAACCATATGTTTGCATTCTGATTGTTCTGGGATGTAAGGACACTACTTGTAGACCATCTGTGCAAGTATGAGGTAAAAGCAACCTGCAGGTAGAAAATGACAAAGGATTGAATTGGAACCCCATCTTTCAGGGTAGGTGATTTTTGCCTATGTGGTGAGTCCCTTCATGGAACAATTTCATGACTTTGGCAGTAAAAGTAAAACTCGGGACAGTGCATTTCATGAAGGGGACATCCTAAAGATTTGAAAGAATTATGTCGCGTTTTGTTCTACCCCTTATAGAAGATTATCACCAGACTTACAGGGGAACATTCCTTAGAAATGTAATTTCCGCCTATAGAAAGTCCTTATATAAAAGGCTGCAGATTCAAAACAGAACCATATTTTTGCATTCTGATTGTTCTGGGATGTAAGGACACTACCTGTAGACCATCTGTGCAAGTATGAGGTAAAAACAACCTGCAGGTAGAAAATGACAAAGGATTGACTTGGAACTCCATCTTTCAGGATAGGCGTTTTTTTGCCTATGTGATGAGTCCCTTCATGGATCAATTTCATGACTTTTGCAGTCAAAGTAAAACTTGGGACAATCCATTTCATGAAGGGGACATCCTAAAGATATGAAAAAACTATGTCGCGTTTTGTTCTACCCCGGGTAGGGGTACCTCAAAAACTAAGGCTCTTTTTTAGGATTTTTTCCTCCTCTATATACAGTTGGAGGGAGTACAGCTTTGTGTAAACAGAGCTATGTTGCATTGTGACATTTTATATATTATACATACAGGGTATAAAGGGCATTTCACTGTGACAGTAAATGCATGGTAACTATTTACTATATCTGCATTTTATGTATTACATATGAACTTATTGTAAGTCATTTGCTAAATGTCAAAATTGTAAATTGATTTGTTTACATATAAACCTTTTGATAATTTCCTGGTTATGATTTTAGATGATGAGTCGACGATGATGAGCCTACTTCTTCATTGCCACATCGTAGTCGTCCAAGGACAAGGATAGGTAAAGAACAAAAACCTTTTTTCTGTAAAGCAGACTTAGCACCAGACACATGCTCACATAGACATCAAAGGGGGCTGGAGCCCCTGCCCTTTTATCCATCTGTAAAAAGTGCCCTCTCCAGACGATGAATGCTGTTTTTACATAATTACTATATATATAGTTTATATATATATTTGTGTGGTAAGCAGTGAAGTGCATAGAATGTTAGAGAATTTCTAAAACAGCCTTTTGATGAAAATATTAGGCCCCCAACCTCCACCCATTCTGCTGTGACGCGTTGTGAGCTTGGAGGTGTACTATTTTTCATGTATTTTATAGTAATTATGTATTTGTATAATTTACAGATCGACCATAGGCTTGTGTACGTGGTATAGGGGTGCAGAGTTCAGCAGACTCGGTGTAGCCCTTCCGGAGGAGCCTGGCTGTAGTGAAACAGAATGGAGCCCCAGGCCCTGTGCAGGCTGAATGAAAAGCTAGGTCATTCACTTGCGACCTTACAGCCCACCCCCCGTAAAACTAGACAATCATTTGTACTGTACTTCAACCTAAAAAGTGTGAGATAAAGAGAACCCTGAAAGCTGAAGCAGGATTCAGGCTGAATCTCATGTCACTGTGTCAATGTTCTGCACTGCTCTTACACACTAAAAGTGTGTAAAAAACACTTGTTTTTGTTTTTATTTTTTTGAATTTGTTTGTAAACAACCACTGATCATAGGTGTGATGTTACTGAAGCCAACAATAAAAGGCTAAAGAGAGATTTCTGCCTGAAAATGTCTTCTTCACAAAAATGCATTTTTCTCAGCTTTATGTTCTCAAAGAGCTGTTTTTTAGGCCATATTCAGCAGCTTCTAGCTAATGAATAGAACATGATAAAAACACGAAATCTTTTTCTGTTGCAAAGTAGACTATTAAAGATACTTCTATTCTTCGTTGCCATATAATTGTTGTCTTTATAGTCAAAGCCAATTTTCTCCACTAGGCCTTCAAAGATGAGCGACAATTCTCAAATTTAGCTGGCAGTGGATGAAGCTTTTTGTTAAATTCTGTGGCAGTAAAAGAGTTAAAAAGAAACATAAACTACATTGTGATTACCTCACTAATCCTTCACCGTTAAATTTGAATCAATATACAACCTACAGAAATAAATTAAATCACTTACTGAGGTCAGCAAAACAAAGGTTTCATGATAATACATTTTCTGAATCTCAAAATGACATGAAATCTACATGGAAGATTATTAATGAGCTTATAAATAAAAAACGAACCGGTCTAATTTGCAAACTGAATTTAAAAAGGAAGACACAATGACCTCCAATCCATCTGTAATAACAAATGCATTTAATGATTCTTTTGTAAATATTGGTCCCTCGCTTGGTGAAAAAATACCAGACACTCCATTGTTAACCTCTGGGTTAAAGTGTCCCTTTCATTCCTTTGTGCTTGATCAGATCACAGAGAAAGAGCTTACTGATATTATAAATAAACTTAAATCATGTGCAGCTGGCTATGATGAACTTAAATCTCAACTTTTGAAGAAATGCCACTCCTTCATATTTTGAATCGCTCTCTTGTAACAGGTGTATCTCCAGATCAATTTAAATTGGCTAAAGTTATCCCTCTTTATAAAGCAGAGGACTCTGCTTTATTTTCTATATACAGGCCTATATTATCATCCTTCCATGTTTTTCTAAAGTTTTAGAAAGACTAGTTTATAACCGCTTGATAAAATATTTTAATGATAATAACCTGCTTTATGCCCATCAGTATGGCTTCAGAGAAAAACATTCCACTTCAATGGCTCTCACCCAATTAGTTGATAATATCCTCTTAGCTCGTAATAATAAAGAAACTACACTAGGCGTGTTTGTAGATTTATCGAAGGCTTTCGATACCGTCAATCATAACATAATGGAACTCCCTTGTCATGGTTTCAAAGTTACTTATCATCAAGAAGGCAATTTGTATCATGGAATAACACCTCCTCTGAATGCAAGTTGATTTCTTGTGGAGTGCCCCAGGGATCTATACTTGGGCCTTTACTTTTTCTTATTTATATAAATGATTTATATTTAATCTCTCCAGTTGTGTAAAGTAGACACCTGGTTCAAAGCAAACAAATTATCCTTGAATGCAAAGAAAAGTTCATGATGTTCAGGCCTCTTAATCACCCAGTTAAGAGTGGTCCTACCCTCAATAATATCCAGATTGACAATAATATATTAGAAAGGGTCACTGTAACAAAGTTTCTTGGAGTACTTGGAGTCATCAGAAGAATACGCCACCTGGTGGCAAGAAAGATACGCATTAATTTATACTATACAATGATATATCCTTATATTTCATACTGTAACATGGTTTGGGCAAGCAATTTTAAAACCAATCTCAATTGTATTTTTTTGCTTCAAAAACGTTTTATAAAAATGATTACTTTTTCTAACAGATTCACTAATTCCCTTGTTTCAGTCTCTCAGAATTCTTCCCATTTTTGCTTTAAATAACTTTCAAATATGCATTTTTGTATTTCAGTCAACTCAAACTATTTCCAGACAGTTTTCAAAATGTATTTAAGTTTAATAATGAAATTCATAATTATTTTACCAGATCAGCTGATGATCTGCATTCTAACAACAACCGCTCAATTTTCCATAAAATATAGAGGACCTCATTTTTGGAATTGCTTGCCACATCAAATAAGAGACTGTACAAGCCTCAGCTCTTTCAAGAGACAACTAATGATGTTTTTGTTAGAAAACATACATAGCTAGCCATTCGTGGGTTAGTTATGGACATGGTTGTTTGCATTTGATACTGGTATGTTCTGTGTGGGTTTATATTCAGTGTATGGGTATGTGTATGTAGGCTCTATGTATTTCTAACCAGTAAGACTCCCTAATCGGGAGATAAGCGACCGTAGGTCTCGCTAGAAGAGGGCCATGTGAGAAATGAGGGGTGGGGTCTCCGCGTTGCCTTGGCGGACGAATAGGTACCGGCCCCGGCTCTCCCGGACGCTCCTAGGCCGAGTTAGGGCATTTTATGTGAGCTGCAGTGGAGGGGGTCCTCCACTGGGGGCGCCACCACTTTTGCATCCGTTCTGGAGTAGCAGGAGTGGGTGGTCCCCGGGAATTCCCCGTGAGCAGCCCCGTGGGGGTGGTCATTTGGTCATTTTTGCACATTTGGTATTTTTTTTACACCTGGGGGTCCCCCAGGGACCTGGGGGTCCCTGGAACTCCGGGGGTCCTTGGAGGTTGTAGTTTGGCAGGTAAGGAGTGTGTGTGCAAAATCTGGCATGGATCGGGGCAACGGTTGCGGAGATATGAGCAGGGCAAAAGTGTGACGTCTGACGTGTGACGGACGGACGGACGGACGGACTGACTGACTGACTGACGCACGGACACCTGGTGGAGCTTTCTGTAGTAAGTGCGACCTACGGTCGCAATTATCCATTTCTTATATTAACTGTTTGATATTGGATAATATCTGCTTTCACGGATGGTCACTAGGTGATACACCATGAATTTTCACTTTTCCTATTTTAAAACCTTTTTAGGGGTCCCACTAGCACTTTCTATCCTCACAAAGTCCCATTTCTGACCATTGTGTCTTTCTCTGTTTTGGGAAGGCTGAGGTTAAAAGCTTTCCACAGGTTCTCAGAACAGGCTGCAGAATTTGCTGCTGTCGCTGACGTCAGCGACGGCCGTTTTTGAAGAGACCTCAAAAAATGTATTAGGCGCGCCACAGACATATGCGTGAAAATCTTCTACTTATCGTCTGAGAATGGCCACTGGGGGCGCCATACTAATGCATTGTCAATGGAAGGTTGTTTGGTGTTTTGTCGTTGCCGTGTCTCTTGGCCAAAAGACAGGCTGCGGTTGAGCTTGAGAACCATACAACCTTGCATCGACAATCAATGCATTAGTACGGCGCCCCCAGTGGCCATTCTCAGACGATAAGATTCGATGCGTGACACACATGTGTGAGTCCGGCCTTAGGCATGATCGCGATCGCGAAATTGCATGTTTAACCCCCATACCAACCCCATCTTCCAAACATGGCAGCCATGTTTGTTTACATTTGAAGAAAACATAATGGCTGCTAGCTCATGAATGAGCTCTTTGCGTGAACCCTGAGATTAACCCTTAAACCCATGGAGCTGCTCTCTAGATGCAGTGTAGCTAGATGGCTGGATAATAATATTATGTTTATAATGGTTGCAATGTGTTAAAAAGAAAACTATAACTATAATCGAAATGAAATAAATATTAAATTAATTAAAATGTTTTTTTTTTAAATTATTGTTATTATTATTTTTAAGACTTTTCGTGTAGTGTTTGGTTGGGGTGCATATCCTCACACACAACGGGCAGAACAGCGGGGGGAGGCGCAGTTCAGGCCAAAGGTGGTAGGTACTGCAGCTGAAAATGCTCTGAGAGCCATTCAAAAATGAGAGAGGCTCTCTATTCAGGAGTGGTAATTTAGCCTCAAACCTTTTGAAAAACGTTTTTGGGACATAAACAATATGACATAAATACTTTTTAAATGCATGGTGTATCACCTTTAAACATACTGGCTGAGGACAGTGTTACTTGAGGACAGGAGGAGATCAAGTTCTACCAGTTCTAGTTGTCAAGGTTATTTTCTGGCAAGGTATCTTTAATAGTTGTGGTTTCCATGAAAATGCTTTGTAGGTGTGGTGTAAGGTGTGCGTGCTAATGGAGAATGGAGGAAGAAACCTGACAGACGAAACAGATACCACATGATGAGAGATTAGATCATTAAGAGCATGGCATGATTTTAAGGAATGCAGGGTCACAACTAGCTACCGTAGATGTTATGTCCTGATGCATCACAATAGTGTTCCTACGATTGGCCACTAGTTTCGCTGTTTCCCCCTGACTGGTACCAAAAGGTATATGTCCATTGGACCCCATTCATTTTTCCCGAACTTAACATTTGATTTCCTTACCTTAATAAACATTGTCACAAATACTTTTGGTTCCTGTCGCTAGCTTAAAGTCTCGTTTCAATCACCATGACATGCGTTTTGTGAAAATATGGTCCCATTTAGTTTATACTTGATGTTAAAGCTGATCATTCTCCACCATTCTCATCTATACACCCATAGACCGTAGGTCCCGCCCTCCTTCTTCTTCGTCTGCTTTATTTTCGGCAAGCTCCCAAGTGTTCCTGCGTTTGCACGTGACCGTTGGCAGCTAATAGCCTTCCTTGGGTACCATAAATACAATGATGGCGGACACCCATATGAGGGCAAATAAAGCTTCATTTTTGTGCTGAAAGAAACCAATGGTGACGTCATTACTTCCTACCGTCCATATTTTCTACGGTCTATGAGCCAGACACTATCACACAGCGTGGATAGAGTCTGGTTCTTCTCAATTTCACATATAGTCAGGTTCACTACGTTAATAAAGGTTTATTCGTTGGAATTTTTTGGAGATTTGTAAAACTATACATTTTTGGAATCTTCAGAGCATGGGGAATCCAAAAATCTTTGTTGCCATTTGCACAGACACCTGCAAAGCCACCATTTTGGACGTTCAAAATGGCCGACATAAAATACATAATCTGTGCTATCTTGGCTTCTAGACAACCCTAGAAACGTAATTAAACGTGCCAATCCTATGTTTTCTGGGTCAAGGAATCAAATTAGTGAATGATGGATGTAAAATGTTCTGGACCCCCACCCCCTTTCTGGGGGTTATCTATTTTGGGACCTCCCAGAACAGTACGCCAGCCAGTTAATGTCCGATTTCCGTAATATTAGAGTTGTTTTGTAGGTTTTAAAACATCCTTAGTTCATTTATTAGACTTTTAAAGCAGACAGAATAACCTTTCTGACTTTTGGTTGGGATCTTTCCTCACCTGGGACCCCCCAGACAGATCCCTGAGCCTATCTCAGTAATCGCTCTGCTCCTGCTCCAGAACAATGTTAAATTAGATCATAATTGAAGCCTAAAATTTGTTGTAGCTGGGCTCTGAAAACAAAAATGAGTAGTAGCAAATACCAGAGGTCTTCCTCTGGGGGTTCGGGACCCCTGCTGGGTCCTCAGAGTTACTACAGGGGGCCCGCCAAATCTTGATGGGATCTTTTTTTTTTTTTTTTTTTTTACATTTGAAACTGAAACTTTGAATGTTTTTATGTATCCTGGGTTTATTGCGACCATAGGTCGAAGTTTGTGACCATAGGTCGCAGTTTACTATAAGAACCGTCACATCTTGACCGTATCTGTCTGTCTGTCTGTCTGTCTGTCTGTCTGTCTGTCTGTCTGTCTGTCTGTCTGTCTGGACGGGCAACGCTTGTCTTTTTTGTTGATTGACTCTCACACTCTGACATCCCGCTTTGACATCACTGTGATGTCAGGGGAACCAAATCCCCTTTATGCCCATACATGGAGATCCCTGTGAGGCCAGGGGAACCAAATCCCTTTTATGGACAACTAGGTAGTCATTTGGCAACAGCTCACAGCTGTGAAGCCAGGAGGAGTTCAGATTGACAATCAGGTCCACAGGAGGGGAGGGCGTGAGCAAAGTGGGGTAGAACAGGGGAAGGGCAAGGGCCAGACCCAGAATTTGACATAATGAAGGTATTGCAACTTCTCACTTTGGGCACGCAGAACAACGTGTCCATTTATTGCACTGCACACACACACACACACACACACACACACACACACACACACACACACACACACACACACACACACACACACACACACACACACACACACACCTCTTTGTTATTGTCACCCCAAAACCCTCACCCTATCCTCTTAAAGAGCCCATGGTCAATTATGCCCAAAAAGATTCACTACAATGAAGTCATTTCAGACATACAGGATCTATTTGTCTTCATCATTGTCATCTTCAATTTCCTAATGACTTGAGCATCATCATCAAGCTTCAAGTAGGCATTGACCCATGTCTTTTTGGAGATTCCAACAAATGCTCTTCCCCAGCCAGCACCAGAAACGTTGTGTAGGCCAAGGAACCCTTGACATTTGTGACATCCAATAACTTGAACTTGCTCGAATATATCTATTTCCATTTATTTGTACCTTTGACTGTTGCACATTTCAGTGACTGTTGCACATTTCAGTAACAGCAGGAGGACATCGTTGTCGGGTGATCAAACACCTATGTCTTGCAAAGCACCATAAGCCACAGAGACAAGGACTTGATGAGTAATCAGGGTATCAGCCTCTTCATGTGTGTGGTAGGGGAAGGGCAAGGGCCAGACTTCATGGTATTGTATTATGATGCCTACTTTTTGATACCTGACAAATTGCCCCAAGCTTCAATCGAAGAAAATAGATGGCATTCAGAGAGTGGAGGGTATGTTCCAGTCAGGTGTCTTGCCCTCCCTGCTCCAAAGGCAGTACTTGAGCTCATCAAATGTGGCTGCAAAGCAGGTTGCACTCCTCCCTGCAATTGCTATGGCGGAGACTGTCAACACAATTAGGGAGGACATGTATTGTAGTGAATCTCTTTGGGCATAATTGACAATGAGCTCTTTAAGAGGATAGGGTGCAGGTTTTGGGGTGACGATTAACAAAGAGGTGTGTGTGTGTGTGTGTGTGTGTGTGTGTGTGTGTGTGTGTGTGTGTGTGTGTGTGTGTGTGTGTGTGTTGTCAGTGTGAGTGCAGTGCAATAAATGGACACGTTAGTCTGCACGCCCAAAGTGAGAAGTTGCAATACCTTAATTCTTGCAATCCCTGCAGTAACAGCTGTCAACCATAACTGTCTAACTGTTATAAATAATACTGAGAATACTAATAAATCATTGAAGTACAATACATGAACCCAGGATACATAAAAACATAAAGTTTCAAATGTAAAAAAGAAAAAAGAAAATCCTTTCCCATCAAGATTTGGCGGGCCAACTGTAGTAACTCTGAGGACCCCCGAGGGGTCCCGGACCCCCTGAGGAAGACCCCTGGTATTTTGCTTACTCATTTTTGTTTTCAGAGCCCAGCTACAACAACTTTTATGTTTCAATTATGATCTAATTTAACATTGTTCTGGAGCAGAGCGATTACTGAGATAGGCTCAGGGGTCTGTCTGGGGGGTCCCAGGTGAGGAAATATTCGGACTGCTTTAAAGGTCTAATAAATGAACTCGGGATGTTTTAAAACTTACAAAACAACTCTAATATTATGAAAATCAGACATTAACTGGCTGGCGTACTGTTCTGAGGTCCCAAAATAGATAACCCCCAGAAAGGGGGTGGGGGTCCGGAACATTTTACTCCCATCATTTACTCGGTCGATTCCTTGACCCAGAAAACACAGGATTGGCATGTTTAAATAGGTTTCTAGGTTGTCTAGAAGCCAAGATGGCACAAATTATGTATTTTATGTCGGCCATTTTGAACATCCAAAATGGCGGCTTTGCATGTGTCTGTGCAAATGGCAACAAAGATTTTTGGATTCCCCATGCTCTGAAGATTCCAAAAATGTATAGTTTTACTAATCTCCAAAAAAATCCAACAAAAATACATAGTGGACCTGACTAATAGATGTGTTCATTTTAACCCAAAACTTCAATTCACTTCAAATTCAACAATGACTTTTTGCATTGATTTCTTACAATAGGAGTCAACGCTAGTGTCATCACTCTCATACTGTATCATGCTGGTCCAGTCTAGCCGTGCATGCATGTGCACCACAGACGCAGCGCGCAACTGAACAAACCTTCTCTGTGCGAGTAAATAAACACAGTCAACATAACAGATTACGTTGACACAAACACACCAGAGCGATTTAGAAGCACTTCATGAGAAAACTAATACTCATGATGATTCAACATTAGTGCACGTGTTCAGGCCTGTCGTACAGCTTTTTGGGAGGGGGGTCAAGATCAAAGACCTGGACCCCCCCCTCCACGTGGGCCCCCCCCATAAATTATTCATTTATAATTCATCTATATTATAATATAATATAGGGTTTATACTGTATATGATGATAGGGTTTAAGCATGATGTCTTAATCTTACCTTGGGAGAAAGTTCTTTCACAGTCACTCAAATATTTCCCCCACCACAGGGTACCCCTCCCCCCCCCCCCCCCCCCACCCCCCCCGCCCCCTCCTCCCCCCCCTATCGACGGCCCTGCACGTGTTGGACATGAGTTCAGAGGAGGTGTTAGCTGTATACCTGTATTGTGAAAGCTAACCGGATGTATCCGACCGGATGTGGACACACTACTGATCTTACTATCACAAGTCACGCTATACAGAGACGCTGGTCTAAATAAAGTACCCCGCATTGCTCTACAAATTATATGCTTACCACGACATGGTGTCAGAACATGGGCAGCGGTAAAGAGCAAGTTTGGAGCTGTAAGGAGAGTTTTAAAAGTTATCATCTGCGAGCGGCTACTGGCGGCTAATGCTAATGCTCCTCTGAGTGCTACGTTTTCCATCCAACCGCCTGAAGCATTCGACTTTGCAAAACCTCAGGACTGGGAGCAGTGGATACGCAGGTTTGAGAGATTCCGACTGGCCAGCAACCTCCATCTTAGCACGGAGGCTAACCAGGTGAACACGCTGATCTACTGTATGGGGGATGAAAGCGGACGACATCCTGCGTGGTCAAGATTTATCCGACGGACAGAGACAGCAGTAAAAGCCATGTTTGAAACGTACTTTGTGCCCAGAAAGAACGTCATATGAGGGGGACTGAGCATTGGTTAGACCTCACATTAGTTAGACCATTGGTTTTACTGAGGTTAGGGTTAGGGTTAGGGTTAGGTTTAGTTGGTCTAACGGTTAGACCAACTAAACCTCCCTTTGGTTAGACTTTAACCAAAGGGAGGTCTAACCAGTGCCATGTTACCTCTCGGGCTAGATTCAATCAAAGAGTGCAGCAACCAAATGAGGTTGTATGTTTTCATTACTGCATTATATGCCCTACACACAACAAGTTAATAAGAGACCACATCATAGTGGGTCTGAGAGACACCAAGCTAGCCGTGAAGATGCAGTTAGACGCGGAATTGATGATAGAAAAAGCAGTCAACATAGCCAGACAGTCCGAAGATTAAAGGCAGCAAACAGACCTCAGAGGAGGGAGCAGAGTGGAAATTCATGCTGTAACAAAGAGCAGAAGAACAAAGCCGTTCACACCCAAGTCCCCTCATCAACCAAAGCACCCATCTCTGATTGCCAGTCAACATTGTTAAGCAGTCCAGGAAGTGCAAAGCTTAACCTAGTCTACAGAGCAGACAGTCAGAGATGGAGGAGTCCCAAAGTTATGTCAGGTTTTAGGAACGATGCAGCAGCCATACACTATTTAACTCAGGCCAGACGCTATTCCCTATTCCCTGGCCACACCAAGACAGGTCCCCATCCCTCTACTTGACAAAGTGAAAGCTGAGCTCAAGAAAATGGAGGACATTGGAGTCATCTCCAGAGTGGAGGAGCCAACTGACTGGTGTTCGGGCATGGTTCCGGTGCCAACAAAGACTGGCTCACTACGCATCTGTGTTGACCTCACCCGCCTCAACGAAGCAGTCTGCAGAGAAAAATACACACTGCCTTCAGTTGAGCAGGATTGGATCTCTGGCAGGAGCTAAGGTCTTCAGCAAGTTGGATGCCAACAGAGCATTTTGGCAGATCCCATTATCTCCTGAGTCAGCATGGTACACAACCTTTATAACTCCCTTTGGACACTTTTACTTTAACAGACTGCCCTTCGGCCTTCATTTTCAGAGACGCACGTCAATGATTATGGACGGGCTGCAAGGAGTTGTATGTCACATGGATGACGTCCTCATCTGGGGGAGAGATCAACAGGAGCACAACGTCAGACTACACACTGTCCTCCGCAAGCTCCAGGAAGCCGGAGTCACACTAAACATGGAGAAGTAAAGTGAAGTAGTGAAGTAAAGTTCCTGGGTCATAATGTCAGCTGACGGTGTGCTGCCAGACCCGGACAAAGTAAAGGCTGTCATGTCAATGAAAGAGCCGTCCAACACGGGAGAGGTTTGCAGTTTCCAGGGAATGTTAAACCAGCTGGGAAAATACATTCCAGGTCTAGTTGAAAAGGACAAGCCGCTGAGAGACCTTCTCTCGAAGAAATATCAGTGGGTCTGGGGCTGTGCAGAACATAAAGCGTTCGAACAGCTGAAAAATGATCTCACATCACCTCCAGTGTTAACTTTACAACCCCAACAAAGAGCT
Organism: Nannobrachium achirus; assembly: GCF_963921795.1. Lineage (NCBI taxonomy): Eukaryota > Metazoa > Chordata > Actinopteri > Myctophiformes > Myctophidae > Nannobrachium > Nannobrachium achirus. The sequence continues at coordinate 69,332,285 of NC_137813.1, forward strand.
GAAACTGTCAGCAGTTGCTTCTTCATACGGACTAGGTGCTGTCCTCCTGCAGGAGGGAGACGAGTGGAAACCAGTCGCATACGCATCACGCTCCATGACAGACACAGAACAGAGTTACGCCTAGGAGGCGCTAGGATTAACATTGCGAGCGCTTTAGAGATTTCCTTATTGGGAGATATTTTGCCATGGAGACTGCTAGGTCACCAGGCATTAACTGAACTTCCTCCCATAATCCAGTGGTTTTGACTCAGACTCATAAGCTACAGTTACACAATCTCCCACACACCTGTCAAGCTCACTTGTCAGTCAAATTTCAGTGCAAAACAGAAAGACAAAGACTTAATGGAAGACACAAACATCTATGTGGATGAGATCGTCAACAGCATGCCCGCCAGCTAAACATACATGGCACAGCTGAGAGAAAGACCGCAGGAAGACAGCCTTTGCTCAGAGGTCATGTCATACTGTCAGATCGAATGGCAGCAAGCTCACAGGTCCAGTGAAAGCTTACTGGCCTGACAAAGATTTTCTTACAGTACATGATGGACTACTGCTCATGGGCTCCAGACTGGTCATTCCTACAGCGATGTGCTAGTCCGTCCTCGATGCCCTACACGAGGGACATCAGGATGACCAGGTGCAGGGAGCGAGCCAAAGAGACTGTATGGTGGCCGGGCTTGAGCAGCCAACTAAACGAGCTGGTGAGAAACTGCAAAACATGCTTCAAAGAACGTGCCAATCCTGTGGAGCCACTGATGCCCAGTGAGCTCCCAGAGACACCAAGGCAAAAAGTAGGTTCTGATTTATTCACACTCAACCATGACAACTACAGTAGTGGACTACTACTCTAGGTGTGTAGAGATTGCCAAATTAACTCCCACACAATCTCAGGATGTTATTGTGCATCTTAAATACATATTCTCTAGGCACGGCGTACCTGAATATTTTTTTGTGATAATTCCCCTGTAGTATACTCCTGTCAACAGTTCAAGGACTTCCCAGAGGAAAGCAGAATCCATGATTGAGCCCTCATCTATTGCTCGTTTGTTTCTCAAGCCACAAATGAGACCAAGGTGATACAAAAAGGAGATCTCAGCTATTGCTCCTGTTTCTCCTCTATTTCTGGGGAGCAACATGCCTCAGATGGAAGCTCTGATGAGCTTTACAGGAGATCTCAATAATTTCTCAAATGTTGCTCAATTTAGCAGAATTGTTGCATCTCAAATTTAGCTCAGAGTTACATAAAAAGGAGCTCTCAATATAATCTCATTTAAAGCTCATTTAAGCCTTTTAGATACATCTCAGATTTGTCTCAGAATGATCTGTAAAAGAGCTCTCAACATAATCTCATTTAAATCACATTTAAGGCTCAGATTGGCCAGTTAATCTATAGCTGTAAATTAGATGCAGTATTCAATCATTCTCATTTGATCAGCCACATGCATGCGTGTTCAATTTGTGTTTAAGTTTACCTAATGTGTTGTCTTATGTAAAACACATTTTCTTATATTACTCCTTCAGATTTTATCCAAATTTCATGCAAATCGGTACACATCTCTATGGTCGGATCAGTTAAGATTTTTTTGTCCATCCCAATTGGCTAAGATTTACAAAAGATTGACAGGAGTGGCCCGAACAAAATGCTGCTAAGATGCTGATAATACCATGGATACTTCTGTTGGATACTTCTTAGGGCTGTTCTATCGATACATCGATTTTGATATGAGACTAGATATCATCTGGGATCTTACTTATGCTCATTTTGATTTGGTAATAAGTTATTACTAATAACTTAAGATTTACATTATACGTTCAAAAGTAGCAGATCGACGACAAGCTCACAACCAGTGGCTCTCGTCCTTTTCAGGCGGTGACCCCTCAAAATAATCATATTTGAACTGGAGACCCCCGAAAATAATCATGGAATTTAGGAGGGTTAAGGTGTTACATTTAGTTTGACTCGGTTTCACAGATACATGTGAAAACAGCAGATCTACAAGCTTACAATGGCATTGGTGCCATTTTTGAGAGACTATTAGATTAGATATCTTCATTATCCACAAGGGAAATTTGTTTTGCTCGGGTCAATGCATATCAAACATAAATATACAATACAATAAAACACCCAGCAAAGTACTTCAGTTCTATATAAAAAAGTATAAAATGATTATAAATATTAAAAGGTATTTAAAAGAAAGCAAAGTCCTCCATCCAGTGATGATCCTGGCCAAAAGAAAAAAGTCAGTGAGTAATTATAATCATGAAGCATTATGAGTGCTTATGCTGTAACTATAGTGCAAGCATTATTACATTGCATGTACAGTGTGTGATCATAGAATGCTTTCTAATGGGACTTTGTTATTGTTATAATGTTGAGTATTTATCCAAAACCATTAAATGTGGCTTTGAGAGTAATTTCTGTAATATGGGTCTGAAAGAGCTAGGCGGGGTGCCCAAGACAACAGCCAATGGAGAAACCTGACCATTAAATGGTTCTCATAATATGCGAACAAGTCTTGGTTTAATGTTTGCCCTGAATCTCAAATAAACAAAACTGTGAAAAAAAAGAAAGTGAGAAGTGAGTGAAACTAGCCAATGAGGGAGCAGCATTCTCGGTGAAGTTACCACCAACAAGTGTGACCTAATATAAATAACAAGGCGCAAGTTGGCACCTCGACAGAGTGTCAACTTGCCCACCCACATACATATGTACAGCACCGATCATGCATGAATGTATGTGAAATCAACATTGTAAGCTAGCATGATATACTTTTCTGAACATGCTATAAATAAAGCAAGCAAACAAGTCAGCATTCCAAAGTAAAGAGGCTACACCAAGTGTCGTGCAGTAACACATCAGCGAATAAAGCCTGCACAACCCTCTGACTCAGTGTAAAGTATAAAGTATAAAGTATAAACTTACTACTACAACAACTGATAGAGTTACACAAATGGAGTTCATATTTCATTGAGGTTCTAGTTGAAGCACAGTTGAAGCTTGAAACACACTTCACAAGCTGGACAATATACTCTCAAGACTCACTAGAACAGTGAATGCAAACCAGCACTCGTAAGTTGCTAGTAAGATGCATATCTAAAAAACAACTGACTCAATATATTGGGAGATTTACGAAACCATATGTTATGTTATTCATGTCATATTATGTTTTGATACCGAATGTTGCATTAGCTATGAAAACGTCACATATTTTCCTTCTGTAATACCTTAATTTGTTGACATTGTGATATAACGTGACATCACCTCATCAAAGATCAAACCCTGGATATCCATACAGTACATGGAGATGATTGGATCATCACCTAGATCTCCATATAGAGCTGACCTACATCTGATTCCCAGATGATTCCCTGTTAGGGCAACCAGCAACCACACTAATAGAATCCCTTTTATGCCCATAAAAAGGGACAAGGACTGAGAGACAGATACTGACACGCACAGATGCATGTCTGGGGTCTCACAGCACACGGTTGGTTCTACAGAAAGGGATCTCCATATTGGCATAAAGGGGATTGTATGTATGATTTCAGACGTCATAGACGTCATACGACTTTCACATAACGAGTGACAGAGTAAGCATGTCTGGGGTCTTACAGCACATGGTTGGTTCTACAGATGCCTCAATGTCTATAGCTGACCTCAGCTGACCTGACCTCAGGTCAGGTCAGCCCATATGGAGATCCCTGATGTCATGGATCTCTATATATGGGGCTGACCAACACTGACATCATCAACTCTACATCACCTGGATTGGTAGTAAATCTCCTGTTCTCCCATATGCCCAAACAGATGGCAAGGGCGAGGTCGCTTTTTGTCCATAGGCGTCTTACTAGTGTTGATTATTGTAGAAATACTAACAGTATCCATAGAATACCACTGTGTTTAAGGGTCCAGAACAGGTCCTACTTATTAAGAGTCCCTGGATTCTCTACAGAATGTTGATCAATGCTGATGTATGTTCTTAGTTTTGCTTATTACGCTATCTGCCTTGTGCCATATGATATGTAGTCAAATAGTTACATCTTATTTTTATCATACGTGTTCTAAATATGATCTTATAATAGCTCAATATCTTTTATATCTAACTATTAATTTACTGAATGTCTGTCCGTCTGACCGTCTCTGTGCATGCTGACATCACTGATACTAACAGTGTCGCCACAATGGTAACAATGCCCAACTGACATCACTGACTGACATCACTACAGTGCCCACATTTGGAGATTACATTATACAGACTGGCCTGGACACTGAACACCAGGGACGTGCAGAGAATGTTAGAGAGGTAGGGGCTGACATTTCTAAAAGGGCCTTTTGGTGAAAATATTGAAAATAGCAGACCTGCAAGCTCACAACGCGTCGCAGCGTCGTGCAATTCTCTTGAATGCTGCCTGCAGGTATAGAATGGAAAGAGAGCATTTGCATTTCTTTCACCATAGTAAAAATTGCATTCTTGGTCTGGAGAGGGCACTTTTTACAGATAAGGGCAGGGGCTCAAGCCCCCTTTGATGTCAATGTGTGCACGTGCCTGCTGAACACTATACAGTATATGGGCATAAAAGAGAGCTTGTAATTGTACATGTCCTTACTGCTGTATGCATTGCAAAGGTGGTAGATAAAAAACAGAACATCTCTGTGTAAAGACCCCAGAATTGCGGCCTAAACTCAGGCGGCAATGGCAACAGACAGACGGACAGACAGACAGTGTGTGCGTGCACAAAACACGTACAATACACCGTATGACGCTTATCTAACAGTACACAGCAGCATGCTGCTTTGATAATGACCTCTGAATCTTGAATCTAGCCCCTCTAGAAGGGTTAGAAATCGACCAAAGCATTTTCACGCAACAGGACCTCATTGGACTCAGCGTCAAAAAGTAAGTCAGAATGACTGTCTTTTATCTGAAAAATAAAATAATAATAATTGATGCCGTCTGAATTTTGTCTTTTCCTCGAAATATAAAAAAAAATGTCTGATTTTGATTGATTTTAAGGACTCTACAGAGCCGAGAGAGTGTTTTCTACTGGTGATTCAGTCAGAGTGTATCAAAGGGTGCGCTTGTTTTATTGTCCACGACATTGCAAGCGGCGCGAAGTTCAGCGGCGCGAGTGCCCGCGAAGAGCGGGCCAGGGCCGCGCGGCGCTCCGCCGGCCGCGCGGAGTTACGAAGCCGTGGTGAATGCAATCGTTATATTTATGCCCAGGCCGTAAGGCCTGGGCAAGCCCACGATAAACGCCCGCGCAGTCCGGTGCGCATTTCCGAACGCACCATTTGATACACTCGGACTGAAACACCAGAGGAAAACACCATCCCCTACAGAGCCAGCACAACATGCAGTACAATTAAGTTACAGATAAGGACCAGAAGGGTGACTGCTCTCCATTCTGACATGCTGCCATTTCGACATCAACTTCTTATTGTCGGAGTGGCAGCACTTCCATAGAGGTTAAGTTTAGGGTTAGGGTTAGAGATAGGGTTAGTGTCGGAATGGAGACATGTCGGAATGGAGACATGTAACCGGACAAGAAGTACTGTACAATACAGTAGGTACAGAATAATACGATCACAATAAACACACCTTTAACAAATATAAATAAATTGTACAGATGTATACAGTACACCCTATACAATCATCTGGCCTGGTACAGAGCAAGAGACAATGTCAATATATATTTAAGTGTACAGGCATACGTGTACAGTCTATATGTCCAGGATGGAATGAACAGAATTCACTGAGGTACAACTTAGGAGCCTTCCTTAAGTTGAGGGAATTCCTGAACCTCCTTTTGAAGAGAATGATCTTAAAGTTCCTGAGTTGATAAAAGAATATAATCTTTGAGAATAAATACTTAGAGATTACTTAAGAACAGTTGGATACTTGCAAGCTATTAGAACCAATCGGGCCAATCTGTCTGTTCACAGACTTAAACAGACTCAATGAAAGAGAATTGCGTAATGATTAAATAAACTTGACGTCAATGTCATCCACAGTATAGTCTTTACAATCATACTGTCTGATGCAGAACGTGAGAAAATAAGTACCAGCAATTGATTTAAGCCATAGATATGATATCAGCACAGACAACAGGTAACGTTACAGGTGACAGATTGAATAGTCACACACCGTCTAACTCCTACTGCTTACTGCAAGGTTGTGCCATGTCTTGGCCATCTGGCCAGTGATGTATATCGGACCAGTTACCCATTTATAGACCCCTGGACTGGTACACATAATGGAGATCCATGGAGATATGCTGTGAGACCCCAAATATGCTTACTCAATTATTCGGTATGTAAAAGTCCTATGACGACTATCACATCTGACATAATACATACAATCCCTTTTATTCCCAAACATGGAGATCCCTGTCTGACCCAGTCACACAAATATGGGCTGTCTTCCTCCATATATGGGCATTCCCACAAGAAGTCCTGTTAGATATGTGCTTAATATTGATGACATCAGGGATCTCTATATGGTCACCAGTAAGACTCCCGAAGATAAGCGAGATAAGCGACAGTCAGGTCACATGTAAAAATCGGCCTGATGGTGGTGCTAAATGGGACAGATCCATGTTGATGACATGACTCTAACCCCGCCTTGGAGTTCACCTGTGATGTCACAGTGATGTGTCACAGTGACATCAGAGCATGATGTCAGAGCGGCAAACCCATAGACCGTAAAAATGTGTACACATGTACACGACTACACATGGACATCTGTGACATTTCTCATGGTAAACTGCGACTAATTAACAACACATTTTAGGAGTTCAAATAAACATATGTCTATAAGAGTTCATATATATATACCAGTAAGACTCCCTAATCAGGAGATAAATGACTGCCAGGCCCCGGCTCTCCCGGTCGCTCCTAGCCCGAGTTACGACCACTTTTGCATCCGTTCTGGAGCAGCAGGAGTCGGTGGTCCCTGGGAATTCCCTGTGAACAGCCCTGTTGGGGTGTCATTTGGTCATTTTTGGCGGCGGCGCCAGGGGGTCACTGGGGGTCCCTGGATCTCCGGGGGTCCCTGGGAGGGTGGAGGTTGTGCTTTGGCAGGCAAGGACTGTGTGTGCAAAGTGTGACATGGATTGGGGCAACGGTGGCTGAGATATGAGTTGGGGAAAAGTGTGATGTGACGGACAGACTGACTGCCGGTGGAGGTTTTCATTGTAACTGCGACCTGACGGTTGCAATGAGTTCATAAACAGAGCCACTAACATTAATTCCAGTGGTGTAAAGTACATTTACTTAAGTACTGTACAGTTTTGAGGTATTTTTACTTTACTTAAGTATTTCCAATTTTCAGTACACTTCTACTCCATTATCTCAAAGGCAAATATTGTACTTTTACTCTACTACAATAATTTTGAAAACTTTAGTTACTATTACTTTGCAGATATAAATGCAGAGATGGGAAGTAACGAAGTACAAATACTTCGTTACTGTAACGAAGTACATTTTTCAGTACTTTGTACTTTACTGAGTAATTATTTTTCTGGGTACTTTTTACTTTTATCCGTTACATTTTAACACAAGTATCTGTACTTTTACTCCGCTACATTTTCAAAACAGGCTCGCTACTTTGGTTTTGTGTTAGGGAGTGTACGTTATTTACCCACTAGGGGGTGCTGGTTGACAGGTGATATCTTTTTTTTTTTTTTGCTTGGTCCCCCCAAAGCCTTAAGATATTTTTTTGTGGTCCCCCCTGTGTGACTTGAGGAAAATGCATGACCCCCCTTCCCAATAAACTATATATATATATATATATATATATATATATATATATTTATATATTCACACCAACAGTAGGAGGAGACAATAAAATGAATGCTGACCTATTAATATTGCACCCTATTTGACGATTGATTGAGGGTACCGAACAGAACTGTTCAATGATAAGGTCAACTGAAAGGACCACAAGAAAGCTTTAGTGCTTCAATTTGGGTCTCTTTGTACTCAACTAATACAGAAAGGGTCCATTTGGTTCCATAGGTGGCCTCTTGGGGTTACAACAACACTCCAAACAAAAGAAAGATTGAGCAACTGTGAACAATTTTCCATGATATTAAATCTAAAAGCCGTTTCTCCTACCTCCTTCCCAGCCAACAGCCTTCAAATCAGTGTAACCAAATGGACCCATTACAGCCTTGATGGTACATTTTGTGCCTTCTCTGGGTACAGAAACTCCCAAAACAGTGGCTAGTTTCAGAGCCACCTGCTATTCTACTAGTTTAACATAATTCCTGCTATATCGTTTATGAGCCAAAAATATGTGCGTTGCCAGCTTTCCCTTGTTGCTGCTAGTTCCCAGAACGTTCTATTCACTCTCCTGCGATCTTGTTGTATTTGGTACAGTGGTGTAAAGTAAGTACATTTACTTAAGTACAGTACTTAAGTACAGTTTTGTAAATATATATTGTAAAACATACATTAATCTATTATTTCCCTGTTTTATACCTAGGCTATTTGAAAATAGCCGATCTACAAGTTCATAGCGTTGTGAGCTTGTAGATCGGCTATTTTCAAACATTTAGTACTTTTACTTTTGGTACTTTAAGTACTTTTTGATGCCAATACTTTCATACTTTTATTCAAGTACATTTTGAATTCTGGACTTTTACTTGTAACAGAGTACATCTATGTTGCAATATTGATACTTTCACTTAAGTAAAGAATGTTAGTACTTTTCCCACCACTGATTTGGTATGATTCAATGTGGTGGCTGCGAGATGATCACTCTGGATTAAACCATTGCCTTATAATTATATTCACACAAACAGTAGAAGAAAATGCAGTGAAAAGAAAGCTCCGACTGCTTTCTCACTTCGCAGCGTGTGCGTGCGCGTGTGTGTGTGCGAGAGAGAGAGAGAGAGAGAGAGAGAGAGAGAGAGAGAGAGAGAGAGAGAGAGAGAGAGAGAACCGTGAGAGAGCAATTACCTTTCTACATGCTCTTTTGGGGGGTAAACATCAAGTAGTATGCCTATATTCCTCTCTTAAGAAACATTTTGGAGTTGTGGCTACAAATATAGTTGTTTAGCCTGTGTTCTGCTGCTAGGAGGGAAGGAAACTCCGTGTGTGTGTCTGTGTGCATTCTGACTGTGCAACACAACGCGTTGCGAACTGAAGCAGCAACACGGAGCTGAGAACAGGAGGTGGGAGGGGGAAGCGGGGGGAAGCAGCAAGTGGAATGTACCAAGTCAGTAGGGGACACCTAATACATTTGTTAACTTGATATTGTTTAGATAAACAACAAAGCTAAACAATTGGAATTACAAAATTTGACAAATTAAACTTGCATGGCCCCCCCTAAAGCCAAAATAAAAAAATCATGATCCCCCCAAGTGCTCAAAATCTTTTTTGATAACCCCCCCCCATTATGGGCCATACCAACCGCGCGTAAAAATCGCACACTCCCTTAATGTTGCGCCGATGCGTGGCAGATCAAACAAAATGATTACAGCGCTTGATCATCATTCATAGAGGCTGCGGTGACGCTCTGCTGCTGCCTGGCCAGAGTGAGAGTCATTGTGTCAAGTAGGAAAGCACCGGTCTATTTACTTCCTGCAACTAGACTACCAAATAAAACTAATCATATAGCCTACATAACATAATAGCCTAATACCCTATGCTCTTATTTTGAAATCCACGATTTTCATAGGAAGAGGAAGAAAGGTGGTTTAATTCTACCATCATGCTGTAAACCATTCATCTCGTCACAGCTTTCGAACATCAACAATTAATTCACGTGGATTATAACTAACTATATGGATTATAAACACAAGACTTTGGCCATATGCTGCTCCTGTAATGCACACGCGTTGGAAATGCGTTCTTTTTTAACCTCCGAAGCTTAGGTGAGTCAGTGCAATTGCTTTTTATCTCATGCTGGATAAAGTTCTGTATGGAAAAAGTGAAACGTTCTGCAGACTCTGCACAACTGTAGCTTCGGTCATCTTTGCCTCGCAAAAGCCTTTAGCGTGTGTGTGTGTGTGTGTGTGTGTGTGTGTGTGAGAGAGAGCGCGCGCGCGCGTGCGTGCCCTCATGCGCGTGCATGCATGCATTTGTTTGAATTGATTGATTGAATACTTGATTACAGTTCGCATAGCAAACGCACTCCTGTATGATTATCATCCATACAGTCTGTATGGCTTGTTTACATTGGGGTCCTCTGACAGACATGCAAAACATCTTACGTATAACAGTCAGAAATCTGTCTGTCTGTGGATGTGAGATGTATTATAATTATAATTGAACAATGAAAACGACATTCTTATTAGGAAACCTTATCTGTATTTTAACATCAGTCATAATGGTGTAGGCCTACTTGGTGGTCAATTGGCACTTTAAAAAATGGGTTACAAAATCGTGGGATATACATATATTTTTTATAATAATAATGATTGTTCTTGGAGAGTCAAATATTATCTATAACTGGTACTCAGTCTAAAAAAACACTGCTGCATTTAGATTTCACATCATAGTAGGAAACCAATTCTGGGCCAGTTTTAAGACGTATGTTTGGTGGGGATCTTTTAATTTTAATATCCTTAAAATTCTAGAAATATACGGTAAAAATACTTTTACTTTTACTTTAAAAGTACTTTTCAAAGCACGTACTTTTTACTTTTTACTTGAGTAATTATTTGGAATGAGTACTTTTACTTTTACCAAAGTCGTTTTTTTCACAAGTACTTTTACTTTTACTTAAGTACAGAACGTGAGTACTTTTCCCATCTCTGTATAAATGAGTATATTATAAAACATACATCCACTTTAACCTATTCTAAACTTGGCTATTTGAAAATAGCAGATCTACAAGCTCACAACGCGTCGCGATTCGACGTGTTGTGAGCTTGTAGATCACAATGAGAGGAGAGAACGAGAGAGCTAGAGAGAGAGAGAGAGAGAGAGAGAGAGAGAGAGAGAGAGAGAGAGAGAGAGAGAGAGACTCTGATTGGCTGAAGCATACGTCATCATCTATTTCCAGCTATGGAGACACGCTACGTCATGCCGTTCTCAAGTTTGAAAATAGCCGCCTCCCCTTCCCCAAGCGAGAGAGAACAGAGTGAGAGACGGTCCGTCGCCCGTTGTTATTAATTAACACTTTGACTGCCAGACCCCCCCGGCCCCCCACCCTGACCAATGCCACCATTAGGTCCCATTCATTCTGCCCCGATTCCAGGGAATATATTGAAAATGATCCGATATTCACATCGGAACAAAAATGGGAGGTTTGGTAAAAGAGGATTTTTTTTTTTACCAAAAAAATTTTGGAGTGATTTCGGTGAGCGGTTTTGGAGATAGGTGCTCGAGAGTGCGCACTGCGCAAACCAGTCAATAACCTCAGAAATCTAGATTCTGAGATATTTGAGTTCAAAAAAAAAAACTTTAGGAAGCCATAGCGACAAATTGGTAAATGGTAACGGAACACAAGTACCCTTGACAGAAAGAATGTGAAACCAGCTTTCATTCTCTGCAAAAAAAGTTTAAAAAATATTGTACCATCGTCTAGTTTCAAGGGGGCAAAGTGAAAAAGTATGGAATGACTCAGAAGGTGGAAGTTGTCTTACAGTTTGATAGAACTATGCACTGTGAATTCACTGTGTTTTTACCTGGTCTAGAAGGTCAGGAAGACAAAAAGTCAGAAAAGCGATGTCAACCTTTTATTTTATGGCAACATCGAACCCTAACCCTGGTGAGTACCTCACACATCCAGCATGAACATATTTATGTTCAACAATATTTACAAATATTTAAAAAAAAAAAAAAAAAATCACAAATATGACTTCACAAAAGTAAAATAAAATAAATGTGCAGCAAGTAAAGAATAAATAAAAGAATATAAAAGTCAAAATAAAGTACTGTATTCTAAGGCAGGCAGCACAACAATGTCTATTTGTAGTTGGCCACTAGATGGTACGGTTCACCCTGTGTGTGTGTGTGTGTGTGTGTGTGTGTGTGTGTGTGTGTGTGTGTGTGTGTGTGTGTGTGTGTGTGTGTGTGTGTGTGTGTGTGTGTGTGTGTGTGTGTGTGTGTGTGTGTGTGCGTGCGTGCGTGCGTGCGTGCGTGCGTGCGTGCGTGCGTGCGTGCGTGTGTGTGTGTGTGTTCGTGTGTGTTCATTGTTCTGGGAAACGAGGAAGAGAAGTCCCAGAAGTTCTTCAGCTCCCATAGAGTGACATTGGTCCAGGAAGCGAACCTTACAGTGACCTGACCTGACTCCTCCGCTATTGCTATCTCCGCCATCATACTGTCCTCTGCGTTGTCATTGGTCTGGTTGCAGATCGTCTCCAGCAGCTCATGGCGTAGCAGGGAATGGGTAGACTGTGGGATCCCATCCTTCCTCCATCCAGTCAGACTCCACGGGCCCTGTATATGATAGAAGAAAAAAAAATACTAAATGATACGTCTGTATACGTCTGAAAACAGCAGATCTACAAGCACACAACGCCTCGCACCGCGAGGCGTTGTGTGCTTGTAGATCGGCTGTTTTCACTAGTCTAAATAATTTCAAATGTATGTATATATACGTGGCCACTGAATTCTATGGGCTCTGCTTTGATACAAATCTACAGCTATGCCAGTCTATTGGCTCTGCTGGCAGAGCCTATAGACTGACATAACTACTGTAGATTTGTAGATCGATTTGATAGGTTATTATGTCACACACACACACACACACACACACACACACACACACACACACACACACACACACAGATTGTATTACTAAACTATCTATCTAGGTATACACACACGATAAAAAACTAAACTATAAAGAAATGTATTCTTACTGGAAGAAGTTGGTGGAACTTACAGCTACTACAAACCATGGATTGACATCTAGACCTACTGCACATACAGTATGAAACAGAGCTGATACCTTTATGTAGGAAAATAATGCTGCTATTTGTACCCTGTATATATATAAAATGTCACAATGCGACATAGCTCTGTTTGAACAATGCTGTACCCCCTCCAACTGTATATATGTTCCCCATTTTCAACTGTTTTTTTTATTGTATTTGTTATACTTGCTTTGGCAATGTAAACGTATGTTTTCTCATGCCAATAAAGCTCCTTTGAATTGAATTGAATTGTATAATGAAACCAAATGCACCCTACGTGAAAAAAAAACAATAGCAGGTCAGGCTTATTGATTGATTGAAGAATGTATTACAAGCTTGCATTAGAAAGAAGTAGGCTACATATTCATGGCTTATTTCAACAGGAACCACACTTTATGCATCTCAGTGGTGTGTTCTAGACGATCACCCACTATTCGTTTGGCCAGGGCAGACGCTATTGTGCATAATCCCTATCAAATACGCTACTTTGAAAGGTTCAAGAGGGCAGACGCTATTCATATTTTATTTTTCCTCCATCACGGAGGTATAGAGGCCAGCGGCTGGCGGCGCCCTGCCCGCGAGGGTGTCACAAGTCGGCCAAGTCCGACAGCAGACCCCGTATACGTGCGTTACCGTTACAGGTAGACCACAGCACTGATCTCATATAACATTGAAAGACAGACGTATAGAACAAAGTGAAACAGAGAACATAAAGTTTGTAACGCTTACCGGGTTCGCAGTGCATCCTACAGGGCGCGGAGAGAAACGGCAGCAATCGGTGCTCTGCCTTCTGGCCGCCAGATCCAAAATCGAGGCCGTGGATCCTACCAGCCGAGGCCTTCGATGAACCGATCGCCCGTAGGAGCTCTTCTCGCCGCCAGATCCAAAATCGAGGCAGTGGATGTAGCAGCAGAGGCCCTCGCTAGTCGCTGATGAACCGATCGTGGAAGAGCGCCGGCCACCGCCGTTGACTGCGGGCTTGGTGTCCAGAGTCAGACTGTCCACGGGGCATGGCGCGGGGGGGTGTCGCTCTCCATTCCGACATGTCGCCACTCCGCTGACCCGGCGCGGGGAGAGACCACGGGATGCGGGGCATGATTCGGCTGCCTATCTCTCTAAATAATACTAAATCTAATGATTTTATAACTAAATTCTCTGCTGCTTCTGATTCTCGCTCTTTCTCTCAATATATCTCTCTCTCCCTCTGATTGCTGTGTCCGGTGAAGTCACTGAACTCTTGTTGTGTGTATAATGGGCCTCTAGACCCTTGTTTCTGGGGGGAACCGGCCAACCAGCATGCTTGAATTTGGTCAAATGAGCGTGTGATGTCATGCAGGGGCGTCAATTGGGTATGGCAGGGGTATGCAGCTGCCATACCTTGACAGGGGGAAATAATAAAAATGTACTTTTCATCGTGCCTGTTGCTAAGGTATGGCAACATGACTGGTGTCTTCACCAGACACCAGTCATGTTGCCATACCTTAGCTTGTTCTGAACTGACGCCACTGAATTGTCATGCATGATGACCGTCCCATCGTCCAAAAGGGCTGTATCTTGGTTACCGCATAGATCCAACACTGTACTACTGTAATATGAAAAAAAAGGGTCGGGCGGTATATCCCTCCCAACTTTTTAATTGGCAAGATTGCGCAGGAAGTGTCGGGCGGTATATCCCTCCCGTGGCAGCCAAACTGTTAATATGGATTGGGAATCATATCCTCCTCTGAATACAGCATGTACAAGGAGCGAAAGTCCAAAAAAGGTAAGATAATTTCATTATGTTTATAAATGTCAACACAGTCGTGGCTGTGGGAACTTGGCTCAGTTGGCTGGTAGCTAGCTGCTACAGGCTAGCCTATATGGCTAGCCCATGCAGATAGGATAGCATGGCTCGTTTTTTTGGAAGCTTAGCTGTTAGATAATTAAAGCTGCAAATCTGTCTATTGAGGGTCCATTCCTTGTAGAAGGAGTGACAGTGGAAAAAAATGTAAGATAATCTTATGTTTATAAATTTCAACACAGTAGTAGGCTATGCTCTTGGGTCTGGGCTAGCAGCTAGCTAACATGCTATATACAGTAGCCTAGCTGTAGGCTGTAGCTGTATATGGCTCGTTTTCAATAGCAACTGAGAAACACACCAAGCTAACATTTGAGCTAAAGAGGGGGTCCACGTCGACCCCCTGGAATCCGGACTTTAGGGGGTCCGTGAAATTGCTTGTTTAAACAGTGTAAAAAAAAAGGGGGAAAAAAAACATAGCCTACATTATGCATAGCATTATTTTAGGGTCATTATGTTCTGTATAGTAGGCTCTTAGTTGTGTATGGTTGATATTATTTACAGGGGTGTCACAAGGGAGGGAAAGTGGGACTGAGTTACTAGGGCCCAAGGTGGAGGAGCCTTAATTATTTTATACTTTAGCTATTGAAACAGCAGATCTACAAGCTCACAGCACTGCAAGCTTGTAGATCTGCTTTTTTTTTTAAACGTGGGGTCCCTGAAACAAAATATTTTGAGATGGGGGTCCGTGGCCAAATACATATAATTTTGGGGGTCCTTCACATGAAAAGGTTTGAGCACCACTGACATAGAAAATATTCAAAGGCACACATTTTTATGATTTTTCAAAAAATGCAGATCTACAAGCTTGCAGCGCGTGCTGTGAGCTTGTATATCTGCTATTTTTCAATAGTTAAGCACAAACTGAGTGAATCATTGTATCCAGGGCTCATAATTGTGCGACACCCCTGATTATATAGAAATTATGATCTGTGATTAGTTGGCTCAGTGGTCTTTAACGATTTTTAGTCCAAGAACCACTAGCTGAGAGATGAAGGGACCCCCCAGTCCCCAGTACATATTGGCTAAAAAAGATTGTGTTGCAGTTTAAACCTTTTCATAGCTTGAGCTTGAGCACAAGCTTATCTTGTTGTGCTGCTAGATCTGCTATTTTCAGCTAATGCACCCCTAATGCACAGAAAATGAATGCGAGGTGTTCAAAGGCACAGGTAAAGATAACATACTCACATACAATGCTTTGTCGAACAAACAGACAAAAAAATACATCTGTCTGTGCCCAAAGACCAAACTGAAGTGAACAAACTATGCTGTAGTGCTAATTACAATCTGCCACACCTGGCACAAATTAAAATTGTTTAACACCTGTTCTAAAAAAAATAGCCGATCTAGAAGGTCACAACATGTCAGTTATTTTCGTCTAAGGGGTTTGGTGTACAGGGGAAAAAGTTTAAGTATTGAAGGTTAAAATTCAGAAAATAAAACATCAACATGAATCCAATATGGGGGTCCATGATGATTACTTGGTGCAGCAGTAGCCTACTCTATAGAAACAGAATAAGTGTATCCAGCGTATCTGCACACTTCTAAACTGTCAATTTAAAATATGGGGTGCTGTGATTGATTAAAGGGATATTCCACTTTCAAAAAAACTTTTTGTCATTGTATGGTCTAATCAGGCTTGTATGAACACCCTGAACAGTTTTTAATTTTCTTCATTCAGTATTTAGATATTTGATGTAAATGTTACCAGGCCCTCCAGGCTCAGGGCCTCTCCCCACACATACTCATTGTAATTATTTGGGAAAATGGAAAAGATTAAATACAATAAAAACATATAAAAAATAAATGAAAAACGTTATGGAAAAATCACGTCCTGCTCACGTATTAGGAGGGTAGTATGAGTCACCAGAAAAAAATAATGGGTGTTTTTAAATAATCTTTCGTGGTTAAAATGGAGTTTGAAGTTACAATGAGTGTGTGTGGGTAGAGGCACTGAGCCTACACTTTTTTTTTTACCATACAGCAACACTGTGGGTGGCTAACTTCAGCTTGGTGTGTCCAACCACCTGACAACCAGGTATACTTAATGAGTTTTATTTTCTTTATTTTTTTGGTGGTGGTGAAGGATGGGGGAGCCTTGGGAATCCTGCCCGTCTAAGGTCCTGAAGTTACAGCCTCAGCTCCAGAAGATGAAGAATGTAATTTCCAGTATCAGTAAGTTGATTCACACATGTTTTTTTTTTCTTTTTTTGTAATGTAACTTCAATTTGATAGTGTTGCAGTTGTCAATTATGTCAGCTACTTTCTTTGTCTCACTTGAAACTTTACTTAATCCACGTGCCCTGTGTGAGTTCTGTGATGATTGGACAAATATTGGTTGCGACCGTCAAGTCGCAGTTACTACCTCCACAGTCTGTCTGTCAGTCAGTCACAGACGTCACGTGACATCACTTAACACTTTTCCTCTACTCATATCTCCGCCACTGTTGCCCCTATACATGCCAAACATTGCACACACACCCCTTGGCTGCCAAACCACAACCTCCACCCATTTCTCACTCTTCTAGCACCACCATGAGGCCCATTCTTGCAAAACAAATTTTTGGACACTACTCCTAACAGAATTTGCCCTAAAATCACGCAAAGCCGTACAGTCATAGCACAACTTCTCCCCTCATTTCTCTCTAGCGCCACAATCAGGCTGATTTTTTTCAAACACATTTCTGGACACTGCTCCTACAGATTCTGCCCTAAAATCACGCAAAGCGGTACACAGTATATCTAGACTCATGTCATCAACATGAATCTGTCCCATTTCCCATATTCCCTCCTGATTGGTTACCATTGCCTACTAAAGTTTGTGCATGCAACCTGACGGTCGCTTATCTCCCGGTTTTAGGGAGTCTTACTGGTAATATGTCTTGTATGTGTCTATAGAGTTAACATTACTCTAATAGACCCTCAGGTGAGGTTAAAATATGCACATGTCTTCCCGCCCTGTGTATCTTTGGTTTCTTCCTGAAAGCCTCTGAGTTAAAAAGGCCCAATTGAAATACACACATTAATTACATAAAATCATCCCCTACACTTTTTACCATACAGCAACACTGTGGGTGGCTAACTTCAGCTTGGTCACCAGTCCACCCACCTGACAACCAGGTATACTTAATGAGTTTTATTTTCTTTCTTTCTTTTTTTGGTGGTGGTGAAGGATGGGGGAGCTTTTTGAATCCTGCCCGTCTGAGGTCCTGAAGTTACAGCCTCAGCTCCAGAAGATGAAGAATGTAATTTCCAGTATCAGTAAGTTGATTCACATGTTTTTTCTTTTTTTGTAAACTTCAATTTGATAGTGTTGCAGTTGTCAATTATGTCAGCTACTTTCTTTGTCTCACTTGAAACTTTACTTAATCCACGTGCCCTGTGTGAGTTCTGTGATGATTGGACAAATATTGGTTGCGACCGTCAAGTCGCCGTTACTACCTCCACAGTCTGTCTGTCAGTCAGTCACAGACGTCACGTGACATCACTTAACACTTTTCCTCTACTCATATCTCTGCCACCGTTGCCCCTATACATACCAAACTTTGCACACACACCCCTTGGCTGCCAAACCACAACCTCCACCCATTTCTCAATCTTCTAGCACCACCATGAGGCCCATTCTTGCAAAACACATTTTTGGACACTACTCCTAACAGAATTTGCCCTAAAATCACGCAAAGCCGTACAGTCATACCACAACTTCACCCCTCATTTCTCTCTAGCGCCACAATCAAGCTGATTTTTTCAAACACATTTCTGGACACTGCTCCTACAGATTCTGCCCTAAAATCACGCAAAGCGGTACACAGTATATCTAGACTCATGTCATCAACATGGATCTGTCCCATTTAGCGCCACTATCAGGCCAATTTTTTCAAACACATTTTTGGACACTGCTGACCTTACGGTCACTTATCTCTCGACTAGGGAGTCTTACTGGTATCCCAACTTGAAAAAGCATTTTCTGTTTACTGGAGAGATGGAGAGTTCGCAAGTTACTATGAAAAGCTCCTCCGCCCCTGATTTCTCACATGCCCTCTTCTAGCGCCACCACGAGGTTGCTTTTTGCAAACAACATTAATGGCATCAATGGCATAGTTTTACTGAGGTTAGGATCCCTTGCTTTTGTTGCATTGCTAAGACAAAAATTTATAAAAATAAATCTACCCCCCATTGATTCGGGGACCCGAATACATTTGGGTCCCCATCCAGAATCAATGGGAGGTAAATTCACTATAATAAAATGTGTTTCTTAGGAATGCGACCAATACAAAAACAATTGTTGAACTTAAAGTTAAGTCTCCATAGCGTGAGTAATCAATAGAAAAAAAGTCATTTTGGGGGTGAACTATTCCTTTAAGGTTAGGTTTAGGCATAGTTTTACTGACGTTAAGATTAGGGTTAGGTTTAGGCATAGTAGCATTCACCAGCGTGGCCAGATGGTCACTTATCTCCCAATTAGGGAGTCATGGTTTTACAAATACGCACTAGAAACATGTTTTTGCGCTTCATTCCAGGCATTGAGCACCTGCCAGATCTACAGGGGCTTGTTGAGATGGTTGGGGACATTGAGACGAGCGGATCCAAGGTGTTGGCTGTTGGGGTGCAAGAGCTATCCAGGTATGTATAAATTAATTATGGATTTTACATTTTTGATGGTACGATTAGTCTGTCTCTGAGTAAAAATCTAGGTTCCACAAATGTTTTGGTATGCATTCATTTATTTATTTTTCACGACACTACAGATGCTTCACAGCGACCTCACACTTGTTTGTATGTTCAACATACATTTCACACTACAGTGAGAATATTAACTATCTTAACTATATCCCATACTACGTTTTGTGATCTGCTAGAGTTAGGAAGTGAATAGTCTCGCGTGGCCAGACGGTTGCCTCCGCAATTTGGTCAAATGCTCCCAGCATACAGTCTGGCAGACCGGGGAAGAAATGATGAGTGCGGAGATGAAGCGGAAGTGGAGCCCCCTCGTCACTTCCGTTTCCGTCTCACATCACACACATTTATCATTATATAAATAAAAATCTTATAAGCATGTTTAGCTTGCTGCTTAGCAGAAATGACATTTTAAAATTAAAATATATTTTATTGAACGGTAATGCCCGTTTCCGATACTCGCCGTTCGGGAGCTGCTGTTCCAGACTCTATATAGCATTCAGAGATTGTGGAATAGTTGTCTGGCTACGCGAGACTAGGAAGTGAAGGTCTCACAGTGGTCTGTTTCCGTGGTCCACTTGAAGAACAGAAACATTGTGAAATGTGTTAATCATGGCATCTCTATTCACAGGCTGTGGACTCTGTGTCCTCGGAACTGGCAGCCATTCAGCACAGTGCTAAGGAGGACTACAGTCACCTGTTCCACCAGCTGTTTGACAAATTCTTCATGACTGAAGAACTGGAAGGGTGCAGTAGTCACAGGGAGGCATAGAGCTCGAGTGCAAACATATGCTGTACCCCACCAAAGTGGAAGCAATTCAAAGTAAGTTTACCTCACACTTGTGGGTTTTGTAAAGTATATTCAGATATATGATGTAACCAATGGATTTGTTATATATGGGAAATGTGTGTCTGATACATTGTGCAGTAGATGGTAAAGAAATGCAGCCAACAACATGATGTTGCAGTGGTGGGACAGTCTCTCTGAGCCATATTGGCCATGTATGTGGCTATGCTGTGTCTCAGAGTCTGTGCAGAGCCAATACTTTTTATTTTTATTTTTTCTCCTACTGACTGAGTGAAGGATCGAACGTGGGGAAAACATGTTGAATGTGCTTAGCTCATTACATCTTCTCTGTCTGCAGTCTTACGGTATGGCACCGAAGCTGGATGGAAGGCAGTGTCCGTGGAAAGCATCAAGACTGGTTGGACAACGCCGAGGTGATTCACAGCGAGGGAAAGAGCGGGCTGTTCTTCCTGAGAAGACTGAGATCGTTTGGCGAGTGCAACAGGATGCTACAGATGTTCTACCAATCTCTTATGGCAAGTTTTCTTTTCTGGAATAACGTGCTGCGGGAACAACAGAGTGGGTGACACCTTCAACCTCAACAGACTGGTGAGGAAGGACTCTGTTTTTGGGTTCTCCTTGCAGGGGTGGAGGAATTGGCCAGGGTTCAGGAAACTGGATACAATCTTGAACTCCTCCCACCCCCTCCACCTTGAGATACTCGGATACTGGAGTAAGAGACAGAGGAACCGATAGATTCATGGGAGAGACTGGGATAGTCCTTTGTGAATGTTGTTCTCACGTTATACAATGAGACACAACGGTCGTTTGGTAAGGACAACTTAACTTGTAACTGGAATAGTTGTTACTGTTTGTTCTTGTCCGGTTTAGCTGGGAGCACATGTCACTTCTGCTTTTTGCACTGACCAATGGACACTTTGCACTCTCAAGTCAACTTTTAAGCTCTGCGCTTGTAAGTAGTGAAGTATTATTGCATGTGTTTTATTGCATGTGTTTGACTTAACGGTGAGACACTTATGTAGCAGTGACTATTTTGGACACATTTGATTAGAGTTACTTTTTCTTGTTTGGCACTGCATTCATGTTCAAGTTTGTTTTTATTTTAATTGGAATAAAGACCACTTTGGACGTAGTTTGGGTTGTATAACTAAAATTTATCGTACTGTTAAAAGCACTTCATCCTCAGCCACCCTACAGAAAATAAAGTTTTATTGAAGGAAATTATTGTTTTTATATCAATATCTGCATGTATACTGTATCTCATTTACAGCTCCAAGTGAGAAGAAGGTTCTGGAAAATTAAATCACAATTATTGCTCATTAATGGCTCAAAGTATATAGCCATTAGAGCTCTCACCTAGGTCTCATTTATAGCCATTATAGAGCTCTCACCTAGGTCTCATTTATCGCTCCTATCATCTCAAATGAAGCTACTCAATTATTGCTCATTAATGGATCCAAGTGAGATCTCACCTATTGATCCTAAGGAATTTTAAGAGCAATAAATGAGACTTAAAATGATCTTCAAATGAAACTCAAAGGAGAAACAAAGGAGAAACAAATGAGTAGCTTAGGAGCAATAAATGAGACTTAAAATGATCTTCAAATGAGGCCCTATCCAGACGACAACGTATTTTTAATCCCCGGGGGGGTAAAGCCACGAACGCCCATGGGTGTCCACATGCAGACGCATGCAAACGGAGTACTAGCCGAATAGTTTCCAAAACTCCGGCTGCAGAGCATTTTTGTTACCCGGGCGTATTTCTTTTACAATGTGGACACCGTAAACGGAGAAGTGCTTGCATGCTTACGTCACCTTGTGCTCCTCGCCTCCTCCTCCTGTCCTTGCTATGAGAGAATCCCGTGGCAGCATGGTGCTCTCTGTAGAATATCCCTATTTATCAGCGCATTCACGACATGTTAAGCTCGGCTGTCTTGTTAGGGATGGAGCCCTAATGATTTATGAATGGTTGTTTTAATGATAGGCTATTTGTTACTCTTGTCAAATGTCATCTTCATAGATGGTGGTCACTGGTCAGCCACGAACTCACAGTTGCAAAAGATACCAGTTATGTTCTGAATTTGTTCATATAGCTTTCCACCGGCTCAATAAGCTGGATCGATCAGGTGCTCATTATCAATAACGAGATGCAGCCCTCGATCATCTTGTTAAAGGAGCATATCTGACGCGACGCGCTGCCTCTTCTCTTTGTCAAAGTTTGGATATCAAATGCCAATATCAAATGATTTCAAGCATAATGGAGACATACGCATGAATGCAGGCATTACTCCAGTCCATTCTCATCAGTTGTCTGACGCTTTGAAGGTGAGAATATGTTGATTATTCACGGCATGTGCCTCCTTTTAAATTATTTCCACGATCAGCGCAAGCTAAAACAAAAGTCCGTCTGAGAGAGCGCACCACTCTCTCTCTCAATACCAAGTGATGCTTGCTTGACCACGAAGTGATTGATAGAGTTACATTCGTTTAACACAGAGAGAGAGAGAGAGAGAGAGAGAGAGAGAGAGAGAGAGAGAGCGAGCGCACCACACTCGACGATTCCTCTCCCCTCTCCTGCTCTAGAAATAGTTAAATGAATGTTTAAATAGCAATTGTGCATGTTAAAGTGTGAAGATTGTGAAACTTGGATAGATAGCCTATAGATAGATAGCTGCTGCAATGATTGCATGAGAGCAGGGGGACGCGCCACCCGCTTCGGTGACGCACAGACAGGGATTTATAGCGTTTTTATAATACCATGTGGACACACATATTTTTCTACACGGGCCCGTGTGGAGGCGTAGAGGTTTCAAAACGAGTCAGAAACCCCCGGGGATTTTTTTATGTATAGACAGGGCCTGAAACTCAAAGGAGAAACAAAGGAGAAACAAATGAGTAGCTTAGGAGCAATACATGAGACTTAAAATGATCTTCAAATGAAACTCAAAGGAGAAACAAATGAGTAGCTCCTTTCTGTCTCAAAGAGCAATAGATGAGCTAAAAATGAGCAGCAAATTTTTCCTCTGGGTTTGCAGCAGCTTACGGGTTCACCCATGTCACTAGTAGCCCTAGGTTCGCTCAGAGTGACGGAGAGGCGGAACGTCACGTCCAGAATGTGAAAAAGATGCTAAAAAAAGCAAAGGATCTGTACCTGGCTCTGTTGGCCTATAGAGCTACACCACTCGATAATGGCTACAGTCCTGCTCAACTCCTCATGGGCAGGAGACTGCACACACCAATGCCCCAGCATCCCTCTCTACTCACCCCAGAGCTTCCAGACAGCACTGTTGTTGCAGCTAAAGAAAGGGAGAGGAGAGAAAATGGGGTGCATCCCGCCACTCCGACATGTCTCCTTTCTGACCATTCCGACACTAACCCTATCTCTAACCCTAACCCTAAACTTAACCCCTATGGGAGTGTCGCCACTCCGACAATAAGAAGTACATTTCGGAGTGGCGACATGTCGGAATGGAGAGGGCCTCCCAAGAAAATGACACTGCAAGTTTCAACAAAAGGCACCGTGTGAGAGATCTGAGTCAGCTCGCACCAGGTCAGACAGTGTGGAATACAGATACGTAGTCTCAAGGCACAGTGGTTTCGTCCCACACAGCTCCACGTTCCTACATCGGGGACGTCCCTTCAGGCACCATCAGGAGGAACACACCATCTTGTCCCGTTCCCAGAGACTGTTCCACACTCGCCTCACACTCCGCACACCTGTACATACACTCTTGCACGGCCCTACTACAACTAGGAATGGCAGAGTGGTTAATTGTAAAACCTCACAGACTGGACTTATGAACCGAGGGGAGAAAGATGTGAAACAGTAATGTGAATGTTTATTGTTCTGATTTTGATCACCATTATATGCCTCAAAGATATTGCTTAAATCACGATATTGTTATTTTTCTTGAAAAGGCTTTAGAGTGCAGTGTTCTATTTTGAGTAAATTGCTGAGTGACATGTTCAGTTTCAAATGATTGCCAGATTATGCTTTATCTAATTTACAGTGTAAATTTCAGTCTGTTCAGTTTTTCAGAAAGGGAGATGTGGTGGTAGCTGTATACCTTTGTTGTGAAAGCTAACCGGATGTATCCGACCGGATGTGGACACACTACTGATCTTACTATCACAACAAGTCATGCTATACAGAGGCACTGGTCTAAATGAAGTACCCTGCATTTCTCTACAAACCGTCTGTTTATTATACGCTTACCACGTCAATAATAGGGCTTTAGACAACATCTCTTCCCCCTCTTTTACCATTTACCCTCTTCTTACCGGTACGGTGTTCTGCCGCAGATTCTTTTATCAGAACGCCGCACAGTGGACCAACACCAGCAATACAATGAAATGTTGGTTTTGCCTCACATCTTTTTTTTTTTTTTTTTTTTTTTCCAAGTTCAGAGTCAACACAGCCATCTACCCGGGGATTTTAGAGCACTTTGTGGTTGACAAGCTTTATGGCGATGATGATTTCCTTTAGCCAGAAGCACTTGGCGCCTGCCCACAGAGCAAAACCTGCTAGTAACTGGCACACGCACGCACGCACGCACGCACACACACACACACACACACACACACACACACACACACACACACACACACACACACACACACACACACACACACACACAGGACAGTGTTACTTGAGGACAGGAGGAGATCAAGTTCTACCAGTTCTTGTTGTCAAGGTTTTTTTCTTGCAAGGTATCTTTAATAGTTGTGGTTTCCATGAAAAGACTTTGAACATTGTTGTGATTCCATAAGTAGGTGTGATGCAAGGTGTGCGTGCTAATGGAGAATGGAGGAAGAAACCTGACAGAAAAAAAAAAGGCGTGAGAACGGGGTAAGCACCTCAGGCTGTAGGTAAGTTGAACCACCCCCTGTATCTTTAAAAGTATACACATGAGTTGTCAATCATGTGACCTGTAAATCAGGACACATCATTTCCACCTAGCTGTAGAGTTGACTGACACATGGGCAATGTGCCAAGCATTTTTTTCTTTTTTGCTGGTCAAAGTAAATGTTTAACTTTTTCTGGTAAAATGCTTTTTATGCTAAATGTAAATGCTAAAGCAAATGTAACCAGATCTAAAGTCATATAGGATCATGCATGTTGGTGATATTCCAATGTATAAAACTACGTGAATCACACGGCCGGATCTACAATATGGGCACCTTGGGCACGTGCCCAGGGGCCCTTGGCATCAGGGGGCCCTCCAGGGTGGCACAAAAAAAGAATAAAAAATTATAAAAAAAGTCAAAAAAGTAAAAAACAAAAAACAAAAAAAAAACAGCAATTTTTTGTTATCTAATCCGAATTAAATAAATAAGTGATGTGTGTTTTATTGTTGAGAATGCTGCCACTGTGATTGTACCACCAGCGCTCGACCGCTTGCTGCCTCCCTGCCTGGCAGCGCAGTGGAGGTGGGACGTTCGCGAACGAATCGAATCTTTTGAACGGCTCTTTGAAGTGAACGATGGGATCCGGTTCGCTCAGTAGAGAGCCGTTCATTTGGGGCTCACTTCAAAGAGCCATAAATCTCACTGGAGCGCACAATGAGCTGTGTGACGTGCAAGGTCAGGTGCTGCCCAGCTGCCAGTAGAGAAGCAGGCAGGTGACTAGTGAGTGAACGCGCTAAAATCAAAGGAGGAAGCAATTTTGGACAACAAACAAAAGCATAATAGTGGCGCTGCTAAGAGGAGAAGAGAAAAAAAAAAGGAAAAAGAGAAGAGTGAAGCGGCGGCCGTGCTAAAGCGAATTCCAGCCTACAGTAAGCCCTACAGAAGAGATATGGACCGACCTTATTGGCTTGCAATCCCTGCACACGTTGTTTGCCTCTTTACGAGGGCACTTTGACATCAAAGCTGTCATGGTGACACAGACTCTCCGCATAATTATGATGACAACGAGGTACTGGTTCTCAGACAGTGGTAGTAAAACGTTTGGACAATTTGCTCTCAGGACTGAACAAACGTCTGGATGCTTACACATACATGGCTGGCTGCTTTGGTGTCATATTTGACACGAAATCTGATGACAGTTGACACTGATCTCCGAAAAACCGGCCGAGTCCTTTCCTCCGCATATGAAACTGATTTCTGTCTGCGCTCTCTTTAATTGCTGTGGAGTGACGAGTCATAGTTGGTTTCGAGGACATAATCCTGGAATTCTCCAAGAAAAAGTCAAGAAAGAAGAACTTCTAAATGTAAGATAAGAACCATTCTAAGCTGTGCAATAAGCAGTGTTTTCTTGTCTGCTGTGTGTTTATTGGGGTTATTTTTTTAATTATATGCATTGCCATAATATCACGTGCATTGCATCTCTGCTACAGTATAGGCTTAAGTGACAGGAGCAATTGGTAATGTAGGCCAGTGGTTCTCAACCTTTTCCCCAAAATGATCATATTTTAACTGGGGACCCCCCACCCTGACGAGCACTATTACATTTTGTATAACACAGTTCTATTGTGAGGTGTTGTGAGCATGTAGATCGGCTATTTTCACAATTTCTGCTTCTAATATTTGACAATTTGGCCAGTTTTTAATTTGCAATTTTTTAGAGGTATTAAAAAGTCCTTAAATTGTCACTTTAGAAATGTGCAGATAGTGGCAGATACCTTCTATCTATACACTTAAACGTCATGTTGGTTTGTTTACTGTTGAGTGAGAAAACAATGTTGCACATTAAGTTAATCATCTAGGGACCCCCCAAATAATTTGGCGACCCCCCTGTGGGTCCTGACCCACAGGTTGAGAACCACTGATGTAGGCTGCTGTACACTGTGTACACTGCACACTGTAGCTATAATAGGAGTGCACTCTGACATGTCTCCTTTCCTACATGTCTCCATTCCGACACTAACCCTATCTCTAACCCTAACCCTAAACCGAACCCCCATGGGAGTGTCGCCACTCCGACAATAAGAAGTCAATTTCGGAGTGGCGACATGTCGGAATGGAGAGAGCCTCCCCTATAATAGATATGCCTGGATTATGGCTTTATCATTTTCACTGCTGCCACCTGCATGTGACAAATTTGGACTGTAGAATTCAGGATCATGGACAGTCAGGGTCTTTGTTGTGTTTGGCTATAGGCTACTGACATGAGAGGAAGACAGGGAGACTGACTGACTTTACAGCACTTAGGCCAATAGGTTGGTTTCTTATGGCAGCCTTAGGCTGCTTGTTTGGCTTTTTGTGGTTGTAAGTTTCAACTTGTAACTTCCCCTTTCATTTCCCCATTAAAGCAATCCTTTAAAAGCCCCTTTTCCACTGGCCTTAACCACACCACTCCACACCACACCGCCCACTTGTGACAGGTTTACCACTACAAGGACCTGGGTAGTGTGGTGTGAAAGTGGTACTAAACATGGCACTAAAAAGTATCCAATCTAGAGTAGGTCTGAGGTAGGCCAAACAGGGCCAATCACTTAACTCTCCCAACGCTTTGAACGTTCACGTTCGCCCGATTTCGCAAGACCTCTCCGCCAATACGGCGCTCGTTCGGTTCGTTCGTCTGATGACTGTAAGCTGATGAGGGGTCGCGCGGCCGTCTACTGTAAACACATTTTCCGCGGTGATGGTGTAAAAAATCCATTATGCGTTAACATCAACGGAGAACAATTCACTTCCTTGTTGATTTCCTCTGGCTGTAAGGCTCTGTGGCCAGTGACTGGTCTTCTTCTTCTTCAACACATAACAGGCAAATTCACATTCATTCTCGCATGACGCCGCCCTCTGCTGCCTGGCAGACCAAAGTGCACTATTGCACAACCCAAAAAAATAAAAATAAAAAAATAAATGTCTGTCTGTCTGTCTGTCTGTCTGTCTATCTACTATAACGTCGCAAAGGTAAGCCACTTTTTGATGGCACCAGACCCAATAAATAAATAAATAATCTGGCAGTAGGAGAGTTAATAATGACTGATCACTCACTGACTTTTCATTTAGACCACCAGGATATAGTTGTAATACATGATAATAGATTCTATTGTGTTATAACCACTATTATTATCTATTATAGTGTATTATAATTATCATAGTAATACATTCATACTTTATAGTGTATTATAATCACAGTTCTAATCCTTTATAGTGTATTATACTTTAGGATAGTTGTAATAAAAATGCATATTGTATCACAATCACAGTTAAAAGGGTAAATTCGTTTCAGTGGTAGGGGTACTTTTGTGTAATGGAAAATTTAGATATTTTTATGTGGTGTGGTGTGGTGTGGTGCTGAAGCTGCAGTCGAAAAGGGGCTAAAGAAGTGCAAGGAGAACTACTGGGGGAGAGAGAGATAGAGAGAACTACTGACTGACTGACTGACTGACTGACTGACTGACTGACTGACTGACTGACTGACTGACTATATATATATGCCTCCCACTGCTGATTTTTGAGTGTGTCACACACTGACTGTGAACATTGAAAATAGCATTGATTGATTGATTGGTGACAGAAATTGGTCACTAATGGTATTTTGTAATTTTTTGGGGAAGGATATTGTTTGTTTTACCATTATTGTAGTACTAAAATAGTACATTGTTTTTTGGCTGCTGATATTGTTACTTTTTAAAATGCTGAAAACCGTTAGTCTGGAGCCCTGTCGCGAGTACGCAGAGGGGGGCCCTTGGAGCTTCAGTGCCCAGGGGCCCTCAGAGGTGTTAATCCAGGCCTGGTGAATCATTTAGCTAAAGATCAGCCTGAAGCATTACAATATCCAAGTTTTGTCAAAATGGTGGACGTGGAGCAAGATGAACCAAATATCCTGGGGTAAAATGAGCCAATTATCCTAATATGAACCACTATTAATATTTTGTATTAGGTCTTTGCTACTCCAATTATTTCTGAAAAGAAAGAAAGAAAATGTAGAAAAATGTAAATTAACAGGCTTCTGCATCTCCCGAGTCGGTCCATAGACAAGCCAGTGGGCCAATTACATGAGTTATATTTACTTTTTGGGCCAGCCATTCTTTTGAATGGACGGCCTGGGCAGGCCAGGAATGGACCAGCCATTCGGGAGTTGTCCCGCTTTTCCCAATGGCCAGCATGTCCCTGCCCCCCCCCCCCCCTCCTCCCTCCCCCTCCCTCCCTCCCCCCTCCCGCCTCTCTCTCTCTCTCTCTCTCTCTCTCTCTCTCTCTCAGGACAAGAGCTCCTCCTCCTGGGGGTTCCAGGTAGTGTCCATCATTTCCACACCTTGCAGACTGGTTTAAACACAACACTGTCATCATCCCTATGAAGGATGTTTGCTCTGCCTTCACTTTCATCACTACGTCAACTGGTCAATCAGCACATCATTCACCACCATCTAATAATGTGTATCTGACCGATCAACTTCTAACTCTCTGTGTGTCAAAGAGGACCTGAGGGAGTAAGCAAGCCCAGTGTGTCCGCTCAGTTGTTACAAAATGACATCAATGTCTCATCGGATGGTTTATGGACAGTTCCAAATCTGTCTAACAGTGACATCATCAATGGGGATTCCACGCTAAACTAGAGGCTTCCTCTTCATGGAAAGTTACAGCATGCTGAAATTAGAAGCCATTATTCATGCAGTCATCAAACAAACAAAGAAAAAAAACAAAAGGGGGGAAAAAAGTTCACAATGGGTGAAATGCTCCTTTAAGTATGTTGTACTGTTTGAGTGTTTGTTTTTTGTGGGCAATAACTACATTATTTTTAGTGTTATAGCCTACTGACTCACCTGCCAGTGAGGAGCCCCCACCGGGAGAACGTAGGGCGCTCGTCCTACTCTTCCCACACAACACTCCCTGCTGACAGGTGCCGTCCCAGCCTGTAGAGTACATGCAATGACCAGTATCACCCCGCTCCGCTCGTTTCCCTCCCCAGAACAGAGGCCCGACAAAGATGGATGCACCACAGTGATTTCGAACCCACAACCACTGTGGTTGTTGGACAAGGACTTTAACACTGCACCACCTGAGCGTCCTCAACGTTGTACTTTCAACTACAAACTGTACACATCTATGAAGGGATTATATTGTTTTTGTTTACATTTTACTTTTTTAGGGGAAACATTTAACATTTACAGCAATGTATTGATATGAAAAGTACAATTTGCACTTAAGCACTAAGTAGGCCTGCTTTAAAGGAGTAGTTCACCCCCCAACATGTTTTTTTATACTCATGCCATTGAGCCTTGAGTTCAATGATATATGTTTGTATATTTCGCATTCCCAAGAAGATAAATGTGATTATAGTAAATTTACCCCCATTGATTCCGGATGGGATTTGGGTCCCCGAGATGAAATTATTGCCTTAGGAATGTGACTAAAACAAAAAAAAATATATTGTTGAACAATCAAGTCAAGTTTCTATGGCATGAGGAATCAATAGAAAAAAAAAAGTCATTTTGGGGGTGAACTACTCCTTTAAGTCAAGTACACAGTTGACTGAGCAACTGAGAAATTATTTTATTTGCGTAATATTTGAGCAGGAGTAGGCCATCTATATACAGTAGGCCTATCTGCAGTGGTGGACAGTAGTTCTCAGGTGCAGTTCGAATAAGCGGTAGATGCACAGAAAGCCATGCACAAAACGTCCAGTTTAGTGTGACTGAGGACATCTCATCCCCTCCCTCCATCCATGACACAGCACGTCTTTCCGTCTGTCCATCTGTCCATCTGTCCATCTGTCCTCGTGTCTCAGAATAGCTGACATGATGTTGATCATAGTGGTGTGGAATCACTGGCCATTAGATCTGTACACAGCAAAGAGCAGCCAACCTGCTTGGAGTTGATCTCTCTCCATGTTCTGTGGCACTATGACCTCATATCATCACTGGTGGAAACCTTTTAGTCCAAAATGGTTACTTTTCAGGAAATGGAAAAACTATATAATGTAGTCATGTAGTCACCAGCTCTCTCAAAACTATAGAGATTAGTTAGTTTGTCAGCTACTGTTGCTGTTTTTAGTCATGACTGTCAGTTCCCACCTGATGTCGTGTCGGAGTTCAGACTGCTTCACACCGTACTGAATAACTGCTAGCTTGCATAATGACTTCAGACTAGGACTCAAGTCTAAGATGTACAGGTCATGGGGTGTGGGGTATCCTCCAAAGAGGATGATATGATGATCTCCCATCATGCAACAGCACATGTCTGTCATCCTAGCGGGGCCTTTTCCCTTGGGCTCAATCTTCTTCCAGGTGAAAGTTTCTGGATTGAAATTCCAGATATCATTGAAGGTCGTCCCATTGTTGCCACCAAATATGTACAGCTCTCCATCGTAGGTAAAGGCTGAATGACCACAGCGTCGTTCTGGAAGGAGCTGTGCAGAAGGTGTGCTCAGCCAGCAGTTGGTCTCTGTATCAAACACTCGACGATGTTGTAGTAGCCGCCCCCACGTGCACAGCCCCCAAATACAAACATCTTTGTCCCGATGATGGTGGCAGAGTGACTGTATGAAACCGGTGGTGAAGTGCCTCTGGTGTTAATTAAAGACCAGACCATTATTGTGGTGTTTAACTTGTAGATGTCATTAGTGCATCCAGACATCTGGCAGCTGTATCCTCCATGGACATACATGAGCTTCCCCAAGACACAGGCTGAGTGACACCGCCTCCCCTCTGGAACTGTCCCTGACACCTTGGGCTTCAACCACCTGTGGGTGTTGACATCAAATGCATAAAGAATGTTGCAGTATGGTGTTCTAAACCTATAGCCTCCCCAGATGTAAATGACATCTTGTAACAGCACAGCTGTGTCCCCAGCGCCTGGAGGGAACCTCGACGGGACGTTCTTCACTTCCAGTCGTCACTGGAGCCAACTTCCTCCAGCACAAAGACACCATATTGAAGATGTGGACTTCAATCGGCTCACTGTCATTCATATAAATGTACCTTCCAAAGTAGTAAACCTTGCGTCCCACAGGAACAGCGGCATTATACCAATATGTTGGTCCTTCCTTCAGACATATGGTCCACCTCAACATTTCTATAACAGAAAAAGATGAATAAAAACAGCTTCTTCAAGTGTTGTTGAATACAGTTATATTCTGTGTTCTGACACTTATATTGGTACAGTGGCCTCCACTGCTGTACCGATGTCATGTTGGTGACATCAGTCTTGTCCAAATGGAGTCCCACCCGGCCTGGTGGAGATGTGCACTCGACTGAGCAGCACACATTTCTAGTTAGTTAATTCAATCTGTTACTTTTACTTATAGGTAAAGGTACGCAAGTATTGATTGATAAGCTTTGGGTTGAAGTTGTTAAAATCAGTCTGAACACACAGATCTGGTCACTTGCAGGGGGAACAGGGGGAAAATGCAGGGGGAACAGTCGGGCCACAAGATCAGATTTGAGAAATAAATCAGATTTAGGCTAGATTTGACTGCAGTCTAAATCCAGCCTAAATGCAGACATATCACATGAAATCTGCATTTGTGACTTAAAGTTGTACCATGTAACTTTTTTTATAAAACAAATCTTAAAATTGTCCTAACTGTTAAATCGCTAAAGTTTTAGAACACCCACTCCGTTATTTTCAGCTTCTGAAGCCTTCTCTTTATATGTTTTCTTCTTAGCAGTGACAGGGGCGGGATTTCGCGCCAAAATGACGTAATCTGCATCATCTGTATACGTTGTGTATACGTTGCCCAATCACATCGCCGATCATGCACACATGGTACACTACCGGCCAATCACAGCTTATCTGCTCTGGTCTCCAGGAAGCGCCTCCGCTTGGCTACAGTGTTTACCATGGTGAAGGATTTTAACCTCTTAATCCACAAATCCTGGCCAGAAAATTACGTTCTACCATGCGTTCTACCCCTCCACGGATTACTATCGGTCGCGGTGGTTTGCTGGCGCCGCTCCGGTGGTCCGCGGCGGTGGTCCGCGACGACTCCGGCCGAAAAACGGCCGAAAAAAGCAATACCGCTACTGACCACTAGTTGAGCAACTTACACAGTATAGCTTTAATTGAGCCACATACAGAGGTGGTTTCAGATCTGATTAAAATCTGATTTCTAAAGATGTGCCTCAGTCTGAACACAGTAACCTGATCTAACGAGCCAACAGCCAAGTCACATCAAACTCCAAAAACATCACTTGCAGCGTGACCCAAGCGCCACTGATGTCATTACAGTGTCCAAGAATTGCATTTTGATTTACAAGAGCGTAAATGGGGTGTAATGAAAATGCAACAATAGTTCAGCATAACCTTTACACTACAGCAGAAATGCCCAGCCGCATTCAGAAGACAGCGGACTAGCACTTTGGGGGGATGCCTTGTAGGCCTACATGAGAAATGTACAGGAACAAGCGATATACATGATATAGGCCTACATGGCAGAAAATGTCATGGTTCACAAGGTCCGCTGCAATATCAGAGGAACATTAAGAATTTAAAGGACACATATAAAGAGAGAAAGGTCATGACGTCTACTGTACTTCGTTAGCACAGTAACGACAGCAGATATGTCGACACAGGGCGGCTTTGGATTGAAGTTGTTAAAATCAGTCTGAACACACAGATCCGATCTTTTCACTTGGAAATGCAGTGTGAACATTCAGGCCAAAAGATCGGATTTGAGAAATAAATCAGATTTAAGCTGGATTGACTGCAGTCTAATGGGGTCCTAATGGGGCCTAAACCTTATACACTTTGTTGGACTCTCTGGGGTCTATCTATACTTTGTCCCCTTCTTTCCCCCTCTATACCAAATCTCTTCTGCAAAAACAGCAGATCTACATGCTAGTTATATGTGAGCTTGTAGCTAGCTGTGAAGCTTTTCAGCAAATGTTCTTGTTAAGGGAAAAGCATTAGGAGAACAGATTTACATTTACAATTTAATGCAATGGAAAACACTCAAAGCATGTCCAGTCTCATTGCACTACTTGTTCCACACAACAACCTTAAGTCAATGTGAATCTCACACATACTATGTATAACTCACTTTGACATTCATATGAAATTGACAAGGACTCATGGTAGCAGATTCTGTAGCTAGTTCACAGGTCTAGGTCACAGGTCAAGATATTAAGTTTACTTCAACAATAAATCTGTAGAATAACTACACACAGTAGTGTTTATAATATTAACCCTGCAAGGCCCAGTGTTGCTTTTTGGCAACGTTTTTTTAATCATTTTAAAAATATATATAATTAATTTTCCTGTTCTTTTTTCACATTAACATCACCATTAAATCCCATTGTTTAGTATTACAATGTAGTTTAGTATTAATATATATATATATTTTTGTGATCATTAGAGTGTCTAGAATATGTACATGTGTTATTATTGTGAAAAATATCCCCAAAATGCAAATTAGAGCATGATTTATGATTTATGATTTATGTCTATAAAATCTTACAAAAACATGATTACTTTTTTAACATTACATTTTCCTGTGATTAGGACTCCTACAACACCATCTGATTTTTTTTAATTATTTTTTTGGCCAGTAGAAATTAATTCGGGCCTTGCAGGGTTAACTCTGTGCTTAGTCATACTTTCTTACACTTATTTTCAGCTATACTGTAGGTTATTATAGTTTAGATGTTTTTATTCATTTTTATTTCATTCTGACTTCAATTTCAGGTTAATTTCTTTATTGTCAGCGCAATATAAAAAAAAGGTTTATTGGATGAGAGAAAAAGAACATACCATTAAAAACCAAGGTTTCACAGTCCACAGGCATACAGCTAAACAAGTCATAATCACAATGGTATATGTATGGAATAAATTGATTAAAACTAAATACATTTTCTCTGTGATTTTACATATTGTTTTATTTCCTTGTAAAGCCTAGTTGATAAGCTGTAGTCAGTTTGAAGTTGTCCGACTTTATTCCATCTTACATCGTCTCCAAAGTAAAAATGTTTTTGCCGCGCTACTCCTCCCACAGTTTTGGTGGCAGCGAAATAATCATATTTGAACTGGGGACCCACCCTGACGAGCACTAAGAGTTGAGAAATTACATTTCGTATAACACGGTTGTATTGAGAAAATAGCAGATCGTGAGCATGTAGACCAGCTATTATCACGATTTCTGCCTAATATTTAACAATTTGGTCAATGCTTAATTTGTCATTTTAGAATAATTAAACAGTCCTTAAATTGTCACTTTAGAATTATGAAGAAACCCATACTTAAACCTTATGTTGTTTATACTGGTGAGAGAGAAAACAATGTGAGGTATATCAAAGTGGATCAAAAACTATCTTAATTATGGTTAATATGCATCCACATAATTAATTTGTTGTTACACGCTCCATTTTGTTGCGTTTGGGATTACAATGCAAGCAAAGTACTAGGCCTAAGTAGGCCTACATTTATGGTCTGGTTATGTCCATACCTGTACAAGATGGTACATACAAGTTATTGTAACGCCTTACGCTAACGTACACACTCATATGATGGGTACATGCAGGTTAGGTAAGAATGAGCCAACATATGTTTATGTAAGTGACTGACCAACAGCTGGGATCGCTCTCATCCTATTTGTGGCTCTTTTCAAGGTTTGGGTCAAGACTAGCCCTGTAATGATTGACAGAAATTACCAATATAAGTAACTCTGAACATGTAAGTTTAGAGTGAGAGGTGTGAGAAGTGTGTGTCCCACCGGCGAGCTGACCGGTGGGAGCTCAGTCTCCGCTGCTGTCTGTTTCTGTGTCCAATAAACTGATGGAAGAACTTGATCACCTGCCTGCATCTCTCGTCTCCTCTCTCCAGCACAAGGCTAAGAAATATGCACAGCAACTTCGTACTTATGACTTCAGTCTAATATTTGTGTCAAAACTCTCCGATGAAGTGTTTCCAATACACGTCAGAATGGTGCCTTGAAACCCGTCGTCATTGGAGCAGACGTGTTCCACTCCACACGGATGGACTTGTTCCGCTGCAGGCGACAGAACCAGAGAGTGCGAAGTCTGTGTATCTTTTTCTTTCTTTTTTCCCTTGTTGCATTGGGACGGTGACTTTTGAGCGCTGACCAGATCCAGATGCCAGGTCGTGTTCCTACACAGAGGAGGCCACCACGTCACCTGGGTGGCCACTGGAGCAGTTCTGTGAACCAGGCCAGTCTTCCTACAGAAATGGGGACGCTGCGGACCACCACACCAATGGAGAACATCAGCTGATCTACAAGCATGTACCTTGCAGGCTCTACACCAGTTCCTGTGATGATGCCACGCTTCGACCTCACCATTGCGGTGATGATATGATAGTGTTAAAAGACAAAAAAAAAGAAAGAAAAAAGGGGGGATAGGACAGACTTCTGAAGACAATGGACAGCAGCGGCTAACACCATGAAGGGAGGCCAAGGTGCAATATGGGCCATTCCTCCATATCAGCACCAAGGGAGGCCACTATGCAATGTGGGCCTCTCCCAACTCCTTTTGCTCGGGCTGAATCAGGGGCCCAGCATGTCCCTGTACAGGACACAGAACTCAACTCTGCTCGTAAGTGAGAACACTGACATTTGCGGACTTTTGCGAAAAGGCTTTGCAACAGCATTATCGAAGAAGAGATGAACAATTCAAGACCAGATGGATGGGTTAACATGTTTGCTGTACATTATAGGTTATACTGTATTTTTGTGATGATTGTGATTTCCACTACAGGGCTATTGGCAGCAATTGGCAATATAGTGTTGTGAAGGAGGTTCTTTTCACTCTCTGGTCTCTTGGTTTTAATGTGGATTTTGAGTTTCTCCGCTTTTTATGGCGTGGAGGTTTTGATGAACATGATGACTAGAAAGGGCGGAAGGTCCCTCAAGAGTACATGTTTCATTGTGGTATTGTGTCTATGATGTTTATGATGTTTATTATTTTTTGGCATTTTAGCTCAAGAGTTTAAGGAAGAACAGAGGGATCCTGCACACTGAAAGTAACACACAAGTAGATGAGTGGACAAAAATATCAGGCGTACGACTGGTTCAGTGCTTTGCCTTCTGCAGTCAGTCGAAGTTACGCATCAGATGTAAGACGGCACGTCCAGTCTCCTGATATTTATGTCCAAATAATAAGTTTGGACCTACATGTTTTCACGCTAATGATGTGATGTAAATCACCTGTCTTTGTGACAATACAATGTAATCTTGATGTCTGTATGTATGTTGATCTATCTTTCATACTGTTTTTGTTCCACTTTGTCTGGTGTTGAGACATAGTGTTTATGTCTCAAAGGGAGGATTTGAGGTATATCAAAGTGGATCAAAAACTACATATTCTTATTTATGGTTAATATGCATCCACATAATTAATTTGTTGTTACATGCTCCATTTTGTTGCGTTTGGGATTACAATGCAAGCAAAGTACTAGGCCTAAGTAGGCCTACATTTATGGTCTGGTTATGTCCATACATGTACAAGATGGTACATCCAAGTCATTGTAACGCCTTACGCTAACGTATACACTCATATGATGGGTACATGCAGGTTAGGTAAGAATGAGCCAACATATGTTTATGTAAGTGACTGACCAACAGCTGGGATCGCTCTCATCCTATTTGTGGCTCTTTTCAAGGTTTGGGTCAAGATAAGCCCTGTAATGATTGACAGAAATTAACAATATAAGTAACTCTGAACATGTAAGTTTAGAGTGAGAGGTGAGAGGTGTGTGTCTCGCACTGGGCGAGCCGATGGGCTCGTTCAGTCTCCGCTGCTCCGCTGTCTCTGTCTGTCCAATAAACTGATGGAAGAACCTGATAACCTGCCTGCGTCTCTCGTCTCCTCTCTTCAGCACAAGGGCTAAGAATTATGCACAGCAACTTCGTACTTATGAATTCAGTCTAATATTTGTGTCAGAACTCTCCGATGTAGTGTTTCCAATACACGTCAAATGTTGCACAATAAGTTAATCATCTGGCACAGGACGATTCTATAGAAGCTTTATTTTCCCTCGTCCTTGGATAAGTCGATAAGAATACAAAACCTTTAAAATAAAAACTAATGTGTATGCCTATCAACACTGATTTGCGCAGGCACCCTTGCAGTTACTGAAATAGTTGATCTACAAGCTTACTTCATGTCACAGGCGGCCCAACGTTGAGAAGTAGTGATTAAAACTAACAGCAAGCTAACACCATCATGGTATGGAGATCGAAATTAGCCCAAAGAAACCCACCTCATGTAGAACTCAGTGCAATGCCTATCACTGTAGGCCCTGTAGTTTAACTGTTCCATCAGAAGGTGGCAGTATATATCAGAGTTATATATATATATATATAAGTATGGGCACAGAGAACTGTTAATGAGGAACAAAGAAGGACTCAGAAGTGTCACAGAGCCAACAGACTTTAGACCGGGGGCAACAAAACAATTATGCATTTCCAAATTGTAGTTATCAATAATAAGTTAACATGTTTACAATGAATGAATGAAGCTGCACAAATCACGCTGTGGTTCTGTATTGACAAAGATTGCTTGTGGGAATATTGACTACTGAACTAATGTCTCATCTGGCTGAAATGAAAATATGAAATAGTGATCTTTATAAACACTTCACATAAGTCAACACAGCTTAAAATCAATAATGTTCTCTGAAATGAATATGTTATACATACATGGATGCTCTTCATACAAACCATTATGTAATCACTTTCCCTGCAAGCCAAATTACGTCATGATGACGTCATGTCATGATGATGTTATGATAACGTCTTCTGGTGACTCCAGTGACGTTCAGAACTAGGCCAGATCACAGCCCATATGGGGATGATCTTGACGTCATTACCAGGACGTCATATGGACTTCAGCATTATTGTTATTGTTTGTTATGTTAGTTGAAATATGAGCATGTAAGGTTATATTCTGGGACACATTAATTTGACTACTATATTTATCCGGCCTCGATTGGACCCTCTCTGATTAATCCACGATGTCCGTTTTCGTGGGCAGGATTTATGTTGGTTGAAATCAGGTGATATTCTAGGCCAGATCTGACTAGCCTGGCACCAATGGAGACGTCACTGATTGGTCCAGGTCCTGACCGTGCTTGCTGGGTTGTTTCATCAGTGATCTTGACAGTCCAGGCGTCGGGCCGTGTTTCTCCTCAATCTCAACTGTGTTCAACAAAAGCTCTACTTTCTCAGGAAAATGAAGAAAGCCCCCCCCACCCCCCTTCTGCTGTTGTGATCATTGATATTATGCATACTGCTGCCACATATTGCTGCCAAAACAAAATAAGTTTTACTCTTAAGTATGTACCTGTACACAAGATGTAACAATAACAACCTTGAACCCTTGAACCTTCATGGTTTTCCTCCATCTCTGCTGTGTGTGACCCTGAGAACTGGACAGTGATGGATCTGATTTTACATGATGCTTCCTGCTGACGAGGTCAACCATTGTCTATGCAACTATAATTATAACTGCACTCTGTCGAGGTGACAAGTTGCGTCTTGTGCACAAGGAGGCCATAAGGCACAACTTGTGCGCCAGCAGAGCACACTATGAGGTGTGCTCTGCTGGCCTCACTCTATCTAGTAACTATAATAATGATTCACTCTGTCCAGCTGAGAATGTGTCTCTTCAAGAAGAGGTGTCCTTTAACAGCTGTGTGTACCTGCAAATCTATGTGTAATTTACAGGATGATGTAAATGAATATTGAATAGATGTTGGCATATGTGATTACTGCTATATAATAATACATAAATGCTATTTGGAATGATACTTTTGAAATACAACATAAATTACATTTTAGCACATACATGGTAAAATGAAAGTGATTTCTCTGTGGAGATGCAGTATTAACTTTTAGAAGAAGGCCGATTGCACATCTCAAAGGTTGGTGACAGGTGTGTAGGACAACCAAAAAGGTGCAAATGTTCAGAAGGGGATCTCTGATAAAAATAAAAATAAATCTAAGATGATTAATATGATGGTGATGGGAGTTTCTTTGGGGGTTGGGATGGCTGGTACAGGCAGCTGAATGTATTGCAGGACTGTCCCAAACCATGGTTCTTCAATCCCCAAGGGGGTCTAAGAGTTACTATTACACATTTAATGTGTGATTGGAATGTTTATCTATTTGTATAAATGTAACCATTTGAACCCTAGCATCCCTATTATGAGAAGAACATTCACTGAAAGTAGCAAAAAGTAGAAGTTCAAGGGAATGTGTAGCTATTTTTGGGAAAGATTAGTTTAAAATGTTTAAAATGTTTTTTTTTTTTTTGCAAAATTACATTAAGACAGAAATATACAAAGGGAAAGATATTTAGTGTTCTTGGGAATCCGGTCAACTATGGGTTTAAGTGGTCACTATGCAACACAATGATGTACAAAATATGTAGAGGGGGTCCCTGCTTCATCTTTCTCTCAGCTGAGAAAAATGATGAAAAACATGTTCACCCAGAAGGGTTAGTACTTTTGAACGAGAGCTGTGCATGAAAGGAATCTGGCTGCTCCCCAGACATATCACACAAGAAAACAGTCATGTTATACTCCGAAGTTTATTAAAAAGAGAATCACTTTTAGGGCTCTCAGGTGGCATAGATGGTAAAGTGGCTGACCATCACAGAGGGTTCCTCACTGGCAGGTGAGTCAGTAGGACACCAGCAGAGACAATACACACTGTGTGTGGGGAGGAATCAACTGCCATAACTACTACTGTAAATTGGGGAGGAAAAAAGTCATAATAATAATTTCACTAAGAATTAATGAATCAAGTTTTCTGTATGGGAAATCAATGCATTATGAGTTCATGACATATCGTTGCTGTCGGGCAGACAGTTTGTATCTCCATATTTCAACATTATAAATTGTTTTAATAATTTTTACATGTTCACAAGGCCTCACATTATGACGTGTTTGAAGTGTGTGTTTGTGTCTTCTAAATATTTAACCAAAATCAAGTATTATAATTAAATTATAACATTTGAAAAAATGACATTTCCTGAAAAGCAACAGCTTCCACCAGACAGTGATGATATAACATTTCATCAGTGGGTTTGAGGAATGTAAAATGAGTATACCTACTGGATTTACATTATAGTAAGTTAGACCCCATATTGTTCTTCAAAATAAATGTCATAAATCTTCCTCCAGGTTGTGGATTGACCTCAGCTGGGATGCAGACAATCCTCGTTTCCATGACGATGACGATGGAGCCGTGCTCATGTGCAACTCAAGACCTGATTTATACATGGCTGAAAATAGCAGATCTACAAGCTCTCAACACACCACAGTGCGACTCGTTGGGAGCTTGCAGATGTTCTTCTCAATGCACATTACAAGTATTAAGTATATTTGAGGCGTAAGTAGGTGATGGATGCAAGCTGGAGTTTTGCCCCAAGAAAAGAGGTGATACTGTATCATTCTATCATTAAGTAGTGTGATTGCCCTATGTGGTAGCCAGACTTTAGTACTTGTCCGACTTTATTTCAGGATAAACTTTATTTTGCCAATCTACTCCTCCCACAGTTTTGGTGCCATGCACTTGGGCCATCTATCTATTAAACAAGCAAACTCACACTCTAACTCACGCTCTAACGCTCACGCTTATCCACGTTTATCTATTCACTCGCTTCAGCAACCGATCCCATATACAGATGGTGACGGAGCCCGAATTTCATTTCTCCCAAATTAAAGCTGTTTATTAGCAATTTCTGCTGTCTGTTGCCAGGGTTACAGTCCGTTCCTCCAGGCCATGGGATCTGTAGCCCCACACACACCCCTCTCTCACAGTTAGGAATGTGCATTCTCTCTCTCTCTCTCTCTCTCTCTCTCTCTCTCTCTCTCTCTCTCTCTCTCTCTCTCTCTCTCTCTCTCTCTTGCTTTCACCAGGTGCGTTTGATGTGTGTCTCATCTTCCAACGGGTATGAAAAAACTATCGAGCAAACTCACACTCTAACTCACGCTCTCACGCTCTAACGCTCACGCTTATCCACGTTTATCTATTCACTCGCTTCAGCAACCGATTCCAAAGTTCACATGGTATTGGCCATTAGCATTATACAGATGGTGACGGAGCCCGAATTTCATTTCTCCCAAATTAAAGCTGTTTATTAGCGTTTTCTGCTGTCTGTTGCCAGGGTTACTGTCCGTTCCTCCAGGCCATGGGATGTGTAGCCCCACACACACCCCTCTCTCTCACAGTTAGGAATGTGCATTCTCTCTCTCTCTCTCTCTCTCTCTCTCTCTCTCTCTCTCTCTCTCTCTCTCTCTCTCTCTCTCTCTCTTGCTTTCACCAGGTGCGTTTGATGTGTGTCTCATCTTCCAACGGGTATGAAAAAACTATGTGGAGCAAGTGCATTCATCCCCATACTTCTATTCACCTAAATTTGCTGTTGCCAGGGTTACTGTCCGTTCCTCCAGGCCATGGGATCTGTAGCCCCACACACACCCCTCTCTCTCACAGTTAGGAATGTGCATTCTCTCTCTGTCTCTCTCTCTCTGTCTCTCTCTCTCTCTCTCTCTCTCTCTCTCTCTCTCTCTCTCTCTCTCTCTCTCTCTCGCTTTCACCAGGTGCGTTTGATGTGTGTCTCATCTTCCAACGGGTATGAAAAAACTATGTGGAGCAAGCTCATTCATCCCCATACTTCTATTCCCCTAAATTTGCTGTTAAATTATTTGTATCCATCATAAATATACACTCCTCCATGAGCTGCTTCTTACATTATGATGCTCCCACATATTCTCACGCACGCACCAGTTACAGTAACTTTACCCACAACCCACACTCTGCACATATTTTGGAGAACATATCTTCGAACAGGTAAGGTCTAGTATGTCATATTGACCGGCTTCATTGGGACACGTCTGCTTGCATTCTGCTAAGAGATACGTTACATACAATTAATTTTCTCCATGGACTTGAATGGGAAAATGAAAAAAAATAATAAAAATGAAATATCTATTACAAAATGTGGAGATGACTGACATGATGTCTGACATCATAGAAAACATAAGAGTAAAGCGGCGCGTCAAAACATACAGCCCCAATATTTTCAAAAAACTAACCGACACCGGCGGGGTCAGACGCGCACATCCGCGGGTCTGCCGCCTCACCTGCCGTGCCGATACGCTGTTGTTCTATTTTTCCAGCAGCACTTCACGTGTGTGGATACCGCGGCGCGACGCTGCGCAGCCGCCCGCATCCAGTGTGTGCTCCCCTTAACACAATAATTATGTCCATATATGGACATTTCAAGATATTGGCTTAACTCACTTAGCGCCGGTCGACTTTCAGATCTACTTCCTAATTGGGGAGCTCCCTGCCGAACGACTTTAATCGAATTTTTGACCAAACGCCTGTATACAATAGATCAAAGCCTTCAGCAACTTCTGACATTGTTCTGGGTCAAGCTAATCAAAACAAAGACCCAAATCACCTGTTCAAACACAAGCACGCCGTCACAGATCAAAGATAAGTCAAGTCACATGGCAAAACAATCACCAGAGTATAAAAGGGCTGCGGGAAGCTGGCGATTTGAGCGAGTTGGAGATTGCATTGCGCAGAGACGGAGAGAGAGACAGTGAGAGACAGTTTAGAGAGTTGAGAGAGTTGAGAGTGAGATTTAGAGTTGAGTTGGATTGCTAGTTTGTGGGAGAGAGAGGTGAGTTTGATAGTTTGTTTGATAGTTTGTGAGAGAGACTTGAGATATAGTGAGAGTGAGAGAGAGAGAGAGAGAGAGAGAGAGAGAGAGAGAGAGTTTGAGGAGTGAGGTAGAGGAGAGAGGGAGAGGGAGAGTTGGATTTTTTTTTTTTTTTGCATTGTGAGTTTCAGTATCATACAGTAGGAGTAATAAGGAGTAGTTTTATAGCAGCACACAGTCGGAGTATAGATATAGAGAGGAGAGAGGGAGAGGGAGAGTTGGATTTTCTTTTTTCTTTTTTTTGCATTGTGAGTTTCAGTATCAGAGTAGGAGTAATAAGGAGTAGTTTTATAATCAGCAGCACACAGTCGGAGTATAGGAGTAGAAGTAGTGGTATTTTCAGTATCAGAGAGTAGGAGTAATAAGGAGTAGTTTTACAATCAGCAGCAGAGAGAGTAGAAGTATAGGAGGGGTATATTTACTGTGTAGTAGTGGTGGTAGGTGTAGGTCTTTTCTTTGCGCAAAGCATCGCCAGCATGCCAAAAGCTAAAGGGAAAACTCCACGCGGCCGCAGCTGCCGTCCAGCTGCTACCCGCCCCCCTCCCCCCCGGGTTGAGATCCCAGATAGCAGCCCGGAGCAGCCCGGTCCACGGCA
Organism: Nannobrachium achirus; assembly: GCF_963921795.1. Classification (NCBI taxonomy): domain Eukaryota; kingdom Metazoa; phylum Chordata; class Actinopteri; order Myctophiformes; family Myctophidae; genus Nannobrachium; species Nannobrachium achirus. The sequence goes on from NC_137813.1 coordinate 69,376,648, forward strand.
GCGATCCCTCGACGCGTGGGTTCGTCGCCAACCCCGGGTTGTGCCTTCTGTCCAGGCGGCTCCAGCCGTGCAGCGCCCCGCAGCTGAGACCGATTCTAGCGAGGAAGAACACCCCCTCCACGCTGCTCCAGCCGCGAAGCGCCCCGCGGCTGATCGCAGCTCCAGCGAGCACGAGCACCCCATCCCCGCTGAGGTCCATGTCCACGCTGCTCCAGCGAGGACGAGCACTCCTTCCCCGCCGAGGTCCATGTCCAAGGGAATATGGAGGAGTCGTTTGCCGAGCGCCCAGAAGCAGATGGCGAATCCGAGGAGGAGAACGACCTGGTGTCCGATGGCGATGATTCACAAGATGATGGCGCTGACGCTCCAGACACGCCGCTGCTGTGTTCACCAGGACTTATAGTCCGGGAGCCAAATGGTGATTTTTGGCTGAACGTGGATTCGCCTGTAAAAGTTTTTTTCTCAACTGATTCTTGTAGCTTCGGGTCACCTCTTAAGGATTCAAGATGATGACCAGTGATATCCATTGAGCATTTTTTATTATTAACCCCTTAATGCCTGAAACACAAGAAATCCACCCAGGAGGAAAATACCCAGAAAAATATTTTTTTCTGGGTATTTAAGGAGGATCTGAGGGGTCTAACTAGGGGTTTGTCATGATGCTGAATCCATTGCAGGCATTTGTTTTGCACAAAAAACATTCTGTGGGCTAGAAATGGCCTCAGAAAACAATACACGTATGGGTGAGTATTCATGTTAGTCGGAGGCCTTAGGTTTTTTTTTCTCGTGCTAATCAGTCTAAAAGTGCAAAATTTTGCACAGATGTAGCTCAGGGCATGCTCTAAGGATTTAGCTAGGGCGCCCGAGTCTGCGACATTCGGGGTCGCCACAGCGGCCAAATCAAGTTGGGCTCCCATCGACTTTAGTGATGAAAAGTGATGAGTCAGAGTTTTGTGGGAATGTAAATGTATTGATTTTGTGCACTATGTATTTACTTTACCAAAACTATAACTATATAAACTGTGAAAGTCTTCTTTCATTCATTCTAAGTGTCAAAATGCATGGCCTAGAGACATGATGGAAATGTAAATAACGTATTGATTTTGTGCACTATATATTTACTTTAACAAAACTATAACTAGAAACTGTGAAAGTGTTCTTTCATTCATTCAAAGTGTCAAAACTATAACTAGAAACTGTGAAAGTCTTCTTTCATTCATTCAAAGTGTCAAAATGCATTGCCTAGAGACATGATTGTTATGTAAATAATGAATTGATTTTGTGCTTATGTTTACCTTTACCATAACTATAACTAGTCTATTTTTTTATATTGTGTTTTCAGCTTCTCAGCCAGTGGATTCTCAGCCAGTGGAACTACCCAGCTCTTCTGGACGTGTTGGCAGTCGAAAGCGAGGTAAGGACAGTTTCTCATCACGCACGCACGCACACACATGCACGCACGCACACACTGTATATGTTCAGTATGTTATGGCAATTATTTATAGACACACGCACACAACTGAACTCCAGTCGGAGGACCCACTGGACTTCCTGGAGTTGGTCCTCACTGACGAGCTGCTCGAGATGATCGTGGAGGAGACTAACCGGTATGCTCTCCAGGTCATCCCCACTGTCAAGAACACCAAGGCGGCCCGAGTCAAAGACTGGTATCCGGTGGATCTGGAGGAGCTGAAGAAGTTTTTTGGGCTCATTTTCCGGTCTCAGAATACTTGGTCGCGAAGTTCCAGGAGCTGTACCAGCCAGATGAGCAGATCTCCATTGATGAGGGGACCCTTCTGTGACGTGGGCGACTGAGCTTCAAAGTGTACAATCCGCAGAAGCCAATCCGGTACGGCATAAAGTCCTACATCCTGGCGGAGTCGAAGACTGGGTACTGTTACAACCTGAGGGCTTACTGTGGACACCACAGCTCCTTAGCTGACACCGTCTTGTTCAAGGTCACCCTGCTGGGTGACCTTGAACTGTACTGCTCTTTTTTTTTTCTTTTACTCTTATCTATCTTTTTTCTTACTTCTCTGTAACTTTGTAAATACTGTATACTGCTATGCTACATCTGGACAACTGAATTTCCCCCTTGGGATCATAAAGGTATCTATCTATCTATCTATCTATCTATCTATCTATCTATCTATCTATCTATCAGAATGGACCAGGCTCTGAGTTATTACGAGATAACCCGCAAGACCTACAGGTGGCACAAGAAGTTCACCCTGTACCTGCTCCAGATCAGCACGCTGAACGCGTTCATCCTCTACAGGGCCAGAAATCCAGAGGGAGCATGCAAGTCCATGTTGCAGTTCATGGACTGGGCTATAAAGGGCTGGGCTCGCCCGGTAAGCAGAGCCATTCCTGCGCGCATTGCCTTGGCGGCACCCCCAGGCGTCCACCATGTACGTGGGGGGGGGGGGGGGGAGGCAGCGCGCAGCCAGGTCCTGCTGGATGTGCAAGGAGGGGAAGAACGACAAGGGGAAGAAGAGGAGAAGTGTCTTCTGGTGTGCTGCTTGTCGCGTCACACTGTGCAGGGGGGTCTGCTTCAGAAGGTACCACAGCGAGACTTGACTGAAGCGTGACATTTTTATTTTATTTGTATTTTTATTTTATTTTGTTTGAAAAACAAAAACAAAAACAAAAAAGAGAAAAAAAAACACAAAAAAACAAAAAAACACAAGTGACATTTTTATTTTATTTCATTTGAAACCCTAAGCGAATGTGAGAACTGAACTTTTTTTGTCATTTACTTGAACCACTACTGAAAGGGCGGGAAATGTTCCTTTTGTCATCTACTTGAACAACTACTGAAAGGACGTGAAATGTTCCTTTTGCCATTACTCGAAAACCACTACAGGGGTGGTGAAATGTGCCTTTATTGCCATGTGATTGCACTTGAATCACTTTATTTTTTACATTTATTATTTTATTCTTTTATAGAGAGAGAGAGAGGGGAGGGGAGGCAGAAAGGGGGGGAGGGAGGGAGAGACAGACAGACAAGGGAAAGGGTATGGAGGGGCTTTCTGAGCATGTACTGTAGGTCCACTATTTTTGGAAAAGAGGTTTGGTGTAGAGAGGAGAAAACAAGAGGGGGCCAAGTACAGACCCCTGTACACATTGTTAAAGCAGAGCTTACTGTTGCAGAGGAATAACCTATGCCAGGGCATCATCAGTTACATCATTAAACACTACTTTTATAGATCTACAGTAAGTAAATGTGTATTATTGTCCAATGTGATCGTTTAAAAACAGTTTTCATAGACTTTTGTAATGTTTCTCTGATAGCTTGTCAAAAATCTGTTCTACTGTACTACTCACACTAGAATGTGAAAGGTTCAGCATTGTCAACTGACCATTAAAGCTATACTGTGTAAGTTGCTAAACTAGTGGTCAGTAGCGGTATTGCTTTCTTCGGCCGTTTTTCGCCCGGAGTCGTCGGGGACCACCGCCGTGGACCACCGGAGCGGCACCGCAAACGACCGCGACCGATACAAATCCGTGGAGAGGTAGAACATAATTGGTAGAACGTAATTTTCTGGCCAGGATTTGGGGATTAAGAGGTTAAGGGCTCGATTAAGAAGACGGTAATTAACGCCCGTGCTAAGGAGATGCCGACTGCCGACAAATCGCGTTTGTTGCATGAATAATGATCAGCAGCTGATTATGTGATTTGCGCTGATCAAATTGTGCGCCAAGCGCACGGAAGAATTCACCGTTTGTCAGCCTTCTGATTGGTCCCTGAGACTCCCTGACTGGCCAACCAGAAAAATACATTCACTTTTTGCAAGCGGGGGTGGAGTTCTGCAGTCGGAGAAAGTGGCAGCCGTCTTTCACCAGCTGTCCGCACTGCGGAGCACGGCCAGGCCGCTCGCGACCATAGCGTTTGCGATCATTGTAATGAATAAGCTTCAACAGACTAGTTCACATGGACCTTATCAATGTAACTAAGAGTTACGATTGGGTACATATATTTTAAATGGGCAGAATTACGAAAAGCCAGCCTATTATGTGAGGAGAACTATAATCTGGCTGTCCTCTTCCTACCCAAGATGCAATGCGCTTTTTCTTTCTATTTCTATTCTCTCTCTGATCCAGAGGATTAAACTAATTAAAACATATATTTTCAGGGGAAAACTACTGTTTTGCTATGTAATTACTGTACCTTTTTCTTCCCTTTTTATTAATATCACGTAGATGTGTTTTTTGGGGTACTTTATATAGCTGTAATGAGGCTATGAAAAAATAAAAAAAATCCCATTCACTGCCACTATAAAATAATCTGCAATGGGTGATTCTGTCCCACTGGGATTAAACAAATTAAAACATATATTTTCGGGGAAACCCCCTGTTTTGCAATGTAACTACTGTACCTTTGTCTTCCCTTTTTATTAATATCACCTAGATGTTTTTCCTTTGGTACTTTATATAGCTGTAATGAGGCTATGAAAAAATAAAAAAATCCCATTCACTGCCACTATAAAAACAATCTGCCCAGGGTTAATGTCCCACCATAGTAACAGTGCAGAATGGGGCGGGATTTGCAAAAGCCTGAATTATGCATGGGTGTGTTTTACCTGAAAAGCGGATAGCTTGACCCCAGTAGGTACATTCACCAATCAGAAGCTCGTCCGTCATTCTGTTTAACTGGCATAAAACCAGAGGATGGAGGGGCTAATGCTTATTCACATATCACAGTGATATCATGCTTGATATCTCACACTCAATAAGGTCTGTTTTATTAGAACCGTATAGAGAAGAAAAGGCGAGAGAGAGAGAGAGAGAGAGAGAGAGAGAGAGAGAGAGAGAGAGAAGGCTATATTAATATAATATTTTTTTTGTCACGTCCACATATCTATTTGTCTCTCTCATCTCATGCCAGCGTGTCAGTGTGACATAGGCTGGCCTTGTTGAGTGAACAATGGACGTATATTGGCATATTAATTAATAGGCTATTGTAGCCTCCTGCCCCCCCCCCCCCCCCCCCAAAAAAAAGGAATCTAGCCTAATTAAACGAAATAAAACATATCCCACCTGATTTCGTTTGACATTGAGTACAGTAATAATAAATACATTTCATTTATTATTTAGAAATTCACATTTGTAAAATTAGACCAAAAATGACAGAGATGTAAAAGAATAGGGCTGTTTAATTACTTAATTCAGCGTAGCACTGTAGCACATAGGCCTACTGTACATGTGTGTGTCCGAAAAAAAACATATTTAGACCTAAAAGCTGTCAACATGCCATGTATAGCCTATAGTGCTTCGAGAGCTTTTTTTTCCTTCTTTGGCTAAATTGGCATGACGCATCGCGATCAGCGATCACGCATCTATATGAAGCAAAGCATAACAGCAGATTGATTCCTCATAGATCGGGCAATTATGAAGCGATTTTAAAAATTGAAAGAGATCCATCCATGGTCCTGTGAATGTCCTTTCCATGCCGACACCAGCCATCTACAGTATTCATGCACAAATTACAGCAATCCGCTCTTGCCAACCTATAATAATTAAATAAAAGAAATCGCCGAAGTCCCATATTAGCGTGATATCTTTCATGGGGGAGCCATATGACTGGTACAGAAGAAGGAATGGATTTTTTGTTTTGTTTTAATCAGACCAGAATGAAGAAATGTGGCTGAATTATAGGGTAAATAGGCCTATATCTGCTGTTTCTTGTGAAGCAAGGCTGCCGCCCAGTCTCATGTGGGCATAAACATGTCATTTAGTGCATAAAAGGTGAAGAAAGCACGTCTAAGGATATGCGTTATTTGTTTCAGTTACTCGACCTTCATAATTGCACTGGCCGCACAACGCAGGTTGATTTACATAGGTTACCTCCCCATGCCTTAAATATGCGTGCGGGCGCCGCACAACGCATTGATAAGACTTAGCTCCCACGTCTTAATTGCAAAATAACGCATATGAGGGTGTTGTCGCCACAATCATATGCGACCGGACTTAAATAATACACGAGCGCATAGAATACCACGTTCAAAATAGGGCCCTAAGAATCCTTCACCATGGTAAACACTGTAGCTGAGCGAGGCTACTTCCTGAAGACCATGGCAGATAAGCTGTGATTGGCCCGTAGTGTATCATGTGTGTATGATCCGCGATGTGATTGGCCAACGTATACAGATGATGCAGATGACGCTATTTGTCCGCGAAAACCGGACCCCGGCAAGGATCATAGAAAACATATAAAGAGAAGGCTTTAGAAGCTGAAAATAACGGAGTGGGTGTTCTAAAACTTTAGATATTTAACAGTTAGGACAATTTTAAGATTTGTTTTATAAAAAAAGTTACATGGTATAACTGCAAGCTGCAAACAGTTTTGTGAATACAACTGTATTTGAATCATTCTGTAAGGTATGATATGTTAATACAATCTAGTGCATCTGAGTAATAAAAATGTATACAATATAAACAGTATGGTAGAGTGTGCTAAAACGATAGATTTACCTTTAATGTAGAGTATGTTAACACAATATAACTTCTAAATCTGTATGCTAGAGTATGTTAATACAATGTAACTAGACAATACATCTATAAGATAGAGTATTTAATACCAGTAAGACTCCCTAATCGGGAGATAAGCGAATACATAAATAGGCCAAAAATGCGTTTTTCAAAAAAGTCCAGATGGTTGCGCTAGATGGGACAGATGTGTTTGATTACATGACTGTAGAGATACTGTGTATCGGTTTGCGTGATTTTAGGGCAAAATCTGTAGGGGCAGTGTCCAAAAATGTGTCTTGCTCAAGAATCAGGCTCATGGTGGCGCTAGAAGAGGGCCATGTGAGAAATGAGGTGTGAGGGAGTTTGTGGTATGACTGTACGGCTTTGCATGATTTTAGGCCAAATTACGTAAGAGCACTGTCCAAAAATATGTTTTTCAAAAATCGTCCAGATGGTGGCGCTAGATGGGAGGGACAGATGCATTTTGATGACATGACTGTAGAGATACTGTGTACCGGTTTGCGTGATTTTAGGGCAAAATCTATAGAAGCAGTCTCCAATTTTTTTTTTCAAAAATCTTCCAGATGGTGGCCCTATATGGGACAGATGCATTTTGATGACATGGGGTCTCCGCGCTGCCGAGGCGGACACGTGGGTATCCGGCCCCGGCTCTCCCGGTCACTCCTAGCCTGAGTTACGGTATTTTATGTGCGCTGCAATGGCGGGGGTCCTCCACTAGGGGCGTGACTACTTTTGCATCCGTTCTGGAGCACCAGGAGTCGGTGGTCCATTGGAATTCCCTGTGAGCAGCCCCGTTGGGGTGGTCATTTGGTCATTTTTGCACTTTTTGGCGGCAGCTCCAGGGGGTCCCTGGGGGTCTCTGGAGCTCCGGGGGTCCCTGGAGGTTGTAGTTTGACAGGCAAGGACTGTGTGTGGGAATTTTGGCATGGATCGCGGCAACGGTGGCAGAGATATGAGTAGGGGAAAAGTGTGACGTGTGACGTGTGACGTGACTAACAGACTGACGGAGGGACTGACAACCGGTGGAGTATAGGAGTACAAGTAACTGCGACCTAACGGTCGCAACAATAACGCAACAATAACACACACACACACACACACACACACACACACACACACACACACACACACACACACACACACACACACACACACACACACACACACACACACAACACACACACACACACACACACACACACACACACACACACACACACACACAAAGACTAATGAATAATCCATTAATCCATTGAAACACACAATGTTTATTTGAAGATTATTCCATGTAAATTATACACTGATGAAGTCATAAATGTGTTAAATTGTAACAATGGCTTTCATGTTAAAAAGATTCTCAAACTTGACATGAAATCTCACATATAGATGTTACACATTTTTCAGTTCAATGTCTTTGATCAGGAAATATGACAAAAAGCTAAATAAACTGAAAATGACAAATATTATATACTCTATATATGATTGTAGATAGATAGGTTTGCTTTAAGTGTCAGTGCATTGTTTCACTTGTTTCCATAAATGAAAAGGATATAATGGAAAAGTGTTGCTTCATCATCTTGTTTACAACCAAAATAAGGTTATTTTGTTTCTTATATATCCTTATAAAAAGGAAAAGAAATTACTCTCTTATTAATTTTTTGAAAACATATTTGCCATAACTTAGGGGGGAAATGCTTTCTACCTTGCTTGAATGGACTGTAATATTTGGAAATAGTGTTTGCTTTAAAACAATGTAAATGTTCAATCAGGCAGTCCAGGCAATGTAATTAATAACGCAGTAATATTTTTTTTTCTTCCTATTGTCAGGCAAATTCATTCATTGCATCATGCAACGTTTGATTTAAAAGTACAATTATTCTGGTAATTGGTATAGCATGTTGTGGTTGTTGTGGTTCACAGACTACATGTTCTCCAAGCTTTTGATAGCCTCCTCTTTTGTATGCTCTTTCCATGCTTAATGAATTTCTCCTTTGACCACATTTTTTTCCTGCAATGATCCTCCATGATTCCGTTATGTGTTGTTTTTAATAAATTAGTTACAATCAATCAAACGTTTGTTTTTGCTCTACTGTAAACTTCGGAAAATGTCACTTAGGCCCTTTACACTCCAAGCTTCGACATGTCCTCCAAGCTGTCAATAGCCTCTTGTTTTGTATGCTCTTTCCATGCTTCAGGAATTTCTCCCATGCCCTCAAATGTTTTACCGTAATGAGCCTCCAGTTGCTTTTGAAAGTGACACAAACCATTTCCAGTACGTCAGTTTTGATTCATCAGGGGTAATTCTCCAGTCAGCATACTTTCTTCGATACTCTTTGTATGGAATGGTCTCCTCTGAATCGTGTTTAGGGAAGAAATGAAGATCACTTGCAACCAGGGTTGTGCAGAAATCTGTGACAAGTATTTTTGTACCTCTATAGATGCCTCCAGAAATGGCTCTTGAGCGATGGAAAGGGACACTGTGATCGTCTGGACTGTGATCCTCAAGGGTATTGGTACAAATGGCTTTACAGAAAGGACACTGTTCCCAGCAACAGTTGCAAAGTTGGTCAATAAGAATTGTATCAGTCTTCAACCTGACATCCTCCTGGTTGGTTAAAAAGAGGCCGTTCAAATATGCCTTCATGGACTTGAGGTGTTTCTCAATCTCCTCTTTAAGAAAGTCAAAATCGTCTATGTCATTAACATGATCATAGCAGTTGGTGATGACACGTAGGTCATCTTTTAACTGATCAGAGAACTCCCTCAACCACATGCTGGTGTCTCCACTCTGTGTTTTGACTTTTTCTGTTGCGTCATGCACTGCTTGACTCAGAAGCCTGACTATATCCTCCACATTTTTCTTCAGGCTACTGAGTACCTTGTTCTGATTGGTGGATATGTAAGTCTCAACAGATTTTTTAATAAAAAGCTCTACTTGTTTCCTTGGATGTCTGATATAGGTCACGTAACTGCCAAAGTCCTCTTCTTCTGCCAGTGATTGTAAATGTACATGTTTCTCCAAGTTCACCCTATTCCCACTGAAGGGAGGGTGACTACATTTCATCATACCAGCCAAGGCAATGGCAGTCTTGTCAAAGACAGGCTGAATTGCAGACTCCTTCAGTTTGCTGCAAAGTAGTTCACCAAGCACAGCGGCAGAGGAGTTACCTTCACAAAAGCTTTTGAATGCATTATAGTACTGTCCCTTCTGGTCTTCCAAATATGCACGTGCATCATTGGACTTCTGGAATTCATCATGAGCATATTGAAAACTTTCCTCTGCAATTGTACAGGCATAAAGCAATAGATCAAGTTTAAACTCCTTCTTGAGGGCAATGTGGGATTCAAAATCTTTCACTTGTTCTTCCACAATTAAGGCTACTTCATGCATGTGACCAATATGGTAATCTGTGTTAACAGGTTTGTTCTTAATGAAGGCATTGGTTTGTCTCTCAACATTGGCAATCAGGGCTCTGATCAGATCATCATAATTAGGTTCTTTTGTTGAATTCAGCCATGAAGAAAGCTGTTTATAAGCCTTTTTGAGAGCTTCAACTGCAAACAATTTGCTATGCTTATTGGCTATGCAATCAAAATAATTCCCTCTCTTTGTCATGTCTTTGTAACAACCTTGCGTTTTGCGGTCAGTTAGAAGATTCCACTCATATCCCTTTTCCGAAAGGATAGAATCCACATCCTTTTGGATGTCTATGTCCTTTATGCGAGGAACACCTGCCGTGAGCTCAGAAACCCAACATTCCCAAAGAGTGTTGAACTCCTTTTTAAGTTCATTTTCATCCTTTGCCTTGTCTTTTAGCTTGCTGGCAAGCTCTTTGCTCTTCTGTAGAAGAGTATTCTCATAAACTGTCTTCTTATCGTCCATATTCTTTCGAGCATTCCTCTGCTGAATAATTTCCTCTAGCTTTTGTTTGGCTCCTCTCACTTGTTCATCACGGAAATCCTTAATTTTGGTTTCAAATCGTGTTTTCCATTGAACCAGTACTTCATCTCTTATCTTCGTCAAAATATTTCTTCACAGCCTTTTCCACTTCTTCCCAAGTTATATTAATTTCTTTGATAAGATCACTCATAGTAATGTCGTCAAGTCCTCCATTTTCAATTCTGTTGTGAAGTTGGTTTTCAATTGTCAGCATTTCTTTCCTTAAAGCCCAGGTCCATTTTGAATACTCTTCTTCAAGTTTTCTGTACAATGAAATTTCCTTTGTGTTTTTGAAACTGAAGACAAAGTTTTCATTCAGCAGGGCATCCCAAAGGTCTTTAATGGTGCTACTGAATTTTGAAAGTGTCATTCCATTAGACTCTTTTGCTTTTGAAAGGATCATCTTCTTCAGCTCTTGGATGTTCTCACTATAACCTGGGTTTGGAGGGGCCATGGGTGGACTGCCTTCCCACAGCTGAGAAATGTATTTCACATCTTTTTCTACATCAAATGCAATGACATCACTGAAGAACTCAGCATCAAACTCTTCCTCTTTGGCAGCTAAATTGGTCATCTCATCAAGCTTTTCTTGTAGGCGTCTCTTTCCCTCCTTGTTTTTGTCACCAGCTTCAATAGCTGCAACATTCTGGTGAACAAACAGACAACTTGGAGACAGTTTAACCTTCTTCATTCTCATGAAGGCCTGAACAGCAATATGAAGAACATCTTGCATCTCAGATGGATTCTCTCCAAAGATGTTGATCAAAGTCATGTTTCCTAGGCCAATGACAAATGTTGCCAATTCATTGTCATTGTGATGAGTATGTTGCCCTGCCAGCTCAGGAGCACGCAGTCCTTCAGTGTCCACAACCAGGACATAGTCAAACTTGAAGTCTTTCTGGATCTCCTCTGACACTTTCACTAGCTGCATGAAGGCCCCTCTTGTGCACCTGCCAGCACTCACTGCAAACTGCAATCCAAACATTGCATTCAGCATTGTGGACTTTCCACTGCTCTGGATGCCTAAAACTGACAAAACAAAAACTCTCTTGTCTCCGAGTGTCTTGATGACCTCATCTAGAACACTAGTGATCCATGTTAAAGGCACATGAGCTGCATCTCCATCCATCAGCTCCATTGGGTGTCCTGCTATCATAAGCTCTGCAGCAATCTTAGGGTAATGAGAAAGGTTTGTCCTATTACTAATAGATGCATGGGCTTCATAGATTTGTCCTATTTCTCTCAAGATGTGCTCAACTCCAACAGTTGCTGACTGTAGTTTATCTGAAATGTCCTCCAACTCCTTTTGCTTCTTCGTCAGCAACTGTGGTGTGTCCTGCCCTTTCTTCTTTTTCAAAGCCAAGACCTCAGACCATTTTGCATCATATTCCTGGTTGAGTTCAGAAAGTTTATCCGTGAAGCTGTCATCGAGACGGAATACAATCCATTTTAGGAAGTAGAGTTTTTCATTCTCATCCAGAGACTGCAGGTTTTCAATAAACATCTGCATAAGCTTACTGGGTGGTTTGGCACATTGTTCCTGTCTTATCCACTTCAGTTTATTTTCTTTATCACTTTTGTCCTTCTCTAAACTGTCTCCTTTGAGGCGGAAGAGGTCTTTGTTTGTTTTGCACCATTCTTGCCACAATTGGCCATGACATGGTAGAAAGGTACCTTTGATCTCTGAAAGCTGTTTTCCATTGAGCAAATCCAGAATCTTCTGAGCAGCAGATTTCCCTTTTTGGCATGCAGGGTTGTTTTCGTCTATTTTGATTCCAGAAACATTTCCCATACGTTCAAGTCTGAAGGATGGTTTTGTTTTTGACAAAATGTTTCCAATTACTCTTGTCATTTCTTCAGCCACATTTGACTCACTTCTATCCTTCACACCCATTATAAACTTTCCTGGTGTGATCTCTTTGGCAACAGAGTCATTATCAGCAAGGAGACAAATGAGAGGTTTTGGACCATTAACAAGGTCTGTCACCATTTTATCATCTCTTCTTAGAGTAGCTAAAAGTACAACGTTGACTGAAGCCTTATCAATCAGTATGTCACGCTGTTTATCATGTGTTAGAGCATCTCCATGGAGATTACAGAAGGCAACACAGTCAGTGAAAGCATCATTTGGTTTTCCAGCAGGAAAGTACCAGGCAATCTCTGCCATGCCATCTATCAGGCAGTGAGATTTCGTGGCACCTGGACAATTTCTATGAAAGAACGTGTTGTGGCGGTTGTTGATTAAGGTATTCACCAGCTGAGATTTAGATGATGACACTGAGCCAAAGCGTAAAAATTACACCATAAGTGTCTCAGCCTGGCAAATAGGCAAATTCTTACATGTGATGGCACCTGAACTATCGGTTACCTTCCATGTTTTTCTTATTTGCCTAAATGTCCACAAAGGACACTGAATGTCCCTTGTGACTGGATCAGGCACAAGCAAAGGTAAGGCATACTGACACTGTGATAGTTTGGTAATCATGTTCTGCCTCAGAAAGTTATCTGAGCAGTGAAACACAGCCATCTGAACATCCATTGGATGGACATGACTCTGCTTCATACTCTGATCAGTGATTACATTGGTCCTGTCAACAATATAAAAAAAACTTTCTTCGGTGGAAACCTTGTCAGAATCTTGAGTGCCTTTTGAATTGTTTGTTACGGGAATGTACCTGGCACTGTGGTCTAGCATCAACAACTTCTGAAGGAAAGTATGAACTAAATCATTCTCTGTTACCTCCTTGAACTTCTTTATGGAAAAGCCTATTTCAAGAATTTTAGCAGTTGTCAACTTATCTATATAGTTGTCTTTGAGGTGAAGTCTGCAAAGCAGCTCATTAAATTCTCGTGAACGTTTCTCCTCTGGGATGATCTCTTCAGAGATCTTCACAGATTGCTGTCCTTGGCCGATCTTTAAAATAAGCAATCAAACGGTTAGAAAATAGTGTTAATAAAATCATGCCAAGGCAAAATGCCCTGAATATCTTGAGACACCAACTACAGTTATCTTACCTCAGACGTGTTCTTGATGCTAACTTCATCGAAGGAACCTATTTGTATCAATAAATGCAGGTTAAGTCTGTCTTAACTCTAAACTCAATGATATGTTGTTTAAGTATATTTCGTCATATCTTGTCATAAATGTTTCCCTTACATTCAGTGTAATACACTTCAGTTACAAGTTTACTGGTTTTAATGAGCATTCAGTATGTTCACTTGTGAGAATGTGTATTTTGCTCATAACTTTGTTGATATTTACCTGTCTCCCTAGGAACAGTGCTAATGGTATCGGAAGACTTGTCAGGTGATGAATTGTCATCTTCTCCAACACTATCTGTCACCTCTGAGCTTCCAGCAGCTTTGAGTTCACTCTAAGAAAACGGAACAATTTCAATTTGTATTGTACTTGTGCTTAGTGGCTGATATGATTTTGTTTTCATGAAATAAATGCACAGAAACAATACAAAACAACACTAATCCATTCATGCACGCGCGCGCACACACACACGCACGCACGCACGCACGCACGCACGCACGCACGCACGCACGCACACACACACACACACACACACAACCACATGCAAGCAAACCAGAACAGCAGCACACATGCAATCACCAAGTCTGTAAGTCTATAACAGTTGTTAAAAAGTCCACAACGAGATGATGAGTCCATGATTCATGAATACAAGGGATGGGAGTTATCGTGCATTGTACCAATGTTTCCTGTTGAGATTGGCACACTTCACCCATGTTTTTTCATCTCGCTCACTTCACTTTGTCTGCTGACCTCACTCATAAACATAAAATTAAAATAAAGTGATCACCCCATGATGTGCACTGCAATGTAATTTCAAATGCACTACATTGCAGGTGCTTTTTGAGAGTGAGAAGACCTGTGTGATGTGTGATCTGGGCAGCTGCAGAGGCAGCTTGATCTCTGCAGCTTGCCCCAGGAAATGTGCCAATCTCAACAGGAAACAACAGTATAGTCTGATAGCAGTTGGCACAAAGGATCGTCAGAACCAGTCTGTGTATTAATATAACTAAACTATAACTGTTTATTATAAAACAGGAATGTTCATCATTGAACCTTCAATACGGAAACAAACATGGAACTTTGTAAACCACGTCCTTCCAACAAAACTTATTATTTGAAGAGCATCTAAAAGTTAACATGTGATTCAAAAAGCCTTAACATTCTTGAGAAACTAAATAACTTCCTCTTACCTTAACTTTGTTTGAGCTTCTATCTTCATTGATGAAACCTACAGCATTTGTATAATTAAATATACAGATTAAACATTTACTTTTTCAAGCATCTCAATATTGCTTAATTTAAAGGCATTTTGTGATAGCTAATGTTTTCCTGAAAGTCAGTGCAATCATCTCTGAACTTTTAGTTGTCTCCACCAGCCGAAGGCAGGGGGAGAGTATGTTTTCGCCCCTGTCTGTGCGTCCGTGCGTCCGTGCGTCCGTCCGTCCGTCCGTCCGTGCGTCCGTCCGTCCGTCCGTCCGTCCGTCCGTCCGTCTGTCCGTCCTCCGAGTTTGTTAACAGCTAATCTCTGGCGCTGTTGGCCCGGTCGCTGCCAAAATGAGCGCACACACTCCCTGGATACCAATTCAGAACCTCTGCCCCACACTTTTCAAATGGCCCTATTCTAGCGCCACCATGAGGCCGATGTTTGCAAAACACATTTCGGTACTCCTACAGATTTTCTCCAGAAATCACGCAAATCGGTAGACAGTATCTCTACAGTCATGTGATCGACACGGATCTGTCTGATTGTCCATATTCCATCCTGATTGGCTGATATTGGCTTTCAAAGTTTGTAAGATTGGTCCATTTTGGACAAAATGCCTCAAATCACAAACGCAGAGTGCAATTAACATGAAATCGCGCGCACACGTTCCCACTAGGCCGAGGAAGAAATGCCACTGCACATTTTTTAAATCAGCCTCATGGTGGCGCTATAACAGGCCGATTCGTGGTTTTACCTCTAACTCCACCGATCAGTTTCAAACTTTGTAAGCGCACTCCCTGGTTGCCAATTCATAACCTCTGCCCCACATTTTTCACATGGGCCTGTTCTAGCGCCACCAGGAGGACAATTTGTGCAAAACTACCTTTTGGCCAGTACTCCTACAGATTTTGTCCAAATATCACACAAATCAGTAGACAGTATCTCTACAGTCATGTGATCGACACGGATCTGTCTGATTGTCCATATTCCATCCTGATTGGCTGATATTGGCTTTCAAAGTTTGTAAGATTGGTCCGTTTTGGACAAAATGACTCAAATCACAAACGCAGAGTGCAATTAACATGAAATCGCACACATTCGCAAAAGGCCACCAATCCCTTGGCCAAAAGGCCAAGGGATTGGTGAAGAACACATGCCACCCTTTTTACATTTGCCTATTATAGCACCACCAAGACGCGTGCTCGGAAGAGCACTTCTTCTAGTTTTATTTATTATTATCATCCTTTATTCCTGTCTATCCTAATCTCTTCAGCACACTAGCCTAGTATAAACTAACACAACACATTGTGGTGCAAAGTGTTGAGAGCTTGTAGGATCTGTTATTTTGGGCCAATGTTCCCTCCAGAATATGGACGCTAGTATTTAGCTAGAATTTATTTAGCTGGTATATATTAATTGCAGTTATTTCAAATTAGTCCAAAGATCAAAAAGTACAGTATGTTTAGTTGTGAGAATTAAAATGTTATTAACTTCTGGAACATCCAAGTAGTGAATTATTGAATGCACGTTTGGTCTTTCTCACCTGGAGCAGGATCAGTGCTGCTGGGATCTGAACAGGTATTTTCACTTGTGTTGTCATCTTCTCCAATCTCTGAGCTTCCAGCATCAACAGTCTTGGGTTGACTCTATGAAAATGTATCAATTTCACATTTATATATGATCTACAGTACTGACCATGATATTGGTCAATATAATACAATATTGAAGATAGCTGATCTACAAACTCACAACACTATTCTTAATAGAACTTATTTAAGTGATTTATTCATAATGCATTCTGTAAGTTTGTACAGTAAGTAGAAGTCAAAAGTACAATACAATACAAGTACAATACTTTAAAGGTTAGGGGAGTCAAAGCCATAAGATGGATTTAATATGGACTTCAGTACTTGTACATTGCAATAACATGTTATACTAAATTGTAAAAAAGAAGAGGATGGTCTATTAGCTTAAAATATTATTATCTTACCTTATCCTTGTTCTCAGTTATATCTTTATCAATGGCACCTATAGATACAGATTAAACATATGCATTAAGTACCTCTATTTAGTTTAATTTAAACACAAGTCGATATGTTTTATTTTCCTGGAAATCTGTGTAATAATGTTGAGGTGTTTAGTTCTTAAATGTTGAGTTAATTGAAGTCACTCAGTGTGTTCAGTTGTCAGAATGTGTTGTGTGTTCTTAACTTTTGGAACATCCAAGCAGTGAATTATTGAATGCAGGTGTTTACCTGTCTCACTTGGAACAGGATCAGTGCTGCTGGGATCTGGAGACTTGTGTTCAGGTGTTGTGTTGTCATCTTCTCCAACACTATCTTTCATCTCTGAGCTTCCAGCAACAACATCTTCGTGGTCACTCTAAGAAAACAGGAAAATTGCTTTAACCCTGCAAGGCACAGTGTTGTTTTTTTGCAACATTTTTTAAATAGTTTAAAAAAAATGTTATAATTAGTTTATATGTTCTTTTTTCACATTAACATCACCATTAAATCCTATTGTTTAGTATTACAATGCCATTGGCCACGATATTTGCATATAAATACCCCCCACAGAGGCTGACATTCACACCTCCCAGAAAAGTTGAAATTCCAGTGTCTGGACGAACAACATCTCACTTTTTAACTGAAGCTATTCCTCACTAAAACATAAGTAAAATGCCTGTAATATTTTTTCGTGATTATTAGAATGTCTAGAACACGTGCATATTATGTTAATATTGTGAAAAATATCCCCAAAATGCAAATTAGAGCATGATTTATGATTTATGGCTATAAAACCGTACAAAAACATTATACATTTTTTAACATTACATTTTCCTGTGATTAGGACTCCTACAACACCATCAGATTTGTATTTAATTTTTTTTGGCCAGTAGAAATTAATTCGGGTCTGGCAGGGTTAAACAGTTATATTGTACTCTAGCCTTATATAGTGTCTTATTGTTATTGTTTCTTTTCATGACGTAGATACACCAAAACTACAGCCTACGCAACAATACACTAATGCATTCAACCATAAACACATGCCATCAAAACTACAAACAAACAAACAAACAGACAAACAAACAACCACACACACGCGTGCGCACACACACACACACACACACACACACACACACACACACACACACACACACACACACACACACACAATAATAATTCCTTCCCTTCCTTCAAAAACTAAATTGCAAAAACAATGTAGCTAAAGGTTAATCGTACCATCACATATGGTGCAAACAGTTTAACACCAACAGCTTTTGTGACACCAAAAAACAAAAACTGATCTCACCTTATCCTTGTTTTTTCTGCCATCTCCATCGATGGAACCTACAGTATTTGCATAATTAAATATACAGATTTAACATCTACTGTAAGCATCTCAATGCTGCTTCATTTAGAGGCATTTTGTGATGTTTTCCTGAAAGTCAGTAAAATATAGTTTAACCATTTAAACCCTTTATAATTAGTAAATAGACCAGGGTCGTGTCTGTACTTGGTCCGTGATTTATTCCCCTCTACCATAAATCTCTAGTGCTAAAATAGCCTTTAAACTAGCTCACAACTTGTGTGAAGTGTTGTTAGCTCGTAGATCTGCTATTCAATTCTCCCCAGAATATGGATACTAGCGTTCAAGCGGTTAAAATTACAGTAATTACAGATTGTTCAAATAATAACTAAGCATGTTCAGTTGTGAAATAGTTTTGTGTTCTTATTAGGGCTGGGATGCGATTAAAATTTTTAATCTAATTAATTACAGGCTCTGTGATTAATTCATCGCAATTAATCGCACATCGATATTTGACCTGAGAAGCATTTTTTTCAAGTAAAACACATTTTGTTGTACGAGGGAATCAACGAGTGAGTTTTCTAAATCTAAATTTCGCATCCACTGATCGGCTACTTCTCCCTTTGCGTTTGTTGTCTCTTCTTGGTTGGTGCATCGCTATGATCGGTATGCCCCAAACTGAAGGTTCTGTGGTGCAAAAACTAAGTGCGATTAAAATGAGTTAATTTTTTTAATCGCGTTAATTTTCTGTAATTAATTAATCGCAATTAATCAGTTAAAGTCCCAGCCTTAGTTCTTATCAATCAAGCAGTGAATTATTGAATGTGAGTGTTTACCTGTTTCACTTGGAGCAGGAACAGTGCTGCTGGGATCTGAAGACTTGTGTTCAGGTGTAGTGTTGTCATCTCCAACACTATCTGTCATTTCTGATTGTCCATCATCAACAGCTTTGAGGTCACTCTAAGAAAACAGGAAATTGTCTTTAAACTTTTGTACTTAATTGCAAAAAATGTAGTTAAAAGTACAATCAGTTAACTCTTTCACAGCCTGCACGCACATATACGCACTATTGCGCAAGAGCGGCGCAGCCTGAACGCACATATACGCACTTTTTTTTTTTTTTTTTTTTTGAAACTTCAAAACCTTCCCCAACGTCTGACATTGTTTGGAGTGAACCACATCAAAGGAAAGCCTCAAATCACCAGCCCAAACACAAACCAGCTGTCTCAGATCAGAGAAAATCACATCACATTACCACAACAATCACCAGACACAAGAGATGTGGGAACCGTCTTGGCATTCTAGCCGAGTGAGAGCAATTGAGATGGCTGATTGATAAAAAGAGAGAGAGAGAGAGAGAGAGAGACACTGAGAGACACTGTGTGTGTGTGTGTGTGTGTGTGTGTGTGTGTGTGTGTGTGTGTGTGTGTGTGTGTGTGTGTGTGTGTGTGTGTGTGTGTGTGTGTGTGTGTGTGTGTGTGTTTGAGGAGAGGAAAAAAGAGAAAGAGCTAGTATTTTTTTTTTTTTCAACTTCAAAGCCTTCCCCAACAGCTGACATTGTTTGAGGTGATCATCACAGTAAAGTCTCAAATCACCAGCCCAAACACAACAAACTGTCTCAGATCACAGAAAAACACATCATAATTATATTTACCTTTTGTATAGTCCATCCATAGTTTGTAGTAGTAACAGACAGTAGTAAAAGTAAGATCCAGTGTTGTTTTGGTAGTGTGAGCCAGGTCTCACAAGCCAAGCTAAAAGAGAGGCGTCAATTGGGTATCGGCCGTGGTCCGCGGACCACCGCCGATCGAGCAGGGCGTTTAGCTCAGCGGCGTCAGTTCAGAAAAAGCTAAGGTATGGCAACATGACTGGTGTCTTTCACGCGCGCGAGGCCGAGTTTGACCAATCCAGCGAGATGGACATCGAAACATTGGTAATCCTCATGGTATTGTTATAGTTTTATCGTGTTTTATTACTAAAAGTAACCCATCGAATGTTCCACCATTGTTTGGTAACTCAGCAGGCTTCCAAGCCAGCTTGGAAGCCTGCTTAGATTTCCTCTCTCTCAAAGTGATCTCTCTCACCGTGTCTATATGTCTCTCTACCTCTCGCGGAAAAAAAAGAGAGAGAGAGTGTGTAGCAGACTCTCTATGTCTCTCGACCACTCGCTCTGCCACACCTCTCTCTCTCTCTTGCTCTAATTTCCCTCTCTCTCTTTCTCAGTAAGCGGTCTTTCACTCCCCGTGTCTCTATGTCTCTCGACCACTTGCTCTGCTACACCTCTCTCTCTCTCTTGCTCTAATTTCCCTCTCTCTCTCTCTCAGTAAGCAATCTTTCACTCCCCGTGTCTCTATGTCTCTCGACCACTCTCTCTCTCTCTCTCTCTCTCTCTTTTTTTCCCGCTAGACCCAACTTTATTAGAATAAACCTTTGATTGATTGATTGAAGACTTTATTAGAAGTTTGCATAGGAAAAGGTACAGTTTCATGACGGTACAGTTCACTGGTACAAGGTCTACTAAAAGGAGATCCATGAAAAGACTAAGCTTATTTCCACTGGAAACCATTGAAGTATCTCATATAACATTGAATGACAGACAAATACAGCCGTGATACAAGAGAGAAAGTTGGAGAGAGAGAGATTGATTGATTGATTGATTGATTGATTGAAGACTTTATTAGAAGTTTGCATAGGAAAAGGTACAGTTTCATGATGGTACAGTTCACTGGTACAAGGTCTACTAAAAGGAGATCCATGAAAATACTAGGCTTATTTCCATAGTAAACCATATATCTCATATAACATTGAATGACAGACAAATAGAACACAGTACTATGCAGTAGATATGTAAAGAAAAACAAAAAAGAAAACAGTAAGAGTAAGTAAGAGTAAGAGTGCACGTGTGCGTGCGCATGCCCATGTTCGCGTGCACATGCATGTTGTTGCACGTTGCAGAGGGGGGGGGGGAGAGAGAGAGAGAGAGAGAGACAGTGACACAACGTAAACTGTTTTCGATGTGTGTGCACGCTCGTGCACGTTGCGTGCTCGTGTGTTTATTGCTGTAAACTCAAGACATGCATCAGACTGCATTCTGAGATAGACAGCGCCGCCGTGTGGATGACAGGCGTGCCTGCATCCACTGCTAGGTCTATTGTCCACATAACTTGAGGGATTGAGCTGAAATGTGCCTTTATACTTGAAAAGTCTGTAAAACACGTATTTGTTTACCCATTTGTTTGAAAACATACTGCCTGATGCATCATTGAAGCCAAAAATAGAAGGCTGAAAAGAGTTATGTTTGATAGCATCCTTTCGAAAACATGTATTCAGAGAGCTGTTTTGGTGATTACATCGCCTACAAACAGCCCTATTTCTAAACAATAGAAAATGATAGCAACTTACTACTTGGTGGATTTGTAAAGAGGGCGAATTGATCTTTCCATAGGTATATGGAAGTTGGTATATTCACAGTAGAAAGAATAGATATTCTATTTATTATACTAAAAAGTCGTTTATCTCAGAATGTCTCCTCAAAAAGGCTGTTTTCATGCCAAAACCATGCTTTATAAAGTTGCCATTTACTAGACTATAGAACAAGATACAGATTTTCTAGTTTGATGTATCGGAAAGAGCGCGAGCAGGCCTTTCCAGTCATATGGGTGTGGTGTGCAATACACTCTACAGACGATGCGTAATCGTCCCCCAAAATGAGTGAAAAATCCGGCAGTAGAGACTTAGAGCCAGAAATAAGGGGGCTGTGAAAGTTAAGGTGCAAACAGCCTTAAGAGTTAATTTCAAGTGATCGTAAAATGCTCAGCCATCATGTGTTGGTCGGGCGCGTGGTGATTTTCCGATGGCCTTAAAGTCCGAGAGACTTAAAGTCCGAAAGGCTGTTCAATTTAGTAGCCTATGAGAACGGAGACACACACAGGAGGAGGAGAGAAGAGGAGGAGAGGCGGCTGACTGAGCTTGCCGACGCTTGCAGCATGTGATGTTTAAGATGTTAAACTTGGTCACACTCACACATAGGTTGAGTGATGACTTTGTTTGATGTGAAAGCATAATGGATAAAAACCTGGATGTTACCTCTTATTGTGTGACCAAGATTGGATCCAGTCAATTTGAAGAAATAATAATCCAGCGTTTAGAGTCTAAACCCTACTTGAGGTGAGGACAATAAGAAAGCACAGGCCTACGTTTTCATTCAAAACTTCTTGGCTGAAAATCCATTCTATATAGCCTATGTGTCATTTTATAGCCTATAGTTTAAACTAAGGGAGCTGCTCGACTCTTTTCAGACTAGCACTGACAGTGAGTGCGAGAGCTTAATTGAAATAACCTACATAATATACGCAGTGAACTGGAATTATATAATTAATTATTTGGAAACATATCAAATAGCTTTTATACTTTTTTCTATGAGATTTGGCCTTATATATTGATATGTGCTCAGATCTGGCTATTTATTTGCTGGCTTTTAGGCAAATTAATTATTTGAATCATGCCAACCTATGCGCATGGGGGGGGGGGGGGGGGGGGCTCTCTCTCTCTGGGACATCGGATTCGGTTCTCCGTGCCGTCGGACGTTCAGGCCGTCGGAATATCGAGATTTTACCGTGTTGGTCTACTTGTTATCTTTGGCTCTAATGGCTCTAATGCAGTAGTTCTCAAACTTTTTTTTTTTTTTCAATTTCAAGGACCCCCAGTTTGACGCTGATTTGTTTACAGTCGCTGTGTCATTGCGAGCGTCATTTCAGATCTACACGTTTACAACTCATCTGAATGCAAAACGCTGTGGGCTTGTAGATCTGCGGTTTTCCCGCAGGACAGAGCAGGCAGCTCTTTTATTTTTTTCCCCTTTTCGTTGTACTGACTTTAGCAGCCCTCACTTTTGAAGCAATGATTTGTAATAGTAAACAAGTAAACAAGAAAGTGAGTTCAGAGTTTCTCAGTGGGTTAGTTATTTAATGCTAAAATCCAGGGAACTGATTAATAACTTTAGGACCGATAACCGATTCATATAGATATTTTACGACACCCTTAATAGTTAGACTTTATTTTATCTGTAATTTCATTTGCTAACTTTAATTTTGCTAGCTATGGTGAAGGTATTGTGAACCAAATCTAAATTATTTTTGAGTAATGCTAACCGTTTCTACGCCTGGCTTTGCGTGTAGTGTAGGTCCCTATGTCTCTATGTCCATATGAGCACGAGACTAACATCTTACAAGACTAATAGAATATACGCAGAGACCGACATCAACACAGTTAATGTCACGGACAGACATGACCGCAGGGGGCCGCCCCCTGTGGACCCGATAACAACACCAACAAAACCAGATAAAACCTGCGTTCCACGCGCTTGCATGAGCCCCCCCTGCTTTAAATTACTTCCTGCGGGCCTGCGGAAAGAATGGCCCATACAAGGAGATATGCACATGTCGTTTTTTCTTTCTTTTTCTTTTTTTTACGCTTCACCAAACTAGTGATGCGGGTGTCAGCTTTTTTTCATAGCCCGCAGCCCGCACGGAACGTAACCCGCCTGCCCACGCCGCAGAACAATATACAAATCAACGAAGCCGCCCGCCCTGCAACCCGCATTTAAAAAAAAAGATGGTATATCATCTTCACAATAGCTCATCTTTAGATGAGCTAGGCCACATTCTCATAATATAATTCGGTTTAGTCGTGCGAATGGTAGGGGTGAAGTTGCCACATTCTTGCATAGGCTATTTAATTGATACGTTTGCACTCACACTGCACTTCGTCATGCGAAACAAGGAATCGCTTAGTCCACGTCTGTCGGGACATGTATCCAAGCTGCATAATAATGCCTCCTCCATCTCCCTGTGTTTATTAATTCCTTAATTTCAACTCACAATGTAACCAGGCGGTAGCCTATTTACCTGTGGTCGGAAACGGGCGATCAAAAAAATAAAACCAGCGTCGGCCGGCGGTGGCGGGACTTGCAAACTCTTGCAATAAATCCGACAGCAAATACTTTAGCAAGATATGGATATCCATAAAGAGGAGAACGTCAACGTCTCTCTCTCTTTCTCTCTCTCTGCCCCCTCATCTTACCCTCCCTGGCTCCCTCTCTCTGCGCTCCGCGCGTAAAGCGTCTCCATTTGGACAGGATTTGGCACAGAGAGTGTGAGAGAGAGAGAGAGAGAGAGAGAGAGAGAGAGAGAGAGAGAGAGAGGGAGAGAGAGAGGGAGAGAGAGAGCAAGGGCGAGAGACCCACAAATCGGCTTATATTATATTAGGCAGAGCCTAGCCTGTGTGAATGCCACCTATGTACCCAAAGTCGCTTTACAGAAAATTTTATAGCACAATAATGTCATAGGCTAAATAAACACACGTGTTGTTCAAATTGGGGTTTAGCCTATTTGACAGCAAAAAGACATTCATTCAAAGACGTTCATTTCTCTAAATCGCGGGGGCATCGTCGAGGTAAGAATGGCGTTTCAGGTTTTTAGTCAATCATATTTATACAGCGCCTCGCACTTCAAACAGAATCCTGTTGGTTATTGAATAATCACCAGATTGGAGAGATGGGAGCGACTCGATGTGAGCATGGTTCATTCAGTCAAAAAATTCGTCTCACTTGCGAAAGTTGTGTTTCAAATCGTATCCGTTGACTAGCTTATAACCCTAGGATGCATGAGTGGGGTCAAAAATGACCCCAGGGGTTGTTATTCTTCAATATCTTTAAAATTAAAAGTTTAAATATTTTCATATTCCAGGTATTCCTCATAAAACATGTTTGTGACATGAGGCCATTTGCATCTTTATCATTCCTTTCATTAATTTTAAGAAATTGCAGTTTTTGTATCACTACCCCACTCTTCCATGAGTGGGGTCAAAAATGACCCCAATTAAAGTCAATGCATTTTTGCAATAAACTACTTTGCTCTCACACGTAACTCTGCCATACCTTTGCCTAGCAACGTGATTTCAACTTTAAAACGCTCACACGACTTGTGCCTTTTTTTTGAGCTGCAATTGTTGAAGCCACGCCCCCTCTTCCCTCCTATTGGCCGGGCTTTAAACAGCCATACCTCCAGTTTGCAGCATTGTACAGTCTCGAAACTTGGTGTCTGGACTTAGACGGCCAATATGGACGAGCTGTAATTGTTGAAGCCCCGCCCCCTCTTACAAGTCTGTTGTTTCCACCCGCCCTGACGGTCGCTTCTCGCCCTTAGGGCGTCTTACTGGTAATAGTAGTAATAATAGTAGTAATTGCGTAATAGTAGTAGTAATAGTAGTAATAACAGTTGTGACCATAGATCGCAAGTTTAGTATGTGAACGGTCACAGCTTGTCCATATGTATGTATATATCTCTGTCACGCCTGACACTGTGGGTCTATGGGTTTGTCGCTCTGACATCATGCTCTGATGTCACTGTGATGTCAGGGGAACCACTAACAGAATGAGTTTGCCGCTCTGGCTTCACGCTCTGGCTTCACGCTCTGGCTTCACTATGATGTCACACTAACAGAATCCCTTTTATGCCCATACATGGAGTTCCTGATGTCATTAATATTAAGCCCATATCTAACAGGACTTCATATGGGAATACCCATATATGGAGACCACATCTGCCACATACTACATACTACTCACTAACATAATTCATATATGGCCAAGACATCCCATATCTGTGTGGCTGGTTCTACAGACAGGGATCTCCATGTATGGGCATACAAACGATTAGTGTGACATCACAGTGAAGCCACAGCGGCAAACACATTCTGTTAGAGTGGTTCCCCTGACATCACAGTGACATCAGAGCATGATGTCAGAGCGACAAACCCATAGAACCACAGTGTCAGGCGTGACAGAGAGACATACATACATACATACCTACAAGCTGTGACCGTTCACATACTAAACTTGCGACCTATGGTCGCAACTATTATTACTAATACTACTACTATTACTACTACTATTACTACTATTACTACTACTATTACTACTACTATTACTACTATTACTACTACTATTACTACTACTATTACTACTATTACTACTATTACTACTATTACCAGTAAGACGCCCTATGGGCGAGAATCGACCGTCAGGGCGGGTGGAAACAACAGACTTGTGAGAGGGGGCGGGGCTTCAACAATTACAGCTCGTCCATATTGGCCGTCTAAGTCCAGACAACAAGTTTCGAGATGGTACCATGCTGCAAAATGGAGTTATGGCTGTTTAAAGCCCAGCCAATAGGAAGACAGGGGGGGCGGGGCTTCAACAATTACAGCTCGTCCCTATTGGCCGGAAAAAGGCCCAAGTCGTGTTAGCATTTTAAAGTTGAAATCATGTTGCTAGGCAAAAGTATGGCTGAGTTACGTGTGAGAGCAAGTCGTTTATTGCAAAAACACATTGATTTTAATTGGGGTCATTTTTTACCCCACTCATGGAAGAGTGTAGGTATTGTTAGGTCATGCATCCAAGGGTTAACCGACACAAAGTATTTATAAACAGACTTGTGTGGATAACAGAGACATTTAAGTGAAATCCTGATCAGCGACACACGCTCAATTGTTTGTGCATTCTCCTCTGCTGACAACAGAGGAGAATGCACTGCTGTGCTCACGTTGTGTCTGATGGTGTCAGCGAATTGGTACGGTACTCGGACCAACTCGTCCTACACTGTGTGATCTACCCTCTTCAGTATTAATTCCCCAAGTACATTTGGCTCTAAAGTCATAAAGACCTGATAGTCTAGTGGAATTTCTGAAAAATGTGATTGTTAGAGGCATTTGGGGGTAAAAGTTGGGAACCAGTCTATTTTACACAATTCAAGGGTGCTGAAAAAAATGGTTCCCAAGCAAGATTTTTAGTTTTTGACCTTCTAATTTGCATAACAAAATAGCTGCCGAATTGTCAATTTTAAACTATTTCTTCAAGGGATATTTTACTTTCAAAAAACTTTTAGTAATTTCATCGTCTAATGAAGCTTTTGGGAACACCCAGGACAGTTTTTGAGTTCTTTGATTCAGTTTAGATTTAGATATTTGATATTCATTTTATCAGACACGCCCCATTCCTATACCAACCCATTGTAACTTCAAACTCCATTTTAACCAAGATAGATTTAATGAAAACACCCGTCCTTTTTTCTGGTGACTACTGACATCCTCCTAATGGAGTGGCTGAAAGCAAAGAGACTGATACACAAACCTGCATGTCATCCTCTGGTACAGGCAGGTCAATGGAATACTGCAGGAACTGGGCCACGTACATCATAATGGACTTTTCATCCGGGTCGTGAACATCCACATCTGCATCCAAATCACAAGCCTTCATACACCATATATCCACATCTGCATCCAAATCACAAGCCTTCATACACCATATAGACTAAGACAGTTCCTACTTCAAGCCAGTGCTATAACAGAGTAGGCTAATCTATACCAGTCTAGACATTTTTGGTACCTGGTGTGAGTTTTATTAAACCAGTACAGTATCAGACACCCTGTTGAGGATGTGAGGAAATGAAGTGTCTAATTGAGACAAGCAAGCATTTCATATGAAATCACAGCTAAAACCAAACTAGTCAACAGATTGTCAGAGCATTATGCCCTCTCACGCTGGGACAAGCTCAGTCACAACAGTCTGCTAAACTGTGAACTTGAAATATCATGTGGGAGCGGATAGATTCTAACCTGTAACACAGGAACTAGGTCTGTATAGAATGTGTGGTATTTCAAATCCAGCCTTCAGGACACCTGGTACTGATGATTGTCCTAACTAGGCCCTGCTTAGAATTACAAAAACAGCAGGTGAATGACAATCCCAGGCCTAACTACTCCCTGCTTAGAGAGCTAGAATACCAAGGTCTTGAAGCCCCCCT
The DNA here is from genome assembly GCF_963921795.1 of Nannobrachium achirus. NCBI lineage: Eukaryota > Metazoa > Chordata > Actinopteri > Myctophiformes > Myctophidae > Nannobrachium > Nannobrachium achirus. The sequence continues at coordinate 69,404,496 of NC_137813.1, forward strand.
GGTGTATTAAGGATAATATAAGTATGTAAGAAAGTAAACAATGTACCATCAGGTTCCAACAGTCTGGGGATCCGTAGCTCTCTCTCTGCAGTGCGAAAGGCCTCCTCCAGGTTCTGCTTGTTGGATCTGGTCGTGGCTTTGGAGAGGTCCACCAGGTCTGGCCGCAGGGCATAAATGATGGCCAGGAACACTTCCCCACTCCTCCAACTGGCCGCAAAGTCCTTCACATCCAGAGTACAGCCAGCCCTGAAGACGGAAAACAGGTCAGAGAATTACACTGTTTGTTAGAACTTCATCAGTTCTAACAATACATGGGGAATTCTCACTTTTGCGAACGCCCACTATTTCGACCACGGAGCGTTGGCAGTAGGGTGGATCTTAAATGACCTTTTTCTGATTTTCTTGAGTCTCACCCCCCAATTATGTTCCAATGTACAAAAAACTGCTTTGGTTAAAATTTGGTTGAATTTCAAGCATATTTAGAGGTAGCTCAATCAAGTCAAAGATTGTACATTTTATTGGTCAAAATCGAATTGCACTGCAGGCACATTTAAGTTATACATTACACATTATTCTTATACTAAGCACAGAAATGATATTTTTTAAGCTTACAAATCTAAACACAAATCTGATTACATGTTTGTCATATGTCAAACCAGAATTAATGTATTGTAGGTAATAGCAAAGCAAAGAATGACAATTTGCCATTTTTCATTTAACGTGCACAATGACATGTCTTTATTGCACACTCTTCAATCATACTCACAACACACAACAAGTACACAGCCCCACTTCCTTGTTTACCCCCAAAACCACCGAAAGTCACTGCAGTATAGCAATTCAGTAGTTACTGATCAATTAAAGTTTGTTTACGGCTATCGGGATACTTGTGCCGATAGTCCTGCACAATTTGCAGCAAGTATTGGAGTTGGGACTCATCTTTAGTAATGAGACCACAATATTCTTGTATTAGGTCAACCCCACACTCTGCATGATCATTAACAACATTCATCGCCTTCACTACAGCCAGAGCTTCTTGGTAGTCCTCCCTGGGCTCCCACTCAAAGCACCTTGGAAAAAATCTTCAATGTTCTTCCTTGCAATTGTTCCAAGGTCAACAGTAATTCTCTTCATATGCCCCTGTTCACCATAAGTGATTGGAAAACTTTTGAGAAGCAGCTTTAGACACCTCAGCATTTATTGATGAACCGGATACCTCGCTGCTCGAGGTATCCGGTTCAGAGCTCCAGGAGCTACCCATCATGCCCGTTGGATGGCAAAGGTTATTTATTGTATGAAGATCTGGATGTTTCATGGCCAATTCAAACTGACCTTCAGGGAAGAAAAAGCATGCATGGATTTGTGCATTTTTGCAGTTTGCAATTATGTGAAGGCATGGATGATGGCACCTGTTGCTGTCAGCGCTCCACTAAATTACTTGGCAGCTGTTAAAATCGTTGCTGGAATATTCATCAATAAATGCTGAGGTGTCTAAAGCTGCTTCTCAAAAGTGTTCCAATCACTTATGGTATTTTGCTCCAGAGATTGTCGGACTTGCATTGCTTGACAGTCAAGTGAGCGCGCAAACGAAGAGGCTGATGGTGAGAGCCATGAAAGATGGAAATGAAGATCATGAACTGAGAATTACTGTTGACCTTGGAACAATTGCAAGGAAGAACATTGAAGTGCTTTTCAAAATGATGGATCTCCCAGATGACTTCCTTGACGTTGATCCCGATGAGTGGGAGCCCAGGGTAGACTACCAAGAAGCTCTGGCTGTAGTGAAGGCAATGAATGTTGTCAATGATCATGCAGAGCGTGGGGTTGACCTAATACAAGAATATTGTGGTCTCATTACTAAAGATGAGTCCCAACTCCAATACTTGCTGCAAATTGTGCAGAACCATCGGCACAAGTATCCCGATAGCCGTAAACAAACTTTAATTGATCAGTAACTACTGAATTGCTATACTGCAGTGACTTTCGGGGTTTTGGGGGGTAAACAAGGAAGTGGGGCTGTGTACTTGTTGTGTGTTGTGAGTATGATTGAAGAGTGTGCAATAAAGACATGTCATTGTGCACGTTAAATGAAAAATAGCAATTTGTCATTCTTTGCTTTGCTATTTCCTACAATACATTAATTCTGGTTTGACATATGACAAACATGTAATCAGATTTGTGTTTAGATTTGTAAGCTTAAAAAATATAATTTCTGTGCTTAGTATAAGAATAATGTGTAATGTATAACTTAAATGTGCCTGCAGTGCAATTCGATTTTGACCAATAAAATGTACAATCTTTGACTTGATTGAGCTACCTCTAAATATGCTTGAAATTCAACCAAATTTTAACCAAAGCAGTTTTTTGTACATTGGAACATAATTGGGGGGTGAGACTCAAGAAAATCTAAAAAAGGTAATTTAAGATCCACCCTAGTTGGCAGGTTACTCACCCCACGGAGGTTAGGGTTAGGGTTAGGTTTGGTTGTCGAAAAGATGACACACTCCCCAGTACATTACACTGATTGTTAGAACTTCATCAGTTCTAACAATACCCTATGAGTGGAGCTCTGATCTAAAGTTCACTTGTACTCTATATTAAAAGCATTGGTCCCGATTCACCAACTTACTTACGAACATTCTTACGAAGACATTTCTTCTTAGACCCTTTTAAGAATTATTTTAAGAAGATTTGGCATACACCAATGTTTTCTTAGCTGTGATTTGTTCTTATGTTAAGAAGAAATCTACACACACTGTAGAGGTGTAGGGTGGCCTTTTAGTTCTTAAAGCTATACTCTGTAAGTTGCTCAACTAGTGGTCAGTAGCGGTGTAGCAAACTGCGGTTGAGTCTGCTTTTTTCGCCGTGGACCGGCCGGGCCTTCAGACCACCGCGCCCGCCTCGCCGTGACGCATCTGTAGAGGGGTCTCGCATCCCTCTCTGATCAGGCGTTCGGGAGTTACGGACTCCTTCACCAGAGTAAATGCTGTTGTTATGTTGAGCCAAGCTACTTCCTGAGAAGACAGCAAGACGCGCAGTGATTGGCCGGCAGTGTATGATCCGCGCTGTGATTGGCCCGTTGTGTATGATGACGTAATTTTGCCGCGAAATCCGGACCTCAGCCCGGATTTCAAAAAAACATATTTAGAAAAGCCTTTCAGGGCTGAAATTAATTGAGTGGGTGTTCTAAAACTTTAGTGATTTAATAGTTAGGACAATTTTAAGATTTGTTTTATTGGAAAAGTTACAGATTATAGCTTTAAGTGTGACATGTTGTGCAAAAATAATGTATTCTTTAAGTGTCTTCATTTCTACAGTTTAAATCATATCATAATGTTTGTATCATATCTTTAGAGCAGTGGTTCTCAAAGTGTGGTTTGGGGACCCCCAGGGTAGTTTGAGAACTACTGCATTAGAGCCATTAGAGCCAAAGATAACAAGTAGACCAACACATGATGGCTGCAGCATTTTATGATCACTTGATTTTATTTTTTTATGTTTGGAGTCCAGTGTTCAACCATCTTTACACTTTAGGTATTCGTATTTCACTTTCAAAAAAACTTTTGGTAATTTTATCATCTAATCAGGCTTTTATGAACACCCTGAACAGTTTTCAATTAGCTTGATTGAATATTTAGATATTTGATGTAAATGTTACCAGGCCCTCCAGGCCCAGGGCCTCTCCCCACACACACCCATTGTAACTTCAAACTTCATTGTAACCATGATAGATTCATTAATAACACACATTATTTTTTCTGGTGACTCATATCACCCTCCTAATATGTGAGCAGGCCGTGCTTTTTCGATAACATTTTTAATTTATTTTTAATAATTATTTTTTTGTATTTCATTGTTTCCATTTTTCCAAATAATTATTAAAAATAAATGAAAACAATTATCGAAAAAACATGGCCTGCTCACGTATTAGGAAGGTAAAATGAGTCTCCAGAAAAAACAATGGGTGTTTTTAATGAATCTATGATGGTTAAAATGAAGTTTGAGGTTACAATGGGTGTGTATGTGGAGAGAAGCCCTATACCACTGCTCCCTGTTGAAAGTGGAATATCCCTTTAATTCTCTCAACTTTATTTCTGTGAGTGATTTCTTGTGATTTCTGTGTACAGCAATAAAACACAGGTGTGACTGCAGAGAGTGCCATGATGTTGTGTCTTATATGGGGATTTGTGGGTGGCTCCCTATGGTAATTAGGGATGGGTATCGTTAAGATTTTAGCGATTCCGATTCCGGTTCTGCTTATCGATCCGATTCCTTATCGATTCTCTTATCGATCCGATTCCTTATCGATTCTCTTATCGATTCTCAGCCCCCTCGCCTTGCTGGGGGCTGGTCAGAAATAGTGGCCAATGGTCTTTTCTACCTCCTACACTCCTTATTCTCCTCCTGTCATTTTCTTCTTTTTCTAGTTTTTATTTAGATTTTTCACCCAAAAAATAATTAATTAATTATTTTTTTACAGTGTGCTCAATCCAACGTCCCGTTTTTGCAGTGCTCAGAACGTGAACGTAGTTTTTTACAGTGTAGCCCAGGCACGTTCACACATAGACATCAAATGGGGCTTGAGCCCCTGCCCTTTATCTCTGTTAGAACGTGCCCTCTCTAGACCATGAATGCATTAATGCAAGTAAAGAAAATAGCTGACCTCCAAGTAGAGTTCTCAACGGGCCTGAAAATTAAGGCCCGGCCCTAACTGGGCCCGAGTGGGTCGACCCGAAGCCCGGCCCGACCCTAACAATTATCATCATTTTCGGCCCGAAAACCTGAAAGCCCGAGAGAGAGAAACAAAGAAACGTCGCCAGTAGGCAGCTGGCAGCACCAGTGTCTCAAATTACAACAGTGAGAGAACGGACATATAATAGTTGGCGAAATGGCAACTTCACGTGTTAAATTGTTCATGAAACATGCAAGGTTCTGCACAAAATGTGCTAACGTTAAATCCCTGTTGTTCTCAACAGTCAATCTCAATCATAAAGCTCTCATCCTCTCTCTCCCTGCCATTGTCGCTCCCTGCGTGATTTATGTTTTGTCCTTTCAACGGTCACGCATCAAACTCAGGCAGCTGGCTCGGCAGATCTATAAACCCAAAACGTGTTCATCTGGCTTGCATTCAAGGCTTGCAGATCTGTTGTCTGTTGATCACCATGCTTAAACATACACAACTCAGGCATGTAATAAGCGGCGCGCTGCGGCTGTAAATCTTTTAATATAAATGCACACAGCAGCAGCAAAGGACACTTGATTAACCAGAAAGTATAATGGAATTAATAATATCTTACCAGCCGAGATGATCGTCTCTATAAGGTAAGGATGTCAACGTGTGGTGCTTTTAGGTTGATCATGTTGATGTTGTTGTTAATACAATCCTCTTAAGTCCTTGTCAATAATATCCAGGTTGGTTCTACTTTGAATGTACTTTTCTTGGATTTATAACTTATTACAAACTTGTGAAACTGCCTGTTGCCTTTTAATTTAACATGCAGCTCCAAACTTTCATCGTAGCCGCTCCACACGGAGCTAACGGTGACTCGCTGCCTGTGACAGACTTCCGTATACATCCAAAGGTTTCGATTGTGACGTCATCACAACAACCAGACTGCTCTATGAGACTGATAGACTACACTTCCGTATGCGTCACCGATTATCCTTGGTCCATTGGTTAGGAACTTAGGCAGGTTTCAGTGCTGTGCTGAAGACAGGCAGACAGCGATATGCGCCTGTTCTCTGTTGCTTGAGTGACGGAGCCCGGAGCCCGGCCCGGCCCGACTAATCTATCTATAAATGCGACAAATCTCTGCGTGTATGTATCTCTGCGTGTATGTAACCCGCGTATCTCGAGAACCGTTCGTCCCACCGGCTTCAGATTCGGCACGCGCGTTCCCCGACGCGGCGCGGAGTGCAGTGCCGAGCCTCGACCCGACCCGACGCACGGTTTTCCGAAACCGGCGCAAAACGTTCGGAATCTCCTTATGCAGAGCTGATTGTTGACATCAGGCTGTTCCGGAGGAAATCGGCGCAAGCGCTGACTCATTGTGACATCACTTCATAAAAGGCTCTGACATCACGTACGCCGGCGCGAAACGTTCGGAATCACCATATGCGGAGCTGATTGTTGACATCAGGTGTTTCGGAGGAAACCGGCGCAAGCGCTGACTCATTGTGACATCACTTCATAAAAGGCTCTGACATCACGTACTCCACATGAGTCAACAAAAAATCTCTGTGAATGTGTATGTATGTATGTAATCCGTGTATCTCGAGAACCCTTCTTCCCACCGGCACGCGCGTTCTCCAGATATGGGCATAAAATGAATGCCCGTATGCGGAGCTGATGTCTGACATCAGAGTTTTCCGCAACCGGTACTGTGTGTGCAGAGATCTCCATATATGGGCATAAGGGGACAAAGGCAAACAGATGGTCAAAACGGGTCCTATGACAACAGGTATATTGGGGTTTGCATTAAAGGGTGGGGACAAAGGCAAACAGATAGATGGTCAAAACGTGTCCTATGACAACAGGTATATTGGGGTTTGCATTAATGGGGTCCGCTCCAAAAAAGATAAAGAAAATAAAAGAGACAAGACAAACATAAGACAAGCAACAAAGCGTGGGACTAGTCAGGTCCACTATGTATTTTTGTTGGCTTTTTTTGGAGATTAGTAAAACTATACATTTCTGGGATCTTCAGAGCATGGGGAATCCAAAAATCTTTGTTTGCATTTGCACAGACACCTGCAAAGCCGCCATTTTGGACGTTCAAAATGGCCAACATAAAATACATAATTTGTGCTATCTCGGCTTCTAGACAACCTAGAAACCTAATTAAACATGCCAATCCTATGTTTTCTGGGTCAAGGAATTGACTGAGTAAATAAAGGGTCTAAAATGTTCCGGACCCCCACCCCCTTTCGGGGGGTTATCTATTTTGAGACCTCCCAGAACAGTACACCAGCCAGTGTCTCATTTTCATAATATTAGAGTTTTGCAGGTTTTAAAACATCCTGAGTTGATTCATTAGACTTTTAAAGCAGCCAGAATAACCTTTCTGACTTTTGGTTGGGGTCTTTCCTCACCTGGGACCCCCTAGACAGACCCCTGAGCCTATCAGTAATCGCTCTGCTCCTGCTCCAGAACAATGTTAAATTAGATCATAATTGAAGCATAAAAGTTGTTGTAGCTGGGCTTTGAAAACCAAAATTAGTAAGCAAAATACCAGGGGTCTTCCTCAGGGGGTCCGGGACCCCTCAGAGTTACTACAGGGGGCCCACCAAATCTTGATGGGAAAGGATTTTCTTTTTTACATTTGAAACTTAATGTTTTTTATGTATCCTGGGTTTATGTATTGTACTGATTTATTAGTATTCTCAGTATTATTCATACAATTTTTGTGTTAGACAGTTATGGTTGACAGGTGTTACTGCAGGGATTACGGTATTGCAACTTCTCACTTTGGGTGTGCAGACTAACGTGTCCATTTATTGCACTGCACTCACACTGATAACACAACACAACACAACACGCACACACGCACGCACGCACGCACGCACGCACGCACGCACGCACGCACACACCTCTTTGTTAATCGTCACCCCAAAACCCTCACCCTATCCTCTTAAATAGCTCATGGTCAATTATGCCCAAAGAGATCCACTACAATACTGTACATGTCCTCCCTAATTGTGTTGACAGTCTCCACCATAGCATTTGCAGGGACGAGTGCAACCTGCTTTGCAGCCAAATTTGATGGGCTCAAGTACTGCCTTTGGAGCAGGGAGGGCAAGACACCTGACTGGAACATACCCTCCACTCTCTAAACGCCATCTATTTTCTTCGATTTATCGAAGCTTGGGGCAATTTGTCAGGTATGACAAAGTAGGCATCATAATACGATACCTTCATCAAGGGACATGATTTTGTGGAAATGCACACACATGAAGAGGCTGATACCCTGATTCCTCATCAAGTCCTTGCCTCTGCGGCTTATGGTGCTTTGCAAGACATATGTGTTTGGTCACCCGACACCAATGTCCTCCACCGATGGAAATAGATATATTCAAGCAAGTTCAAGTTATTGGATGTCACAAATGTCAAGGGTTCCTTGGCCTACACAATTTTTCTGGTGCTGGCTGGGGAAGAGCATTTGTTGGAATCTCCAAAAAGACATGGGTCAATGCCTACTTGAAGCCTGATGATGATGACCAAGTCATTAACCACACAAATGTCAAGGGTTCCTTGGCCTACACAATTTTTCTGGTGCTGGCTGGGGAAGAGCATTTGTTGGAATCTCCAAAAAGACATGGGTCAATGCCTACTTGAAGCCTGATGATGATGACCAAGTCATTAACCACTTCAAGGACCTTGGCAAGGGTTCCATTCCTCCGGAGCTTATTATTGGTGAGCTTCCATCAACATTGCAGTCATTACAGTTCAAAAGGTCCAACAACCCTGCGATTACTCGCACGCACACACCTCTTTGTTAATCGTCACCCCAAAACCCTCACCCTATCCTCTTAAATAGCTCATGGTCAATTATGCCCAAAGAGATCCACTACAATACTGTACATGTCCTCCCTAATTGTGTTGACAGTCTCCACCATAGCATTTGCAGGGAAGAGTGCAACCTGCTTTGCAGCCAAATTTGATGGGCTCAAGTACTGCCTTTGGAGCAGGGAGGGCAAGACACCTGACTGGAACATACCCTCCACTCTCTAAACGCCATCTATTTTCTTCGATTTATCGAAGCTTGGGGCAATTTGTCAGGTATGACAAAGTAGGCATCATAATACGATACCTTCATCAAGGGACATGATTTTGTGGAAATGCACACACATGAAGAGGCTGATACCCTGATTCCTCATCAAGTCCTTGCCTCTGCGGCTTATGGTGCTTTGCAAGACATATGTGTTTGGTCACCCGACACCAATGTCCTCCACCGATGGAAATAGATATATTCAAGCAAGTTCAAGTTATTGGATGTCACAAATGTCAAGGGTTCCTTGGCCTACACAATTTTTCTGGTGCTGGCTGGGGAAGAGCATTTGTTGGAATCTCCAAAAAGACATGGGTCAATGCCTACTTGAAGCCTGATGATGATGACCAAGTCATTAACCACACAAATGTCAAGGGTTCCTTGGCCTACACAATTTTTCTGGTGCTGGCTGGGGAAGAGCATTTGTTGGAATCTCCAAAAAGACATGGGTTAATGCCTACTTGAAGCCTGATGATGATGACCAAGTCATTAACCACTTCAAGGACCTTGGCAAGGGTTCCATTCCTCCGGAGCTTATTATTGGTGAGCTTCCATCAACATTGCAGTCATTACAGTTCAAAAGGTCCAACAACCCTGCGATTACTCGGATGGGGACTATTTCTGTCAAAGAATTTTGAGGGTGAGATGCTACCTCCAACTCGTGCTGCACTGCTACCACATATCCTCCGTGCCAACTACGTCACAAAGCGGGATAAATCATACCTGACAAATTGCCCTGAGCTTCCACCAATCGAAGAAAATAGATGGAATTCAGAGAGTGGAGAGTATGTTCCAGTCAGGTGTCTTGCCCTCCCTGCTCCAAAGGCAGTACTTGAGCTCATCAAATATGGCTGCAAAGCAGGTTGCAAGGGATGGTGCAGCTGCTCAAGTAACCTGCCTTTCATTCCATGGTGGAGACTGTGTCAACACTATTAGGTTGGACATTGAAGATGACAATGATGAAGACAAGATCCTGCATGTCTGAAATGACTGCATTGTAGTGAATCTTTTTGGGCATAATTGACTATGGGCTCTTTAAGAGGATAGTGTGAGGGTTTTGGGGTGACAATAACAAAGAGGTGTGTGTGTGTGTGTGTGTGTGTGTGTGTGTGTGTGTGTGTGTGTGTGTGTGTGTGTGTGTGTGTGTGTGTGTGTGTGTGTCACCTGCTTCTAATGATATCAACGCACTTAATGCGAAATATTCACGTGCTTTCAGACTCTTCAATGCAGAAAGTATAGTAATATAGTAAGATACTTGGATATTCAGTATCCAATAACTCACCAATGCAGAGATATTAGTAGTAAAATGTCGACATCTAGTGGTCAACCTCAGAGGAGCGCAAAAATAAAACCTGATGTGACTCCCAGCCTCGAACCAGATGCCAAGTGTGCTCTGTTCCCCAGTGTAACGCTCCACGCCACTGACCCCGACGGAGCGGCGCGGTATTGGGCGCCGATGAGCCGGTGCGAACGGCGCCCAATCCCACTCAGCCGCGTTACCGAGTTATGTGCCGTTATGGACAGAATAGTAAATATTCAGTCCCTCACTATCAACATCTACCCCACTATCCACGTCATAGATATCCACGTCATAGATAAATGCACAAAAAAGGAGTCATTTCATCCGTTCATTAGCTCAGTCAGTAGAGCACGGATGCAACAAACCCACGGTTTGGGTTCGATTCCCCTGAGGGGACTAATATTCAAGGCGAGAGATATCGGCGCATGCGTACTTCAAAGTATCCACGGAGGATACTCCTCCGTGGATACCCAGTGCATATTCTCTGCATTCAAACGTCTGAGAAATGGTGAAAAAGTCGGATTGAATGCGAAGAGAGCAGTCGAAGCCGGTGGGTGTGTTGTGTTGTCAGTGTGAGTGCAGTGCAATAAATGGACATGTTGTTCTGCACAAGTGAGAAGTTGCAATACCTTCATTATGTCAAATTCTGGGTCTGGCCCTTGCCCTTCCCCTGTTCTACCACACTTTGCTCGCGCCCTCCCCTCCTGTGAACCTGATTGTCAATCTGAACTTCTCCTGGCTTCACAACTGTGAGCTGTTGCCGGATGACTACCTAGTTGTCCATAAAAGGGATTTGGTTCCCCTGGCATCACAGGGATCTCCATATATGGGCATAAAGGGGATTTGGTTCCCCTGACATCACAGTGATGTCAGAGCGGGATGTCAAAGTGTGAGAGTCAATCAACAAAAATACATTACCCGTCAGACAGACAGATAGATACGGTCAAGATGTGACGGTTCTGATAGTAAACTGTGACCTATGGTCGCAAACTGCGACAATAAACCCAGGATACATAAAAAAAACATTCAAAGTTTCAGTTTCAAATGTGAAAAAAAAGATCCCATCAAGATTTGGCAGGCCCCCTGTAGTAACTCTGAGGACCCAGCAGGGGTCCCGGACCCCCTGTGGAAGACCCCTGGTATTTGCTACTACTCATTTTGCTTACAGAGTCCAGCTACAACAACTTTTATGCTTCAATTATGATCTAATTTAACATTGTTCTGGAGCAGTAGCAGAGCGATTACTGAGATAGGCTCAAGGGTCTCTCTAGGGGGTCCCAGGTGAGGAAAGACCCCAACCAAATGTCAGAAAGGTTATTCTTGCTGCTTTAAAAGTCTAATAAATGAACTCGGGATGCTTTAAAACCTACAAAACAACTCGGACAACAATCGGACATTAACTGGCTGGCGTACCGTTCTGGGAGGTCCAAAAATAGATAACCCCCAGAAAGGGGGTGGGGGTCCAGAACATTTTACATCCATTATTCATTCATTCGATTCCTTGACCCAGAAAACATAGGATTAGCATATTTAATTAAGTTTATAGGTTGTCTAGAAGCCAAGATAGCACAAATTATGTATTTTATGTCGGCCATGTTGAACGTCCAAAATGGCGGCTTTGCAGGTGTCTGTGCAAATGCAAACAAAGATTTTTGGATTCCCCATGCTCTGATGATTCCAAAAATGTATAGTTTTACAAATCTCCAAAGAAATCCAACGAATAAACCTTTATTAACATAGTGAACCTGACTAGACTGGGAGGATGACTTGAATGATGCAGATTTAAGCAGGCTGCGTATTCTGCTTAAAGAAGAAACAAACAAAAAGCGACAGAGATCTCATATATGGGCATAAAATGGACGCATACGGAATCTCCTTATGCAGAGCTGATTGTTGACATCAGGCTGTTCCGGAGGAAATCGGCGCAAGCGCTGACTCATTGTGACATCACTTCATAAAAGGCTCTGACATCACGTACGCCGGCACGAAACGTTCGGAATCACCATATGCGGAGCTGATTGTTGACATCAGGTGTTTCGGAGGAAACCGGCGCAAGCGCTGACTCATTGTGACATCACTTCATAAAAGGCTCTGACATCACGTACTCCACATGAGTCAACAAAAAATCTCTGTGAATGTGTATGTATGTATGTAATCCGTGTATCTCGAGAACCCTTCTTCCCACCGGCACGCGCGTTCTCCAGATATGGGCATAAAATGAATGCCCGTATGCGGAGCTGATGTCTGACATCAGAGTTTTCCGCAACCGGTACTGTGTGTGCAGAGATCTCCATATATGGGCATAAGGGGACAAAGGCAAACAGATGGTCAAAACGGGTCCTATGACAACAGGTTTGGGGTTTGCATTAAAGGGTGGGGACAAAGGCAAACAGATAGATGGCAGTGATGTTAATAGGTTTTTAATGTAATGAGTCCCGGGGACCCAAGAAGGGTCTTTCGGATGAGTCCCAGGGATATTTTATGGGTCCCACAAAAATTCAACGCCGCGTAGGGATCGGTATTGTTCACCTCTGAATCGATACGATACCTTTTTCGATACCTGGGAATCGATACGATACCTTTTTCGATACGGTTTTCGATACTTTTTTATGTATTATTATTATTACTACCCTTATTATTACCATTATTATTATTATTATTATTATTATCTTTTTTCTATAGGCTATTTTACACAGCTATTCTATGGCTATACTGTTGATGTTTCTATTTTATTATTATTATTATTATCATCATCATCATCATCATCCCCCCTTATGCCTTATCTTAGTTTTTCTTATTATTATTATCACCTCGATCACAACATTGCATTTTGCTTCTTGTCCCTGTAGAGTAGTGACAATAAGACCTTGCTTCTCTTTATTCTTAAACCTCACATCAACAATTTGCGCTGTTGAATGCAACTACAGTGAACGTGAATGCGCGTTCGCGTCTACTGCATATATGAACGCGCAGCATGGAGTTACAAATAGACACAGAGGCAGGGTGGCTGTGCTGGCGAAACAAACTCAAACACGCTTATAAAGTTTCTGTCAACCGATCAATTACCTTTTCTAAGCGGTCGGAACTAAAGACACATGTACCATACTACACATCACTCCCGGGACTGTATTCTTTTTTTAATACGACACAGAAAAAGGCTTTCACGGAAAGGGTGAGAGTCCTTTGCTGCCTGCAGACAGAGCAGCAAGCGGAGCGGGGGAGACGCTATGGGGAGAGTAGCTCTGTTCCACAGCGTAGCGTGGGGACTGGGGAGAGGAGAGGTGACGACGATCAATGCTCACGCTGTCACAAGTTCCAACCGGAGATCATAGCCGTTGGATCAGCATAATAACATCATTGGCTATTGTCGGATGTTTTCAGTTGTGGGACATTTTCACAGTAACTAACTACGCAAGTTTACTAAAGCAATTCTTTTCGGAGACCGCTCGTTGCCAATGCAACGTAATGACGTCACTGAGATGGTCAAAACGTGTCCTATGACAACAGGTATATTGGGGTTTGCATTAATGGGGTCCGCTCCAAAAAAGATAAAGAAAATAAAAGAGACAAGACAAACATAAGACAAGCAACAAAGTGTGGGACTGGGAGGATGACTTGAATGATGCAGATTTAAGCAGGCTGCGTATTCTGCTTAAAGAAGAAACAAACAAAAAGCGACAGAGATCTCATATATGGGCATAAAATGGACGCATATAAACAGATATCTCCATATGCTTAAAGAAGAAACAAACAAAAAGCGACAGAGATCTCATATATGGGCATAAAATGGACGCAGATAAAAAGATATCTCCATATATGGCATATATGGGCATAAAATGGACGCAGAATCACAAAGATCTCCATATACGGGAATAAAGGGACACAGACAGACAGATACAGAGATCTCCATATATGGGCATAAAATGGATGCAAATAGACAGATATCTCCATATATGGGCATAAAATGGACCCAGGATTATATCTGCAGTGATCTCCATATGTGGACATAAAATGGACGCCGACAGACAGACAGATACAGATATCTCCATATATGGGCATAAATGGACACAGGCAAACAGATGGTCAAGACGGGTCCTATGACAACAGGTATAATGGGGTTTGCATTAAAGGGCGGGGCATTCATTCCCTATTTACATCGTTCCCGAGTTGGCCAGGTCGCCGACTAGACGCTATAATTTTTGGGCCCGGCTCGGCCCGATAACGTCGGGTCGGGCCGGGTAGGGTCGGGTTCGGGCCGAATTTGAGAACTCTACCTCCAAGCTCACGACTGCTATTTTCAATATTTTCACCAAAAGGCCCTTTAAGATATTTCAGCCCCTGCCCCTCTAACATTCTTTGCACGTCCCTGGTGTAGCCTACTCTATAACGTCGGCTGCGAAGCTTGCGGAGCTGCTGCTGTACACAGCTAAAGCAGAAGCACTGTCTTCTACAGTTTGGATCAAAGGATTTACATGCGTTTTGTTCTTGCACATGTGATTTATAGGGGAGCATTTAGCAACACGGAGCACATTGGACATGTAGCCCGTTTTTTAGTAAGAACGTGGGAGGCGGGCTTGCAAAACAAACTTTTTCGGGCACTCTAGCTCGGACACAGAACAGGGAGACTTGTCTGTTCATGCAGTGAGCTTGAGTAACAACTTAACTAGAAAAGCTGATGCCTCATTATCAAAACATGAACATTCTCGTGAAATATACAGCCAGACTTTAGAACGCCTCTGTTTAGACAACATGTTGGCTGCGTCTAAACAAGGCAGCATGTGTGATGTCATCGCGCATATGCAGGCATCGATAGCAGAATCGTAAAGGACTTTGGCTAACGATTCCATGGAATCGATCCACAGGGAAACGGTTCTCGACAAGAACCGGTTCTCGATACCCATCCCTAAAGGTAATAGGAATGCAAATTAGGATATGTGGGGCATCTACCTATGATAATTAGTATTACCTGGCACACCCCTTCAAGTTACGAGGATTGGTATTCATCATGATAAAACATATAGTGAAGAACAATTTTGCCATCCTAAGAACGTTTCGTGACTCAACTTCTCTTAGGAATTCACTTAGGAAGAAATTTAAGTTAAGAAGAAAGTTAAGAACTTATTGGTGACTGAGGCCCATTGTTTGGATCTATTTGTAAACTGAAGGATACTCAGCCAGTGGCTACATACTTAAGACACTGTTCTATGACCCAGAGAAGCAGGACTTCCTTGGCGTAGATCTCGACGTGGCTGTGTAGTGAGGAGCTTCGTGAAGGGAGGGAGCTACTCCTGGCTGAGTGGCTGGACAAGGTGGAGGTGGAGTGACTGTCCAGACTGGCCAGGGACTCCACAGACGACTGACGGGGTCTTAACGACAGCCTACTGGCCAGCTCCACAATCTGCAAAAAAACACACAGTCAAATCCTCAGTGTTCATTCAACTCAGAGAGTAAAGGCACTCAAATGTCAATTTCATTACAAATGTAATCTCTCTGAGGCTGGCTACAGACATTAAGAACTTTTGTTCTTTCAGAGTCCTGGGGGGAGGCGGGGGGCAAAGACGGCACAATTCATTCCCGATGGAAGTCACATGGTTTGAAGTCCTTTGCAAGTCCTTTGGTGTTCTAAGTAAGGGATAAATACTGGCTCCGCGGGGGTTGTTCATATATAACATCCCGACGGACTGATAACAAGAATCCAAACAGGCCGGGTAATAAGCATGCTTAGAACACCAAAGGACTTGCATAGAACAAGCACAGAGCAAGTTGTAGGCGAGCAGTAGGGGGCAGACAGGCTGCACTTGATGAGACAGAAGGGCAGGGTTCAACTGCCAACCAATAGGACAGAAAGACCATGATGCAATCCCACACAGCTGTGTTCACTTGTAGTCTGTAGAGCCTGTCTGCACTGCAGGGACATGAAACCTCCATTTCAGAACGAAAAATATTATAAATAAATTAAAGTTAAGTGTGTGTCACAGTAAACATTCGACAATAACAATTAATATTACAAATATTTCTTTACATGTCATACATAGTGACAGTGATGCCTACACAGATACAATTGATTAAATGTGCTATTCATAATAAAATGTAAGCTTTTTGTCATGTACAGTGGTGGAAAAAATACTCAAATTCATTGCTTAAATAAAAGTATCAATACTGAAACATACAAATACTTTGTAGTAAAAGCCTGGAATTCAAAAAAAATTCCAGGCTAAAAAGCGTTGGCATCAAAACGTACTTCAAGTGCCTAAAGTAACTTTTTTAAATAGCAGATCTACAAGCTCACAACGTGTCGCATGGCGGCACGCTGTGAGCTTGTAGATCCATTTTACGTGTCACCAAAAAGCAAGCAGGTACTCTGCCTTCACCCGATGACAAATCCAAAAGAACTACATGGCCAAATACCATATCTGCTTCCTCCTCTAGCGGAACCGCCCACAAAGCATTGTGGGAAATGCATTCTTCTTTCGAAGAGACTTTGATCCAACTTTGAAAGAGCATCCAACTTTGAAAGAACAAAGTTCTTACTATGTGAGTGCGGCTGAGAGTACAAACATTTACACTGTGGCTTTTACCGTGTACCGTTTCCATTTCATGGAATTTATAACTGGCTAGACTTTGAGTTTTAGGCATTTAGCGAATGTTTAATACACAGACACTTGAGTAAAAACACATTTAATACAAAACTATATTTGTGTGTGACCTTTCACACACACACACGCACGCACGCACGCACGCACGCACGCACGCACACACACACACACACACACACAAAGTAATATAAATGACACTGTCATTTGCAAAGAGACTAGTGTCTCCACTCTCCAATGTACGTACAGTAAAGTTCTAATGTTCAAAATGTGGGTCCATGCTCAAGTTCCCTATAAGCCTGACGCTGGTCAGTGGCTAACCTGCCGACGCTGGTGAATGTTAACCACTATGCCTAAACCTAACCAAACCTCAGAGGGGCTGAGGGAACATAGGGTCGAGAGAACATAGCCATGATCCCCAAGAGGTTACATATTGATAGGTGATTAAACTGAAGGGGTACAACATATAAAAATAAGTACAACTATCCCTACTGCGTAATATTTGCAAGTGCGCGAATTGTTTTCCACTGGCTTTATTGTCTCTGGATGCCAGAGCAGAACCTTTGCCCTATTTTTCTGATCGGACTGTTATAGCACCACCAGGTAGTTGATTTTTATTATTGTTTTAACAGATTTTGTCCAAACATCACGCAAATCGGTACACAGTATCTCTATAATTATTAAATCAAACTGATCTGTCCGATTTTCCATATTCCATCTGATGGAATTTTGGATCATATTCCATATTGATGAACAGTTTTTCCCAACCATAATAACGTACTCCACACAAGAAATGAGTCCACACCAGTGAATATGCGTTTTTGTGTTGAAGTTTAGTCAGAGTTCAAAGTACTGTACAAGTACAGTATAGCAAAATCACCCATCGTAGCTCTCTGAGTGACAAGCATAATGATTCACAGATATATGGAGTTTACAGAATACATTAGTCACATTCTGATTGGACAATTAAACATAACATGGATGGGATGTTGTTGTGACTGAGTCTCGTGGACTCAGAAGTCAAGGATGTAGAATGTTTTGGCTGATTCATTATCCCGTGTCCTGGACACTTTGACATTTCGCTGGTCAATCTTTCTGTCCCTGGAGTGGGGCAGATTCTCGTCTTGTGCATTAGTTATCAGATCAAAACATCATGACATTGACACTGAAAATGGTATCTATACCATGTTAAACAACAATAACATATTTTACTATCAATTCCCTCCTGAGATAGCATTTGAAGTGTTAAATGTCAAGGCAGCATAAACAACAAGGGAAGAAAACATGGGTTCAACTTTTTAAAGGTATTTGAAACAGAACATAATAATTGAACAATTTAAGTCAAAACATTTCGATAGCTTTAAGTTTTTTAAAGAGGAGAGTCAAAAGAACTGTATATTTCCAAAGGTATTTAAGTCTTTTAAAGGTATTTAAATCAGAATACAACCAAAGGTAAAAATATTTTGATAATGAAAGATAAAGGACTGTATAATTTGGAATCATTAGGGGGAGTGCGTCAAAGGGCAGTCTGAGATTAAACCAAGGATATTTTCTCAAATAAGGCCTGTTTAATTTGGGGCCTGTTTAAGTTTAGATAACATGAGTTAGAATATTTTTATGAGAGAGAGGAGAAAATCACACGTTCCTTAAAATATATTGATAGGAAAAGGAAACCTTTGATCCATCAATAACAAACATTGTCCTGTCGCACCATGACAAACTTTATCACTAAATTTAGAATCTTTCCAAAGTTTCTTCGCAGCCTCACTCTGGATTTGGTGGGGTGCACTTACAAAGAGTGCATTTAATGAAAGAGAAGGATATATCTTTTTTCTTTTGAAGTTTAGATTTATTTGGTGAAGTCATCACCTGAGATTGACGAATGTAGAATTTTGAAAATTTGATTAGTGTGGTGGAGCGTCATGGTCCATTCCCTTGCTTGACCTATGACCTTCGCGATATGTCCCAGCCAGGGTGGACCTTTTTTGACTCCACAACAGTAAGGTATAGGACCTCTGTCCTCATCATTTCAGTAAGGTTTTATACACTTAATATGACAGTATTTAACATTTCCAGGACGAGGCTATGAGATCTTATCAAAAGAAGAGAGTTGCATTTTGGGACAAGACAACTGTAAATATTAACAAAAATGATATAGGAACTCAGGTGACTTGAATCCTCGTACTCACGAAAAATGATCCTTCCTCACAGATCATGGGAAGAGATATGGACCGTCTATCAAATAGATAAGTCTGAAAAATAGAATAAACATCAGAATTACATGGAAGTTAAGACCATTGTGTGTATTTAGGTATAGACATGTTTGATTTGTTTTAAATATACATCACCAAGAGACACCATTTGTGTCAAATTGTATTAAGTTTGTTCTGTTAGGGGTAAACAGATTTAAACATGGTTAAGCAAAGTGAAATATATATATATTCTGAAATAAAATGAGATGAAAACAAAATGAAATATGTAAATATATGAAATATGTAAATATGAAATCAGAAAATGAAATATGAATTCAGAAAATAAAATATTAATTCAGAAAATGAAATATGAATTCAGAAAATGAAATTCTCCAAACACATTCCCTCCCGTTTGCCACAGCCAAAAATATTGGGTGTGACAAAAATTGTTTTGTTTGGAGGATAATTTGTTAAAATATGGTTAAATGAGAAACAGATGGTACCGAGGTACAGTAGGGTACCGAGGTACAGTAAAGGACAATGACTCTGCTCACTGTCAGAGTTAGAGTGAGCTTCCAGGCCTGTGAGGGGGGAAGTGTACAATAGTTAGCGAGGCCTGTTTAAAGCCTCTCTAACCAGAAAATGAATGAAAATAAAATAAGAAAAAATGAAATAGAAACATAACATAATCATAATGTCTTTTTTTTTTTTTTCATAATGTGTAATCCCGTAAGAGCCCAGTAGGGTTGTAATAATTGTGGAATTTGACTGAACGGGTTTGAATGGAGCCCAGCCATCTAAATTGTTTTTGGAACCGTCTCAGCCTGCTTTTACTCAAGTAAAGAGGATAAAGTATTACCAAAAATAAACCAACATGAGAAATTAAAGGTTGAGTAAAGCAGGACTAGGCCTCTTCCATCCTTAACCCATACTGCAGTTTATGTGTTAAGAATGGTAAAAGTAAATGTTTTTGGTTCATGTCCATAAGATGTGGTTTAAAAGAACAGGATTACTAAATAATAAATCTCACACACACAGACCCTCTGACCTTGAAGGCCTGTCTTCTAGCAGACCTGTATTATCAGTTGGTTTAGAAAGGAGGGAATGAAAACAAGTCAGTTGTTTACACGTTCTCTGCAAGAGGAACGGTTTTCACGACAAAACAGGAGGACAGGAGAAAATGGGTTAAAATAAAATAAACAGTCATGAAATTAAACTGGCTAAAATAAAATTGAAATAAAACCGTCAGTCCGTCAAGTTGAGTGTCAGTCAAGTTGGTTAGCGAGTTAGTGGAGTTCCTTCCACGATACCTGTCTATCCAGGTCGAGTCCGTCCTGTCCCCTAAAATGAAATAAATAAAGTAAAAATAATCCCTACCACATTGGTGAAAAAGAGTTAATACATTAGGGAGAGAAAAAAAAAATTATTAAGACGTTAGGGGCATCATATATAAACATTCAAATAAACCCAAGCGTTGGTTGTTATCAGTACGAGTGTAGTCATACCAAGAGTGAATGAGATCCCTTTTTAGAGAGAGAGAGAGAGACAGTCATATGTGTAAATAATTCCTAGTTTTGCAAACCAGGCAAGTGAGTTAGAACACAAACAAAACAAAAGGAAGTGAGACCCCTTTTTCGAGAGAGAGCGAGGTCACACACAGAATAAAAATGCAGAGAACCTACTTGTTGTGGCCTCTCAAAATAAAATCAGGAAAATGAGATAAAAACAGATTATCGAGCCATTCCAGCCATCCCCTCATAGTGAAAATAACACATAGGCCGTGCCAGCCTATAAGCAGCGTAAGCAGCTCAGAGTCAAAATGCTGAGAAGCGACTTGTGGCTTCTCAAAATAAGATCCCCTCATAGTTTTTTTTAAAAATAAAACAATAATAAACAAACAAAACAAAATGTAAGCATCGGGCAAGCGAGCGCGGGCAAGCGTGAGCGCCAGCAGCATAAGCGAGATAAGCACAGAACACATGAATCATGTTGCTCCGCTCACTTCACCTTGGTGAGGTTTTTTCCTTTTCCTTCTTTCATAATAGACAGGCCAAAATGTAACCAGTGGAGGAAAATTGGATTAGAGATGATTAGACAGACAATATATCAAAAACATTTAACAGATGGGTTTGTCAGTCAGAACTTGATTTTTCTTTTTTTTTTTCTTTCCAGAAGTCGTTCTTAGTCAAAAGTAAACAAAATATATAGTACCATTATCTCGGGGCGTCCCAAGGGTCAAGAGTGTTTGTTCTTTTCGGGACATTGTAATCCATGAAAGTCACGTAGCAGATCGACAAGCTCACAACGCGCCCCATCGCAGTGCCAGCCAGGTTCGGCTGGGGAGGGGGGGTGGTGTGTTGTCAAGCCTTTCAGCATCTGAAAATATTGTTTGCGTTGTCTGTTCCTTCCTGATGAGGTTTGCAGATCTACAAGCTCACAACGCGTCCCATCGCGTTGTGAGTGAAAGGCATCCAGTGGCAATAACGTCCAATTTCTCCGCAGCTCTGCATATCCATTGAAATGTTTCCAGGAAAGGTTTTAGGTATTGTTGGTAAATGGAATTCCCCGCTGATCTTCCAGAATAACTCCAGGTTAAAAGGAGGTTCTGGGTTTAGATTGTAACATCTCATCCGTGTGGTTCCAGGTTTTACACGATAAAAACACTGCTTCTCGGAGCAGGGGCTTCTTTAGCTTGAATGGTCATGTTTCTTTAAAAATGTTCTTGGGAGCACTGAGATAAAAAGCTCCTGTATTCAACATCTCAGAGTGGCCTGAGACGGAAATTAAAAATAAAATAAGATAAGACGAAAACGAAGCTTAAAGCATGAAGATTTCCGTCAGAACGTTCGGTTCTAGAGCATAAAGTGAAATCTCCTAATTAAAATAACCACGCTATTTCTTATGTGATTAAGTGGCTCTAATCAGCCGTATTGGGTTATCGTACTGGCCGAAGAGACATTCCTTCAGAACAAAATATGTTCTGGCCCCAAATAAAAAGATTTCTTCTCAGAACTTCTTGAAACAGCCGTTCTAGAGCATAAAATGAAATCTATATTGAAGTCTCGTACTGATACAAACCCAACAGGCCCGGATTGACAGTAGGGAGTAGGGGGACGATTCCCCCTGGCCTGGTGCCTCCTGAAAAAAATAAAAAGATCCCCTTTGCGCAGGCCACATAGCCAGCAGCAGCAGGGCATCATACAGCAGCCCTGCCTGTGTAACTTGACACCACAGCTGGCCTGTGCTGACAGCTACTCGCCCCCTCCCCTCTCTAAACAGAAGAGCAACGTGTGTTTTCTCCCCAATTAAGGGATTGGTCAAACAGGACAGCAATCAACTTTTTTTTTTGGAAGAATCAATGCGTGATTGGTTAGTTTGGCTTTCTGGCCAGGCCCTACCACAAGCGTGCTCACAGACAGACCGACCGGCTAAGGAAGGCAGCACACAAACACACGTCTGACTGAGGATAGTGGCCAGACAGCAGAGAGAAGAAGGCGACAAAATAAATAAATAAATGGTTAAATTATGGACCCCAACCCCAGCCGCATAGCCCCACAAAGAAAAAGAGAAAACATGGAGCTGAAGGGAGAGAAAGATGGGGGGAAATGTTATACTGACTGAAATGTTCAAAGCTTCAGCATGCAGTCTTCTAGTAAGAATGATGCAGCAACAAGTAAGTTGTTTCAATATAAACACTGATTCTTCTCAAGTTTCTCAACATGCAAGCATGTGGATCCCTAGGGGAGCATTAGGCCAGATAAATTCATTGCCATTATTAGGATTATTAAGAACACAATTTGTTCCATTTTGTACCCTAACAAAGTTAGACCATTTTAATAGCATGAACACACATTGCTGTCTGTAATGACTCTCAAGTTACACTTGAGGGTTTGGAGGAAACATTTGGTGGATACTAGTATGCACAACTCTAAAATAACTGGTGCAATTTTGTGTTGGAGCGCCTCTGTGCGGCTGCAGAGTTAAGGTGCTATCTATCCCTGAGACCACACTACTAAGTGATTATGCTAATGTATGGACAGAAGTTAAGAAATGGGAAACATTGTACTGAGTTGGAGTTTCATACACCATCTTCAGGCATATTCTACACTATTGTTATCATTTTAGATATAATTTGAGCTTGACTGTGATACATGTGGCTACCTGATTGATTGATGTTTTTGTGGGATAGAGAAACATGTGAAGCTGCTGTGCTGTTGAAACAGACAATCTGTAAGCTAGCTATGTGGTATGTTGTTTGTAGGGTGGAGGCCAGTGCTTGTTAGTTCCAGTAATTATTCCACAATGTGGAACTGAACTGAATATAAGATTATTCCGGGGGAGAGGTGCATGCAGAGCTCTACTCAGTGATAATACAGTACAGTACTAGATTGTACAGTTTTACATTGAACATTGGCGTTTGCATATAATATTGATATAGTAAGCTGACATCTAAATGCTTTGCTGACAAAATAATACTATATTTTTATTTAATTGCATACCATATAAATAATATGGACTGGATATAGAACACTTTCTAGTGTGACTGTTGGTATGGAATAATGATTTTCAGTGATTACTTAGCCCATGTGGAAAGGAAAAATACTGTAACTGTTGTCTTCATATGATTGCTCCTATGACATACTGCACTGTCTGCACAGAAGCGAGTGTTGTAGTGACTACTTCTGTAGGCCTACAGTGGGTGGTATATATTAGTATATTAGTTTTTTATGTGTTTTGTTTTACAAGAAACATCTCAGCCAAACAGAACTGAAACTGTAAGGCTGTCACATGTGTGTGAGTGCGGGTGGCAGGCGCGTTCATGTATTTTCATGTTGCCTAGTGTTTGGGTAGGGTGGCCTGGAAGGGTGTATGGGTCCCTATGGCCCAGACAGGCCCACTCCGGCCCTGAAACCCAACCTTAGACAAGCAATCTCCGTGGCCAAACGGCTGCTATGTCCTCAAAACATGTAACAAAAAGCAACAAAAACAATAGACTACAAAACATTAAACATTAAACAATAAAAACGCAGCTGTGTTAAGAGCTAGCTAGCCTCTTAAGACAGCAGGTATAAACGTATGACCTGGGTTCTGTTGAATTTGGACCAGGGGATGAAGCATGTTGCCCTCTCAAAATCTCTGTGCGGAGAGATGAGGGGGGAGAGACCGTCCGTGAAAGGCTCCTGGTGTGGAACTGTGCCAGAGAGCCAAACCTGGCCGCCTCCATTTCGGCTTTCTTCAGACGATATGTTGATGTGGGAGAGAGTCATCATATCTGAATTCCTTTCTCCATATGGGCAAAAATGGTGCAATTGTGGGGCACCTAGAAACAACTGTTTCATTTCCTCATCGTCTATCTTAGCCGTTACGGCTGTTATCAGTTCATTCTCCAAGCTTTGGAGAGAGGCTTCAAGCTCAAAAATGGTGCAATTGTTCCGTTTGTAAAAAGGTTGTTTAGATTTCGGCAGGTGTTTTCTGCCTCCCTGTGCTCGGGGCGTCCCAAGGTAATTTCTCCTCGCGCAGGAGGAAAAAACGTGTGGGAGATAGTCCTTTCCGTGGGAGTCAGGGGAAACGTCTGATAATATCCCCGGCTGGTTGTTAACTGGTTCTAGCAGCGGAAGAGACCAATATCTCCTCGGAGCTAATCCGGCAATCGAATGGACCATTGATGGAATTTTGTATCATATTCCATATTGATGAACAGTTTTTCCCAACCATAATAACGTACTCCACACAAGAAATGAGTCCACACCAGTGAATATGCGTTTTTGTGTTGAAGTTTAGTCAGAGTTCAAAGTACTGTACAAGTACAGTATAGCAAAATCACCCATCGTAGCTCTCTGAGTGACAAGCATAATGATTCACAGATATATGGAGTTTACAGAATACATTAGTCACATTCTGATTGGACAATTAAACATAACATGGATGGGATGTTGTTGTGACTGAGTCTCGTGGACTCAGAAGTCAAGGATGTAGAATGTTTTGGCTGATTCATTATCCCGTGTCCTGGACACTTTGACATTTCGCTGGTCAATCTTTCTGTCCCTGGAGTGGGGCAGATTCTCGTCTCGTGCATTAGTTATCAGATCAAAACATCATGACATTGACACTGAAAATGGTATCTATACCATGTTAAACAACAATAACATATTTTACTATCACCATCCTGATAACAATTTTAGAAAATTGCTGGCATACAATAGCCTACCTGACCTGGCTCAGAGGAGCAGATTGAGGAGCAGATTGTCTAGTTATGCTTTCCACACAGCAGGGAAATGTTTAGGCACAACGGCACATTTAACACTAGTGTGGCGTCTGCAAGACCAATAGATTAGTCCTATATTGCACTGATCAGAGCAATGGTCATAGAGTTATAGCCCTCTGAAGTGTGGCCATCGGGCCCCATGGTGTGCCTTTTTTCATGGCAGACCCCTGATCAGTGATTCCACTTCTAAATCTCAAAATCTATCAAAATGACGGCTTAGACACCTGTGTGTTAATCATGTTAATCAAAACAATAAACACAACACAACGCAACACAACACAACTCAACTCAACTCAACTCATAAACGCATAAAATCGGACCCTGTCCGCAAAGGCCTTTAATGTCAACCCAGGGGGTGAATGCACCACAGTTTGGGAATCCCTGCTCGAGATAAAGAGCAATGAATATCTATTGTCACTTCGTACTGATGATGAGCTCACCTTGGACAGCTGAGCGTTCACCCAATTAGTGAAGGTTCTCTTCTGAATCTGCTCCAGTTCCTCTGTTGAAAGAAGAGAAAACGTATCAGGAATTGATGTCATATTGTATTTGTACACATACAAAACAAAAAATGTAATTCATGAGTTGAGGCATTTTGATCAAATCACTAGAGATACTGTATACTGATTTGCGTGATTTCGGGATAAAATCTGAAGGAGTAATATCAAAGAATTTGTTTCACTTAAGTCGGCCTCCTGGTGGCGCTATAAAAGGCAGATGTGAAAAATGCAGGGCAAAGGTGTTTCCTTGGCCTCTAGGGAGTGCACATAGTTTTTCACTGATCGGTGGAGTTATTGGTAAAAACACAAATCGGCCTGTTATAGTACCACCATGAGGCTGATTATAAAAACATAAAGTGACATTTCTTCCTCTGCCTAACGGGAATGTGCGTGCATGGTTTCATCAAAATTGCATGCTGGGTTCATGATTTGAGGCTTTTTGTTCAAAACACACCAATCCTGCAAACTTTGTAAGACAATCTTAGCCAATCAGGATGGACTATGGTAATTCATCTTGATCACATGACTGTAGAGATATTGTCTACAAAATCTGTAGGAGCACTGTCAAAATGTGTTTAGCAAAAATCGGCCCTGGTGGCGTTAGAACAGGCCCATGTGTAAAATGTGGGGCAGAGGTTCTGAATTGGCATCCAGGGAGTGTGTGTGCAGTCTGTGCACAGTTTGACAGTGACTAGGCCAACTTGCCTGGCTCCAGCCCATAGACCCGCCCACTCTCTGAGTGGACTGGTTCCCTTGGTCTGGTGTTGTGTAATGAACCTATAGTTTCTCTGGTCTGAGGCAAACCAGGCCAATGAGAGTCGGAGCCTCGGAAGAGGGTGTGGGTCTAACAAGACAGCAAATCAGCAGAAACCGAAAATCAACAGAAACAGTGGTGGGAGGGGGAGCTCAGCCACAGCTCTTAATTGCTCCCTTTGAAATTCAAAGGGGGTTGTTAGTGATCTCTCTAATCAATGAAGCATCAAAGACAATGACGTGTTTGATGCCTGTCATAGAGGGGAGGGGGAGGGGGGAATGTTTTTTGTGTACACACAAGTGAAACACAACCCCTCCCACCAGATCTCTTGTGATTGGGAATTTCAAATGTCAAATCCCCTCCCCTTTGAAATTTCTTGTCAATGGGACAAAATCAGGCTACAGGCCAAAAGCACCGGAGATTAGCTGGTAACAGACGGAAGCATTGATTGATTGATTGATTGATTATTTTATTAGACAAAAATGGAGAACAGTACAAGTCAATACTTGTTGAAATGTAGTACAGTACAAATAGTTAAACATGATAGGGGAAACAAGGGGGTGGGGCTAAGGTACTGTAAATGGGTGTGCTCACTTCTCGCCTGTCTATGGAAGAAGTGATAACTACCTCCTTCTCCGGCCTCCTGAAAGGTGAGGGACGGACGGACGGACGGACGGACGGACGGACGGACGGACGGACGGACGGACAGACAGACAGACAGACAGACAGGGGGTAAAACATACAGGGTCCCAAACATACAGTAGTCTCCCCATGCCTTCGGCCTGGTGGAGACATTTTTCTTTTTTTTCCCCTTTTCCTGTGGTCAGACAACCTGGTAAAACAGCCATGACTTGACCAACATTAGCATTTATTATCTCCTGCATCCTCCTCTGTCCCACAAGAAGAGTGTTTGCAATCTGAGCCCAGCCGAGTGGGGTAGCCCAACTCTTTTCATAAATGTTTGATATTTTTTCTGGATCGCTACATAGTATATAGAGTTCTCAACGGACCTGAAAATTAAGACCCGGCCCTAACTGGGCCCTAACTGGGTCGGCCCGAGGCCCTACTCGGCCGAGGCCCTAAATGTTGTGTCGGGTTCGGGTATGGTCGGGTTCTCATTACTCTATCACAGAGTAATAGTAATAAAATAATTAAAACATATATTTTAGTTTTACATTGAGCCTGAGGCCCTACCCGGCCCTACTAATTAGCATACCCTATTAGCCTATCCTACCCTAAATGTCGTGTCGGTTTCGAGTATGGTCGGGTTCGGGCAGAATTTGAGGACTCTATCGCTATACTGGTATCGAACATCAACGGAGGGTCGAGAGAAAGACTGCCGCTGTTTCGGACGCAAGAAACAGGGTCTGTTGGTGGCGACAGCCGCTGATCTGAGTCTGAGCATTGTATCTGAGCGCAAGTGTCGCTCTGTTTTTCTCTCCATCTCTGCCTCTCTCTCTCACACACACACACACACACACACACACGCACACAGACACACTTTCCATACAGTCCGTCCGTCCATTAGATTGTATCATGATTGGGATGGAAATTAAAGCTCAAAGGGAGCAGGTTTGTTTTATGACTAATCATAAATCAGGCATCATGAGAAGCAAGACACAAGAGCAGAGCAGCGTTGACTAATGCTAGTTTAGCAGTGGAGAGAGAGGAGAAAAGTCAGAGAGTTGAACAGATCCATGGATGGACATGAAACGTGTCAAAGTGAACTCATATCATCATCAAAATGGGACACAAAGACAGAGATGGAGAGATGTGAAGTTATCCTGTTTTTCCCTCAGGGTATTTCACTCCAGAAATGTAGTACATTGGATCTCTTGCTAATGGAGCAAGATGTGCCACAATAACTTGGCCCATGTCATTACTGCCATCACCTCCCTCTCTCTGCCTCCTGCATCATACTGTACCACAAACAGCCTAACATGTTAACTTTAAGATGCGGGCAAAGTAACTAATTTCATTTGATAACATTGACAAATACATGACTAAGGAAAAAAAAAAGTGAAACAGTGACAAAAGTAAATCCATCTGTAAAATAAACAATACGTTCTTATTACCATGTAAAAATGAAAATACCGTAATTAATGTTGCTGATAAGGCAGGAAGATCACATTAACAAAACAATTATAATAGTAGAATTCAATTTGTTTCAAATTATAACCTAACATTCAAAACAAAGTGCTAACAGTCTGGCCAAGTGAGACTAACTCCAAGGTAACATATGGTTTAAACATTGTCCAATTCGTTATTCAAATCAGACGGCACATTGCTGCCATATCTAATCAGACGGCAACAGTGCTGCCATATCTTGGTCAGTCGCTAGCATCAATCGGTTAAGAGTGAACATAAAATAAAAATAAAATAGCCATCTGCCTCGCATCACCTGGACAAACCCAGAGAGTGGTGGATTATAACAACAACCTCTGACAGACTCCAGCCTTTCCTTGTTCCTCCAATCAGACCAGACTGAGAGATGGCAACACAGATATAGCCAATCATTCAAATGTGCCCCATTTAGTTTGGGGAAGTGGCAGTCATTCAGCGGGGCCTTTTCAGGCCATTCAATCTTATCTACTTCAAAGCAGAAACACTCTGTTACAGAAGTCTGGTATTCAGATTGAATTTACTTGAGTAAAACCACCAAATACATTCTACCAAAAGAAAAAGTACTCATTATGCAGAACTCCCCATTTAAAGTTTTCAAATAAATAAAAATAGCCATTGTCTATATCCAATGTTTTGTTTGTTGATAGATTTTAAATTGCCTGAATGTAAAGTTTTTGGTTGGTCTGTTAATCAGTTGATAGACAGGCAGGTATAGGTAAGAGGACACTGACCTTGCAGGGGCATTTGGACATCTCTGTCTATATCCTGGGAGATGGCCTCCCTCTGCCCCGGACCATCTCTGGAGTCGGACCCCGACGCCATGCTTTATCCACAGATGCCCATCACTCTGCATGGGCGCGCACAAACACACACACACACACACACACAACACACACACATTAAAGGAGGCTTTAAAAAATCCTAATGTATACTATGTTATGTAATGGATAATTTGTATCTTCCTCGAAGTCTTTAAAGCTGCAATCACATTAACAGTGACTAAATCTACAAGACAATCAAGCGTGCCCAGCTATGTACATTGCTGTAGAATCATCATTTGAAGTGTTGCTCCAGCCACGCTGTGTAAATGAAAATATTATGGTTAAACAGCACAACAGGGGGGTGATTGTAGCCCCCACAGTTAGTACCAGCCATGAACCATTGACAACAGCCCTGCTAATCGGGCTCAGCCCTATTAGCACGACTAGTTGTGCGTTGGACTGGCGAGTGGGAGTCCCGGGTTCAATCCCTGCTTCCGCGTCTCACTACACTTGCAAAGCCCTTTGAGAGAGACAGTAAGGAGACATGCCTGTGTCCTGACCACGCACACTGCCTTCCGGTATATTGTAGTACTAGTCTAGATGTCATCATACTGTATGCTTTAACTTAGTTTGGCAAAGATACCAATTGGGACAGAGATACGTCGATCAACTACATAGCTGAGAGTTGAAAAGCGCAACATTGAACCAAACATCCATATACACACTACGGCAAACATGGGCAATTGGCGGCCCGGGTCCACATGCGGCCCCCACCGTCTCTTAATAAGGTTAAGGTTAATAAGGTACATTATTATCGGAATACTGATATGTTATTGATTTCAGCTGTTACAATTCCAAACATGCAAACTTGACCCGCTTTAATTACTTAAGTCTATATTAGTAGCTTAATGACTAGTATTTACATTTGTATTTTTTGTCTTTTTTATGTCCAATGTATTTGTAATTAAATTAATAGAGCTAACATGAGTATAACTAAATGCATTTGAAGTTTAATAAAAATAGCAAACCGTTTTGCTGCTTTTGTGTGACAGAATGATGCAGCAGGGCATTCATTTACGAAAACATTTACAGTACACAGTAATTAGGCTCTAAAAGTGGAGTATGTAACGACCTTAGTCCTGGTAACTACTGTCACATTTACTGTAGGTTTCACAGAGGCAGCACCATCAATTAGATGTAGGTGGTAATAATACCTGAACTTGTAGGTTTTGTTAACTACATCATACCCAACCTTTTGTCCTTGGAACATTCTGAGACAAAAC
Organism: Nannobrachium achirus; assembly: GCF_963921795.1. Taxonomy (NCBI): domain Eukaryota; kingdom Metazoa; phylum Chordata; class Actinopteri; order Myctophiformes; family Myctophidae; genus Nannobrachium; species Nannobrachium achirus. The sequence continues at coordinate 69,435,036 of NC_137813.1, forward strand.
CTCTCTCGCTCTCTCTCTCACTAGCTCGCACGCACGCACGCACGCACGCACGCACACACACACACACGCACACACACACACACACACATCCACCATTGGAATATAAACACTGCAATGACATGTCAAGATGACATTGGCTTTCTAACTGACAACATTATAAAAGGAGACAAACAGTCTCCAGGTGAAAGCAGAATTCCTGCCAAAAAAAGAAAAGAAAAAGGTTTTAGATGGGTGGTCCATAATCCGAGGCTATAATGCAATAAAACAACAGGGTTTTACAACAGTTTGAGGAAAAACACAATAAAGTCCTAAGACCTGTTTCCATTGTGTTCCTCCCACAAGCTACATGTTAAAAACACTTACAATACAATACAAATGACATACATAGAAACAAGTGCTCCACTATCTTTCCCTAAACAAACATTCTATAACAGTGGTTATCAACCTTTTAGGCTGTGCACCACAAAATAATCATTTTGGAACTGAGGACTGAGGACTTTTCTTTTCCTTTTCTTTTTCGTTTTTTGAGGTAATCAAATCATGTGGGGACTCCTCTGGGGGTCCCGAGCCAGAGGTTCACAACCATTGTTCTGTAGAAGCCATATCTTGGTCAGTCGCTAGCATCAATCGGTTAAGAGTGAACATAAAATAAAAATAAAATAGCCATCTGCCTCGCATCACCTGGACAAACCCAGAGATTGGTGGATTATAACAACAACCTCTGACAGACTCCAGTCCGCGGCCTTTCCTTGTTCCTCCAATCAGACCAGACTGAGAGATGGCAACACAGATAGCCAATCATTCAAATGTGCCCCGTTTAGTTTGGGGAAGTGGCAATCATTCAGCCGGGCCTTGTCAGGCCGTTCAATCTTATCTACTGTTCTCTTTGACGCGCTGGCCTCGCCATGCCTGTTTGGTAGCCTGCTATTTGACTCTCAAAATCAATGTGGCTTAGAGAGGTGGAGAATCTTTCAATGGCTAAAGCCTCCAACACTCACGCACGCACGCACGCACGCACGCACGCACGCACGCACGCACGCACGCACACACACACACACACACACACACACACACACACACACACACACACACACACACACACAGGCCTACGGTATATGTAATTAACAACAAGCCAGGGGGCTGTGATCAAAGTCGGAAAGAATGTTACTGGTGTTGTAAGGATCATGTTGAATCTATCATGCCGCTGATAGGTTGAGCAGGAGGACTTGGACCGTTTGGCATGATCGCAAGCATTTTTTCTTTTTTTTTGCCGGTGTCGGGCAGAAACCTTGTAGGCTATGTCCATAAGTTCAACTTTTTATGTTTTATTTACGTAAATCAACGTCACACAACAGCGTGGAAATAGTAGATCTACAAGCTCAAATGTGTCGCGATGCCGTATTTTGTGTAAGTATTTTTAAAAGGAAGTATCCATGTACTTTAATTCAGTACACGTTTGACAGAGTACCCTTCACTTGTAGTTCAGTAATAGTATTTAAAGTTGTCAAGTATATATTTATTGACTAAAGTACTGGGGTTGAGTAGCTACGTTGTCCAACAAAGCAGATTAGTTAAGTAAAACATGTTATTCATTCAATCTCAGAGGGTCTAATGGAGGTGACAATTCATGTCTTTAGATAGCAGGAATGTCCTTCACACATCTTGTATCTCTTCCCTAGTTTGTAAGATAATACTGATTTAATTTAACAATTAACATTTACAATCTAGGCATTTAGCAGACATTCTTAACCCAGAGGGTAAGAACAGCTCAAGGTACTACATCAAATGCATAGAAACATAGATGTGGCAGTAGCTTAGTCAGTAAACTTGTCTGATGTTTGGCAATGTTCTTTCTTTTTCTTTTTTTTTTTTTTTTTACAAATAAAGAAAGAGTCCATACCATATATTTTCAAAACCTTCTAACACATTTTGATTTGGAATGTTATATTACAAAATACCAGCTGCTGTTAATGTAATGCATTCTGGTATTAGCCTGAATTAAAGAGGTCAAGTCATACTTTCCCATCACTAAATTACAAATGCTCTCAGGTGTCTTACCTGCTTCAATGTAGCAATTCTAATGTAGGTCTGAAGAGGCAGAGGAAGACAAGCTGTTCATCAGCAAAGACCAGCACACTGACATGACAGGTGTCTACCTGTCATTTTATAGATTCCAGTCTGGAATTCCCCCTGTGGGGGGAGTCAGAGATCAGCTGTTTACAAGAAGAGGGCCATTTCTTGTAAATGTAAAAAAGTGCTTATTTCAAGCAACACCCTGCACTTAAATATGGGGTGCCCTGATTCTTTTCCCCCCTAAAACCAGATGATTATACTATTACACTCACTAGGGCTGTCACGATTATGACATTTTACATGATGATTAATTATCACACAAATAATTGCAATTGACCCCTTCACAACCAAAAGTGAAAGCATGCAGCTATCTGCCTTTGGTACTCTAGGGTAACATAATGTTTAATGATCAGTACACACAAGTACCCAGGGGGCAAAGTGGTTTTACAGACTTGGAGCGTTGTAAAAGGTTGTGCACCAGAAATGATATCTAGGACCATCACTGATCACAACCTAGGTGGACAACCTGGTCAACTAGCTACTGGAAAGCTACAGGGTGGGTTCAAACAAATCCCACCCCAATCTCTGAAAAGGCAAATCCGAATAGGGCAAAAGAGACAAAAAAAAGCCTATAACTTGATAATGCTCACTCTTATCTTCATCAAATTAGCTGAGGTATGAACCAGGAGCCTACCCTACATCACCAAAGAGTCAGAATGCAATTTGCCATAAGAAATACTGAAATATTCCCCTTTAAACATGTTTTAGTTTAGGCGGAAAATGATTTTTTGTGGTTAGGACTCATTTACTTTCTCTCATTTACAAGAAAAACAGATTTACAGTACTCAACTAAGCTGTTACTGCATTGCCTAGGGTGCTATTAAACAATAACCAGTGGATGTGTGGAGATAACTATTACAATTTTATTGCAAATCAGATTTCCTACAATAGTATTGGGGGGAAATGTTTATTCAACATTATTTACAACACATTGGTATTTTAGGACATTTTAGGCATTTAGTCTTAGTCTTGTGAGTCACTGCTGCTATCACTGCTCTCAAATGTGGCAGTGTGTATCCTGCTGCATTTGGTTGCCAGTCCCTGGCAACGACACCCTATGTAGCATGGGACAGCCTTCTTTGCACATGAACAGTTCTTCTGGCAGCCTTTGACACATCCACATGATATCATTTTGTCCATTGACACAGGCCAGGCTGGCTGTGTAGATGGAAGTGGAACTACATTTCCCTTATCCAGAAACCAACCAAATTCTGTAAATGAGGGAATTTGTGGTTTGGCGATGTGTGCACTCTTGTCAATGAGTGTTGCCAGAGCAGCCCTTTTCAGGTGCAGGAGAAATGCATTCTCTGTTGGAGGTAGTAGCTTTAAGAGTGTTGATTTGTTGTTCAGGAACTTGTGTGCTCTTAGTTTGCCTAGATCAGCACCCTCAAAGTGATCAGCTGTGGATGTGTACACAGCTATGGTGAGGTCCCTTGCCTGATTGAGGAGGTCATCTGTTATGGCATCGTCAGGGTTCTCACCAAACTCTTCAAGTGCAGGTATATCCAGCTTCATGCTGCTCTTGAACCATGCCTTCTTTCCAGTGAACTCTACCACTCAGACTGTGGACGAAGGGCATGGCACAACACTGTGAATGTCCCAACGCCACTACCATTTCATGTATAGGCAGGTATGCATTCTGGGCTGTTCTTACCCACAGCTCTGGGAGGTCGCTGAGGTATGTTGCACCATAATACAGGCACAAGTTAATGATGTCGGTGTCATTTGCATGTATGACAACTCTGTCAACTCCTTCATTCTTGACACTGTAGATATCTCTGTTGAATCTTTCTTAAGAATTTGCCTTTTGCAATTCACACAATCTTCTCGAATAATTTTTGCAGCTTGCTGCAGTGTATGGTATTTCTCATCCTCTGCATGATCTCCTTCTAGTTGCTTCAGCTTCACTAGGGCATCACCAAGGGGTACACCTGATGCACATATGAAACCTGAACCAGACGTCTGTTTAAGGATTGAAACGCGTGCACCATAATGTTTCTGTAGCTTCAACTTCAGGTTATCCGATCGGTACTGATCAGCAGTTTTGACACCAAGCTCCGTTAGAATTTGTCGGTACCTGTCACGCAATGATTTCACTAGGAAACCTGACAGGTCATGGAAAAGAGGAGCCTCCAGCTCTTCCTAAGGCGGCTAAATGCAACAGTATACAGGTCCAGCCTTTGCTTTCCAGTATGAACGCGCTGAGCCTTGAAGTTGTTCATGCATGATTTGTGATAGGCTATATCATTGGCAACCATGTCATGACCGTGCCCAATCAATCTGAGTAATATGTCATCTCTACCAAGCTTCTTTGCTTTCTCCTCAATGGCCTTTTGGCTGTTTTTTGTGGAGACCTTAGAGGTTGGCTCCTTTCCCCGAAACCACTGTTTATTGCAGATGACACAACTCTTCTTGGCTTCAAAATTTGCTGTGTGTCTCCTGGTGAATTTGACAGCATGTTGTGAAGAGCTGGGTACTGGATTAGACAAATCTTCTGCTCTTGCACCCACATCAGATAGCCGTTTCTTCTCAGCGTAAGTGTAGCTCTTCTCGTTCATGTACCAGTTCCGACATTTGGGGTGCCACTTTGGCTTACTGTCTTCCAACCATTTTTCTGATGCAGACTCATGGTGCAGTCTTTGGAAGACCTCATCTTGACGAGCATTCATGGCTTTTATAAACTTGGATTTTGTTGTGGGATTAGTACATAAAAGGTCTTTAGCAGACTGTCCTTGACATATGATACACTTTGCGTAGTCTGTGCCTTTGTCTTCACAACTCTTCTGCTTCAGGGACATGGCACTGTCTGCCAGACGTTTCTTTGGTTGGCTTGTCATCTTGCTACAGGCAGAAACATACAAAATAGACAAGTGAATAAAATTGTGACTGATTACAATAGACAGTAGTATATAAAGTACATCATATCTTAAGCACAAGTTGCGCCGTCTGGCTCAATATACTCACTCTATTTTTTCTTTGTGCTAATTAAAGCACCCGTTCCATAAAGGCATTGATCCCAAAAAGCACTGCACAATTTAAAAAAAGAAAAAGAAAATAGACGCATGAATTCTCCATATCAAATGATAACAAAATAATATATTGGTAAAAAAATAACAATACAGTAGGCTACAAGGAACTTACAATATATTTCAGAATGTAGTCTTACAGTAAGTAAGAGTGCTAGCTAGCTAGCTAGCTATTGCTGGAACGTCTGTGAACATTGAAACAACAAAAATTAGTCTACTGTCCCAGTCAGGGTGCTCACACAGGGTGATAACACAAACTTGACAGACAGAAGGAAAAATCCTTATTACGTAACAAGGGTCAGGATTAGCCTCTTGCCCTTTTTATTTTTTACAGGTGAAAATGGAGCGAAAATTGGAACCATATAAACATACATTCACCGATAACCTCATAAATTGTGTAGGCTACATATATTCAAGCTTAAATCTTACTTACAGGCATGTTGCATCAATGAAATCCAAAGAATGGAACTCACATCCGGAGGGCATTGTGCACTCTGCAAGCAACATGAAGTGTCTGCCTATAGTGCCTCTGCTTGAAAAAGAGAGAAAGTCCTAACCACAAAAAAACAATTTCCGCCTAAACTAAAACATGTTTAAAGGAGAATATTTCAGTATTTCTTAGGGCAAATTGCATTCTGACTCTTTGGTGATGTAGTGTAGACTCCTGGTTCATACCTCAGCGAATATGGTGAAGATAAGAGTGAGCATTATCAAGTTATAGTTTTTTTTGTCTCTTTTGCCCTATTCGGATTTGCCTTTTCAGAGATTGGGGTGGGATTTGTTTGAACCCACCCTGTAGCTTTCCAGTAGCTAGTTGACCAGGTTGTCCACCTAGGTTGTGATCAGTGATGGTCCTAGATATCATTTCTGGTGAACAACCTTTTACAACGCTCCAAGTCTGATTTTCCAAAAAATGGGACTTTGCCCCCTGGGTAAAGCCCACTTGAGTCAGAGTACAAGCATGAACCTGAACCTCCTGGTCAAATATTACATGAAGTCAGTAAAAAGTGGTCCACTCAGTAGGGCTGCCACGATTTTACGGGACGATTAATTGTCACACAAATAATTGTGATAAAAAATGTAATTGTGTTTTTGTCGTTGAACACTGGAGAATATGAATAGAAACTAGAAAAGAAAATTTCTAATTATGTTGCAGATTAAACTTTTTCAGAGATTTCATAGACCTTTTTTTAACAGCACTGTCATCAGTGTTGTGTAAATGAATGTTTTGTTTGTATATGTTGGATTCATGTTAATGTGCATTTCTCAGACATTTAATGTAATCCCTGTAATAACTCTGAGGACCCCCTATTGAACACCCCCGGTTTACATGGAAAAAGCAGACAATGTGTGACAGACAATGATAAATGGTCATGATAAATTCAAATCTCGATATGATTCTCAGAAGTTCTCAGTCTAGATCAAGTGGGGTTTGCTTCTTTTTTTTTTATAATTTTTATCCCACAATTTTGTAACCCATTTTTTCACCCAGTGCTAATTGCCTATGTAATCCTGGGCTCATGCTCTCCCTCTGCCGCGCCTGGGGAGACAACGGACTGACCTCATGCTTCCTTCTATGCATGAGGAGTCCAAGTTGCTTCTTTTCACCTGACAGTGGAGATTTCCCTGGTTTGGACGTAGCGCGTGGAAGGAACACGTTATTCCAACCAGTTCCTTTCCCCTCCATCAGGCACCCCGGCTGGCCAGGGGGAGGCATTATTGAGACCAGGATTACGTGCATGTTTTTGTGAGGGTATCAACCCTAGGAGACACGGGGAGAACATGCAAACTCCACACAGAAAGGCCCTATCGCCGACCCCACCTAGGGTGTGGGCGCTGATGACGCGGAGGAGGAACACGCCGCCAGCACCCACAGCGTCCCCCGGCGGGAATCGAACCCAGGACCTTCTAGCTGTGAGGCGAAGCGCTAACCACTGCGCCACCGTGCCCCCGGGGTTTGCCCTTCTGCTCCACGTGGGTCGGTGTCAGCTCCAATCTCCGAGCGATTCCAGATGGAGGCTGTGTTGTGTGAACTTGTGAACTCAATACCGAGTCAGGTTACATTAGGACTTGGTCATAGATACATTTTCAGTTGTGAGCCTTGCCTTAATCCATGCGTCCCCTGGAATTACTTTCTTTTCTTCTTCTTGTATTTTTAGGTATGTATTATGTACTTATGTGCAGTTCTGTGATGTATGTATGCGTTCATCTGTGAAAAACTGAAAATCAAAGCTACCTAATAATAACAATAATCCATGCGTGTCATACAGGTGGCGCTAGAGGACCCGCGGCCTCCATGCAGGGCCAATAAGCTGCTGGACTTCTCGGTGCTGGAGGACCCCGCCTTCATCTGCTACTCGCTCTTCGGGCTGTTCGCCACGCTGGGCGTCTTCGCGCCGCCGCTCTACGTGGTGGAGCTGAGCAAGCGGCGCGGCGTGGAGGAGGGCATGGCGGCCTACATGCTGTCTGTCATGGCGGTGGCGGACGTGTGCGGGCGCCTCTCCATCGGGACGGCCATGAACAGGCTGCCCTGCAGAAAGACCCTGGTGATGCTGGGGTGAGTAGTAGGCCTGTGCAAAGTTAATGCCGGCGATTCAATTAATCGATTTTCAAAGTTCAGAATCGATTTTCCCGATTTTCTTTTTTTTAGGCAAAATTAACCTGAAGGTGAAATAACCACTTTCAGTCAGAGTAAGTACAGGTCCTAAAGGAACAGTTTTAGGTCATGAGGATGTCATGTTATGGCTAAAGCTAGAACAGTGCTGTAGGCCTGCAGCACAGCGATTTATTTTTAATTTTTTTATGACTTTATGACTTTTTTATGACGTTCTGTTCTGTGTTTTCTGGCATCTTGACCAGGAACATGTTGTTGTAATGTTGTACCACTGGCACATTGGCTGAAATAAATGTCAGAAAGATTGACTGACTTTATTTGGCTGCATTGAAGTATATGATTCAACTTTTAATGTTTTATATTGTTTAGAATTGTTTTAAAATGTTTTAATATAAAAAAGCTGTAATTTTTTGGGGAAAATCGCAATAATCGTGATTCGAATCGCAAATCGCAGGAAAACGCAATAATCGTGATGTAATCGAATCGTCACCCTATGAATCGAAATTGAATCGAATCGAATGGAACAAAGGCCGACATTTGATTTTTTTCCCTAATGGGCGACCTGGACCGGCCGGAAATGAACCAGCCTTTCGGGAGTTGTCCCGCTTTTCCCAATGGCCAGCACGTCCCTGAGTAGGGCAGTGGGAATACAGGTGTGTTCGCCCTCCCGGCCGTTCGTAGAAATTCATCATGCCTGTTGCTAAGGAATGGCAACATGACAGGTGTCTTCGCGTGCGTGCAACACACCAGTCATGTTGCCATACCTTAGCCTTTGCTGAACTGACACCACTGCCGCTAACAAGTCTGTTCGCCCCCCCGGCAGTGGTGAAAGTGAGCCGGAACGGCCGGAACCCCCGTTCCGTTAAAACATTTGGGGGCGGTTCCGTTAAGAGGAGGAGAAGCCAGCTGTCAAAATCCCATGTTAAAAAACCTGCCACAAACGCACGTCCAGGAAGAAAACAATAGCCTATACTAAAGTCAGACTAACATACAGTAGGCTACACAAGTGTTACTAGTTAGACTATAATTTCTGATAAAGTGCTTCTAAATTATTCCCGTGGGTTTGTGTAGGTCAGTGTAATCGATTCTGTTTGTTTCAGTTTGACACGGAGCGGGTAGAGGTGGGACGTTCGTGAACGAATCGAGTCGTTTGAACGGCTCTTTGAAATGAACGATATGATTCGGTTCACAGTAGGGAGCCGTTCCTTCGAATGAGCCAGTCTTTTGAACGGCTCTTTGAAAGGAACGGATCCCAGAGATCCGGCTCACTTCAAAGAGCCATAAATCCCATCTCTAGGAGAGACTCGTGTCTGTCTGTGGCACTGTGCCTGCCATGGTGCCTGCATGCGATGCAGCCTAGACCAAAGACAGAATAGACCAAAATGATTCTATTCTGCATCTAGCTTAAGTATTGGAAATACTCCAGTAAAGTAGGCTAGGCTATACTTAAAACCTGTACTTAAATACAGTACTTTAGTAAATTTACTTAGTTACTTTAGATAACTGGTTATAATAATATTAATAATAATCTATATTATCTGGAATTTATATAGAGCTTTCAAACATGCTTTACATGTGTGTGGGGGCCTGGGGAGACAACAAATAAGAGAGCAGGATATGGTGACTTGACTAGGATAGAATAATGTTGCTCTACCAGCATTTCTTTCTTTGTTGATGCTGCTACTGTATGTGTCTATGTGGATATACTAAACAAAATGTTGTTGTACAGTGACCATAAACATCTTATCTTATCTTATGTGATTCTGCTAACCCTACTGCTTACCCTTCTGTATGGAACAATGAACAATATGAAGAGGCTTATTATTATAGATATTTCCTTTAGGATTTCAATCATGTTTCATGTTACAGTAAATGTAATGTCATTGCCTAATTCAGGTGTAGGACCTGTAGTGTTTTTATTGTGTGTATAACTATGCCAAAATGCAGTTTTCTATGCATTTCAGGGGTTTTGGGGGGTTAGAGCCAATTTCAAACCACTTTCACCACTGCCCCCCCGGCCGTTCGTTAAAAAGAAAATACCTCAAAATTGAAGAAAAAGAAATTCATCATGCCTGTTGCTAAGGTATGGCAACATCAAAGTCTGTTCGCCCCCTCCCGGCCGTTCGCCTATTCTTTTCCGCCGACTGAGGATAAGATGAAAACAATGTTTAGGGTTAGACAGCTTAGAGTTACCAGTCAGGCGAGCCAGCCACTGCAGAATAGGACCTAAACTCTAAATAAAATAGTTAATATGACATGAAGTACTGTACTTATAAGTACATTTTATTTGTCTCCCCTGTAGTCCCATACCCAATTGACACCTCTGTGAGTGGGCTCTCACAGTTATGACATTTTACTTGACGATTAATTGTCGCTCAGATAATAATACATTTAAATGTTTTTTTTTGTCGTTGACAATTACATTTATGTTGGGCTTGTAGGCTTTGAAGTTGCACATGGCGGATATGACACATGACCTAAATATACAAAGAAATTACCGACATATTTGACAACTTTACACTTTATAAAAAGAACATTGATATTATTACTATTTTTGAAAGTGGTTGAAATATATGAACATGTTATTTTTTACACAAAACGATTATGCCAAAATAATTGTGATTTTGTCAATTAATTATGATAAGACGATTCTGTAATAATTGTGACAGGCCTATATGTGTGAAAATAGCTACAAGCTTGTGACTTGTGAGCTTGTAGATCTGTGCGGCACTCTTGTAGTTAGCAATTCATTAAAAAGAATAAACAAGCTCCTTCAAAGTAGTTGGAAGCTGATTTAAACGTGTTTCAGACTAAGAGAGACCTGTTGAATGAGACATTAGATTTACTGGACCAGGGGGGTCCAGGGGAAAAATCCGCCTAAAATGTATGCCCAAATTGGAACAGTTGTGGGCACAAAACTACCATGATTGTGGCTACTCTTGACTCACCAAATGTCAGCTAACCCCTGAAAATTCAAAATGCAGTGTAAAACATCACATTTCTCTGACCAAATTGTCCTGCTGTGATCATTTACCAAGGAAAAGATGATTAAAAAAGACCTCCGCCTATGGAAATTTTGCCTTCTGAATAGTGAATGAGCCTCAAGACCTCATTTAAAACATATATAGTGAATAGAAAAATTGTTCACCAAGGTGTCACCAATTGATAGGCAAAATTGTATGAATATATTGCAAACTATGTAAACTATACAGATGTTTTAGTGAGAGTAGTGCTGTAATATTAGTAATGTTAAAGTATAGGGTGAAAAATGATAAAAACGAGTAACAATAAGTAGTAATAATACTGTAATAGGAGTAATGTATGGATGAAAAGTACAATGGCAGCTGATTACTATGCTGTAGGACCACTGTAACAATAATCAACAAAGAAATTGTAGTTTGATTTGGTCTCTATTGATTTATTGACATTTATTGACAGATGTTCAGAGGTCAACACCTTTTGCTTAGCTTTTCACCTCCGCATTTATTTTGCATTGTGTCTCCAATCAATCAATCAATCAATCAATCAATCAATCAATCAATCAATCAATCAATCAATCATGGTGAAAGCCAAACTAAGGGGCGAAAAAGTGGCCAAAGAATAGCAGATCTACTTGCTACAGTATATCAATTACGTAATTTCCAGGTCCAATTTACCAATTATAGAGCCTTTAAGTGGTACCAGATATAGAGCATCGCAACGGAAGTGGTTTACTGGTCCCACTAAACAATATCCTGTTCATTGTCCTCATAGACTTTCACAAAAATATTTATAACAATTATGTTAAGCCTAGAACCAAGCCATCCAGGATTGCAGTGAATCATCATAAAACCTTTGTTTCTATGAAAAGAACATTTTGAATATCGCTAAACAAAGGGTAGTTATTAAATGCAGTATATCAAATAATCTAATATTAAAATATGTTTTCACATAGGATCAAAGGTTTTATGGTCATGATTCACTGCAATCCTGGATGGCTTGGTTCGAGGCTTAACACAATTGTTATAAATATTTTTGTAAAAGTCTATGGGGAAAATGAATGGGAGTTTTTTTAGTGGGACCAATAAACCACTTCCGATGCCATATAGCCTGGCAAATAAAAGGTGAATTGATCCCAGTGCCCGACGTAGGATAATTTCACGATACATTTACGTCTCCACGATACAATTATTGTGACTGTTTTTTTTATCACGATAAACGATAATTACAATGATGGTCCCCTCCCCGTTAGGTGTGTGGTTGTGCTGGGCCTGGTGCTGCTGGCCTTCACGGTGGTGTGGGAGTTCTGGGGCCTAGCGGTGTGCTCGGCGCTCTACGGTTTCTTCATGGGCACGGTGGGCTCCACACACATCCCCCTGCTGGCAGAGGAGGACGTGGTGGGCCTGCAGAGGATGGCCTCCTCCGTCGGGGTCTACGTGTGCATCCAGAGCTTCGCTGGACTGGCGGGACCCCCACTGGGAGGTATAGAATATCATTCCTATTCTCTGAGACTTACATACAGGCAGCCATGTTTGATGTAAACAACACAGCGTTCACCAATGGATTGCATTACGGATTGCATTACGCATTAGGGTAAGTGATTTCACTTAAGTTTCAGTTTTCATGTAGGTGCCTTCCTCCAATCATGATCAAGTGGGGGCGGGCCTCGGTGCGCGTAAGGCGCGCCCCCATTCGACCATGATTGGAGGAAGGCCCCGCTCTATCCTGATTGAAGGATAACTTGGCACCCAACAGTTTTTAAACTGCTTTTTTTGTCCTCATAGGAGATAAGGTTGAAGGCATATGGACCAAACACTCTATATTAACTAGTTGCGACCATCAGGTCGCAGTTACTATCAAAACCTCCGCATGCTGTCCCTCCGTCAGTCCCTCCGTCAGTCCCTCCATCTGTCCGTCACGTCACGTCACGTCACATCACGTCACGTCACACTTTTGCCCTACTCTTATCTCCGACACCGTTGCCCCTATCCAAGCCAAACTTTGCACACACTCGCCTTGGATGGCAACTCACAACCTCCAGCCCTGATTTCTCCCATGGCCCTCTTCTAGCGCCACCATGAGACCGATTTTTGCAAAACACATTTTTGGACACTGCTCCTACAGATTTTGCCCTAAAATCACACAAAGCGGTACACAGTATCTCTACAGTCATGTCATCAACATGGATGTGTCCAAAAATGTGTTTTTAAAAATCGGCCTGAAGGTGGCGCTATATGGGACAGATTCATGTTGATGGGATGAGTGTAGACATACTGTGTAGCGATTTGCGTGATTTTAGGGCAAAAACTGTAGGAGCAGTGTCCAAAAATGTGTTTTAGAAATCGGCCTGAAGGTGGCGCTAGAAGAGGGCCATGTGAGAAATGAGGGGTGGGGTCTCCGCGTTGCCTTGGCGGACGAATAGGTACCGGCCCCGGCTCTCCCGGACGCTCCTAGCCGGAGTTACGGCATTTTATGTGAGCTGCAGTGGAGGGGGTCCTCCACTGGGGGCGCCACCACTTTTGCATCCGTTCTGGAGCACCAGGAGTGGGTGGTCCCCAGGAATTCCCCGTGAGCAGCCCCGTTGGGGTGGTCATTTGGTCATTTTTGCACATTTGGTCATTTTTTACACCTGGGGGGGACCCCCAGGTGTTCTTCTTCTCAGGACAACGAGCAGCCAGACTTCCTGGAGGTGGACCTGGAGGTGGCGCCAGAGAGCTGCAGTCCCGCCAAGCAGCCCGCCTGCTGTTAGGACACAGCTGGGGCCTTGGGAGTGCCCACGTTTTAAAGGACCACTACATATAAATGGTAACTGGGGGTCCCTGGAGCTCCGGGAGCTCCGGGGGTCCTTGGAGGTTGTAGTTTGGCAGGTAAGGAGTGTGTGTGCAAAATTTGGCATGGATGGGGGCAACGGTTGTGGAGATATGAGCAGGGCAAAAGTGTGACGTGTGCGTGACGTGTGACAGACGGACGGACGGACAGCCGGTGGAGGTGTTGATAGTAAATGCGACCTATGGTCGCAATAATTAGTTACAGTAGCCTTACAATGATCATTCTCGGCGCGGACGTCGACGGCCCTTAACACATTTGCCGCCAAGGTTTCTTCCAAATCAGAAAAAGGTCCCTGCCACCATTCACTCCCATTCATTTTGAAACAGCTGTAACTTTGCTATATGAAGTGCTATATGAACAACAAACACATCAGGATAAACTTTAGGGTTTATTCTTTCATGTTGACGAGCGTTGAGTCTAAAAAAGGTTCCATGTAGAATTCCTTTGCGGTTGAATTGAGAGCATCATCCGCTAAATCTTCCCTTTCAAACTAGGTTCTGAGATAATCGCATTTTTATGTTTGACAATGCGACAGAACGGTCACTGTTGCCTCTATCTCAACATGGCCTATATGAAAAAGTATCTTTAGGATGTTTACTTTACTGTGAAGTAGACAAAAGTAAAAAAATATTCATCATATATAGTCATATTAGTCATATTTATAAAAAAATATATCAAAATAGTGCTCTGTTTTGTGGTAACCTTCAGCATTGTTTCGGCTGGAACTCCATGAAAGAATATGTTGTGAGTCATGATAATTTTTTTATAGAAACTAGGCAGCTGCATCATTATTTCCTGAAATTTTGATGTGCACATCGTCAAAGTACAATATTCCATATAATATTGTTTCACAGAAATGGATTTCAGAGATACACACATGTTTTTGATATAAGTAGGTCGGGAGTGGCTTGTTGTCGGTATCAGCCGGTAACACGCGGGAGTCTGTCCCCGTTACAATGCGCTAGACCCCTGGGAGATGGACTGCTGAGGTGGAGCGCCACACCTACCATCAGCTCCCAGTACTTGCCGCACTCATACGCTGAGTTGGCGGTGCCCGGAATCGAACCCATGACCTTGCGGTACAAAGGCAAGAGCTCTACCGACTGAGCTACCCAGGCACAGTAATTACTTGTGCCACAGTAATAGTTCAACCAGGAATATTTCCAAATGTGATATCAAAATGGAATTGCTGAGAAAGTGTTCCTTATTCTACCCAAAAAAAGTACGTTTATAAGACGTTCTATTTTGAATTTATGACACAAAAGAAATTATTTTCTGACCCACATCACTTCTCAAGAGAAGAGAAAGGGGGTTTATTTGTGAAATATTGCCAGGCCAACATCAAATGCTCAACTGCATATCACAACAAACATCTCAGACAAACCTCCGGACTGCTGTCTTTCATTCTAAAAATAAAATGATGTCTGTTGACCTTATGACCTGCAGGTAGAAGGGCCTTGTCAACTAGAATGAGCTAGCTGGTTTGGCACCCCAAAGAGTTAATTCTGCATCATGACACAACACTGGTTATGGTTTATGTCCAAGGTTGTGGTATACAAATGGAACCAAATGGACCCTTACGGGTCCATTTGGTTCCATTTGTACACTCTCAGAGTACCTGTAATGGCCATTCAGAGCTAGCACAGTGTTGTGGTGTTACCAAGGGGCAAGTTCTGCCGATTTAAAATGACTCCAATACGGAAGTAAAACTTCCTATGATTGGCCGCTAGTTGCGCTGTTTTCCCCCTCGGCCGATAGCAAAAAGAATTGTTCACCATTGGATCCCATTCATTTTCCCCTTTCGTGTTCTAACCTTAATTAACATTTTCATGAATACTTTATGGTTCCTGTCGCTAGTTATCGCTAGCCTTTCAATCACCATCATATGCGTTTTGTCGAAATTTGGTCCAATGTATTTTAAAATAAATTATAAAGTTGCGGGGTGGGGGCGGGGCCGACTTCTGATGAAACTGATCTGCGGCCAGCCTGCATGCACTGATGCACAATTCGGTTACCCAGAGCAGAGCAGATCTAACAACTCGTCGTAATGCGACGCACTGTTAGCTAGATCGGTTTATTTTGTACAACGGCGTGTAAACATTTTTACAAAATAAATCTATTATACAAACCCAGGTTACAATGTACATTTAGCAGACGCTTAATCCAGAGCTATTAAAATGAGTGAGGACATAAATAAACACACATATATTCTCTATAATTATATAAATGTTAAAACATCGTTTTTGTTAATTCGCCTACAATGTATTTACTCTTATAGGCATATCAGCCACAAATACACGACTTGGTATTTATTTATTATGAAGGCTACCTACTGCCCGATTGTGTAACAAGCCTATATATAATGCCACCAAAACAATGCGTCTTTATTTGTTTTTTCTCGTCTTGATTTGTGCAAGTATGGCATGCCATTAAGCTAATAGCCCTACATAAACATATCGACACCAGACAACATATTAGTGGCCACTTACAGCCAAAATAGCCTATGTTCTAAGCCAAGGGAAGCCTATATTATTTTATAAACTCCTCTTTAACATTGGCATATGGCATTCTTGATAATTTGTCAATCATATGCCTACCACAGACTTACTTTACATTAGGCCTACTTCAGACCATTTATCAAATATTTCATGTAACATTTTGGAAACTGAAAACAGCACTTTTTATATGAAGTTGCATGTCCTGCTATCCTGTATAATTGCCATACCTCATATACCTGTTGTTGGAGCCAGGATGGGAGATCTCGGTCGGGAGCTCTTTTGGAATTTGAAGTTGGTCATAGCAGACTTCAGCGACGTGATGTTATGGCAATTATCTGGCTTTTTGTAGGTTTAGAACGGCTATTAGGTAATAATGTATTTCTCCCAAGTAACCACTCGTATATAAAGTGGTATAGCCTATAATATAATATAAAACTAAAAAGAAACACTCAACATTTAGCCTCACCAAATGGTATTAATTAAAACATTTGAAAATAACACTGAGGCTACAGTATAATTGTCAATAGAACAGTCTGCAGCACGTCAAACTAAGTTAGCACTTACATTCACTCACACATACAAATGTCACACAAATTTGCATAGGAACGCACACAAATAGACATAGGTTGATCTCACATTTTATTTCCAAAATATAAACCAGAATGAAATTGACTGAATCAAAGAGGAGGAATATGCTGAATGATGTAGGCCTGCTACTGTAAAAACCCTCAATCAAACAAATAACATGAATCAAGCGCATTTACGATCGCTGATTGAAATAACCTCTTTAGCCTCCTGGAATAATTAACCCACGATACTGCATGTCAGCTCAATAATTAGTTCATGAATCCATTCGTGAATCCAGCTTCTCTTCTACTGTAGGCTACTTAGCATGTCACAATCACAGACTGTAGTCACAATGGACAATTCATATGCATATTGCATCCATTCCTACAGTAATCGCATTGTTAACATAGGTGTCAAATTGTTGTCAGCTTTTGTTAAGAGGTGTGACTGAGAACTATGAATGCAACTATGAACTATATATGATGTTTATAGGACTGAGGTTGCATTGCAACCTCAGTCCTATAAACATCACAAATCCCTGTTAATAAATATGAATAAACACATGCATATTTCTCTGGACGAATGCCTCTTTGCTTTGTGAAAAGTCTAGTGGACAATTAGCCCCATATAACCTCGAGACACAACAGTATGCAGCGACGGGTGAGGTTCTATATGGGGCTAGTGGACAACTGGATTATTATAAGACCCAGCGGAACTACACGGGCACTTTCAAAAGTGGAGTCCTCAACAAGGCTTCCATGCGGGGTACAGAGTCCTAGACGGCCCGGTCAGGTTAGCGGTAGCCTCGGGAACCCAGGCTTGGTTAGCGGCGGCTGCAGCGGCTACTCCAGAGTCCAAACGTTTCGGTGCTCAAATCTCCGTGGCAAAATGAAAAAGTTATTCGGACATTTACTGTCACTGCGGTCCGTCTGTGTCATAGACTGTAGAAAAATAGGCTGTGTGTTGTTGTTGTTGTTGCGTTGTTGGCTTGTGGGCGATCCACGTTTTCTTCTTCGTCTGCTGTATTTTCGGCAGAGCTCAACACATTCTCCCAAGTATCCTTGCGTTGCACGTGACCGTTGGCAGCCAATAGCATCTCTGGTAGCATTACAATTCTATTTATTTCTATGATGGCGACACCCATTTCAAGGCGTGGAAAAGGGCCGTTTGCGCTGCATAGAAACCAATGGCGTCATTTCGTCCATATTTTTCTACAGTCTATGGGTGTTACCAAGTTTCCCTTCACCAAGACTGCTGTCTTTCATTCTAAAAATAAAATGATGTCTGTTGACCTTATGACCTGCAGGTAGAAGGGCCTTGTCAACTAGAATGAGCTAGCTGGTTTGGCACCCCAAAGAGTTCATTCTGCGCAACAACACTGGTTATGGTTTATGTCCAATGACTTTGTGGTATACAAATGGAACCAAATGGACCCTTACGGGTCCATTTGGTTCCATTTGTACACTCTCAGAGTACCTGTAATGGCCATTCAGAGCTAGCACAGTGTTGTGGTGTTACCAAGTTTCCCTTCACCAAGACTGCCGTCTTTCATTCTAAAAATAAAATGATGTCTGTTGACCTTATGACCTGCAGGTAGAAGGGCCTTGTCAACTAGAATGAGCTAGCTGGTTTGGCACCCCAAAGAGTTCATTCTGCATCATGACACAACACTGGTTATGGTTTATGTCCAATGACTTTGTGGTATACAAATGGAACCAAATGGACCCTTACGGGTCCATTTGGTTCCATTTGTACACTCTCAGAGTACCTGTAATGGCCATTGGCATTCAGAGCTAGCACAGTGTTGTGGTGTTACCAAGTTTCCCTTCACTAAGACTGTTGTCTTTCATTATAAAAATACTGTAAAAGCTTCTGTTTGTCATTTGGCCTTGACAGACAGACAGAGGCCTTGGTAAACAAGAATGAGGTGGTTTGGCTCCCCCATGTGTTCATTCTGCATCATGACAACATGATGGCTGTAACTGAAGCACTATAGAGAATGTCATGTTGGACCCATGGCATGGCACCAACCCCTGCCTACTAATAATTAGTGATGGAAAGTAAGTACATTTACTGAAGTACTGTTATTGAATACAAATGTGACACTTTTACTATTTAGCATTCACCTCCACCAGGTGTTTTAGTGAAATATTGCCAAACCCACAATTTTCATTAGAAAACCACTATGGATAGTTGAATCACAGCTAGTTCTCTCAGCTGTCAAACAGTAAAAATGCATTCGAAAAAAAGAGTCAGAAATATCATTAGAATTCAGTTCAGTTCAGTTTATGTTCAGTTCTTTGGTGCATTGTACAAGTATACATTGAAAAAATAGAAGTAACAAAAATATGCATACAAACTTGCCCAAGTCCCTGAAGAAGTCCCTGAGAAGCAACGAGCTTGTTGGGCTCTACCCCTGGTAATGTTCTTGCATTTTTTTATTACACTTATTTATTTATTTTCCCCCGTCACAAAAATATAAATAGAAAAAATAGAGAAGGTGCTTTATCTTCAAAGCTGCATCCTTTCTCTCACACATATGTATGAATTTGTTGATTGACTGGCCAAGTTGACCAAGAGCACTCCAAGGTGTGACATTTTATATCGCCGTTATATCATTACCAACAACAATAGCAATTACATCAATAGTGATAATAGTGGCAATAATCCATCCATACAGTATGTTATATTTTTGTTTTGTTATATTATAAAAATTATATATGACCTAGATTATTATCACCATTATCACTACCATATAATAATGAAATAAACAAAATAAATAGGAAAAAAGAAATCACAAGGTTCAATGTTCAAAGGTGCTAAATAATAGAAATAAACAAAATAAATAGGAAAAAATAAATCACAAGGTTCAATGTTCAAAGGTGCTAAATAATAGAAAATGATTTCTTCGCCCTCCGGAGCGCGTGTGTGTGTGCGTGTGTGCGTGTGTCTGTGTGTGTGTCTGTGTGTGTGTACAAAGAGCTCTTCACCTCTGGTGGTACAGGAAATAGCAGGGGAAGGGGCACAAGGCTGTATATCTGCAGCCTGGGCAGACAAACGGCGTTTCCTTCCGGACACCCTGGTGGCTGCAGACGTGGCAGGGACGATAAGGCTGCTGCTGACGGGCGGTGGGTCTGATCTGCTCCAACACATGACCTGAGAAGTCCACATCAAACCTGGTCTCAGGGTCTCTGTTGCGAGGTCCCCTAGGCGTGGGGCCAAGGGGGGCAGGGAGAGACGCGGCAGGGGGAGACGCAGCAGGGGCAGACGCAGACCTTCTGCGGAAGGTGGGGGCAGGTGCAGCTGGGGCATCAGGTGGGACATCACATGGGTCTTCTTGACCTTCTGCTTCCTCAGCCTCATCAGGTTTCGGTCTGGTCCAGGCTTTCACCACGAGCATGATGAACTTCTTCAGGTTCCTGCAGGTCTTGTCCTCTTCGTTGTTTGCCCTGAAGAGGATGAAGGCGTTGACGAGGGCGATCTGCATAAGGTATGCTACAAATTTAGATGACCACTTGATCGTCTTCCTGGTCCAGGGATAATACGAAATCCGTTGGTCCATCCTATCAACTCCCGACATGTAGTCATTGTAGTCGCACACGCAGAGAGGCCTTGTGATGGAGACAGTGATCCACGTGATTTTGCCGTTTTCATCTTCTGGCCCTTTTTTTCTCACCTGAACAGTTTTCATCGTATCCTGGTGGAAGCTGGATATCATGCGGACTATACGTTTGTCCCTCCAGGCCAGGACCATGACATCATCTGTGTGGCGAGACACTGTTTCCCCTACCTTCAGGTTAGACGGCTGCGCTTCACGGATGGATGGCGGTTCTCCCCTGTGCGCACGAAGTGTGCCACACGAGTGGATGCTGTGACTGAGGAGGAGCTGCGACATCTCAACGCTGTTGTAAAGATTGTCCTGGAAGACACGATAGCCCTGTCCCTCCAGGCCCTCTATCAGGAAGCTCACTGTGTCCATCAGGGAAGACTTGATGCCGCAGTAGGGCTTCATTGCGTAGCAGTAACCACTTTTTGAGTCGGCCAGCACGTAGCTTTTTATCCCATACTTTATGGGTTTCATCGGATTGTAGACTTTGAACTTCAGCCGTCCACGCCACAGGAGTGTTCCCTCATCAATGCTGATGTTTTGGTGAGGTTTGTACATCTCCTTGAATTTCCGGAGCAGCATGTCCAATACGGGGCGGATTTTGTGGAGTCTGTCCTCTCCGTCGATCTCCATGTTGTCACTGAAGTGCAGAAACCTCCAAATGAGCTGGTACCTGTTGCGGGGCATGGTCTTGTTGAAGTATGGCGTTGCTATGACTTCGTCTGTGGCCCAGTAGCTCTCGATGGTGGGTTTCCACACAAGGCCTGTGAGAAACTGTAGGCCCAGGAATGTCTTCATCTCCACCACTGTCACCTCCGTCCAAGCGCGGACCCTTGAAAATGGCAGCTTGTCGGCCAGCTTTGCCGCCAGTGCGTCGATGCTCTGTTTAGCATAGCGGTTGGTCTGGTCTACAATATGCTGAAGCAACTCATCATCGAGGAACAGCTCTGCATAGTCGACTGGGTTGTCTGAAAGAAGATCTGCTGCTTTCCCACAAGGGCCCGGAAGTCCAGTGAATGGAAACTGCCTGGGGCTCCAGCTGCGTTCATCAACCCACTCGGAAGCATCTCTTCTTCTGGGCCTGCCACCAACTGTAAATCATAGAAATACATTTACCATAAAATATATATATATATATATTGTTTTCATTCATGTGGTATGTATGTCAGGGTTTCCCAAACGTCTTTGTCTCAGTGCACCCCATAAATATTTGTTTTAATCCGAGGCACCCCTACATTATAATTTTCAACTTTGTACTTCAAGTTTTAGATCTTTTTTAGAACTGTATGTCATATTACTGTACGTACATATGTAAACATTTCCCCCAAATCATGAGCAACAATTGTGAATATCATTAGACTGGACTGTTCCTATTCTGCATCCCTATTCTGGTAGAGAACATTCACCTACAATATCCGATATACAAGTTCATGCCACATCACATTGTGACAAGTTGTGAGCTTGTAGATCGGCTATTGTTTGTGAACAGACGTGGTACACTGTAGACTTCAACTGTAAGTGATTCAACTGAAGTTACAAGGCACCCCTACATTATAATTTTCACTCCCAGCACCTTATATTTATAGCATATCGTCGTTGATGGGTGGAAACCTTGTATGTCCAAAACCGTTCCTTTTGTATTTATCATCTATACAATGCACCAAACTAGTGAAAACAGCCGATCTACAAGCACACAACGCCTCGCGATGCGAGGCGTTGTGTGCTTGTAGATCGGCTGTTTTCACTAGTTTTGTGCGACAGTCTTGTATGATGAAGCAGGGCTTTTCTTTACCAAAAGACGTACACATTTGAAACTTGGAGATGCAAGGTTTCTGCCCGACAGTGACGATAATTTAGTGATTATGTTGCAAGGAAAACGTTGAGATAATAGCCATTTTGGTTAGAACTGACTGAAAATAACTTTGTACTTCAAGTTTTAGATCTTTTTTAGAACTGTATGTCATATTACTGTACGTACATATGTAAACATTTCCCCCAAATCATGAGCAACAATTGTGAATATCATTAGACTGGACTGTTCCTATTCTGCATCCCTATTCTGGTAGAGAACATTCACCTACAATATCCGATATACAAGTTCACGCCACATCACATTGTGACAAGTTGTGAGCTTGTAGATCGGCTATTGTTTGTGAACAGACGTGGTACACTGTAGACTTCAACTGTAAGTGATTCAACTGAAGTTACAAGGCACCCCTACATTATAATTTTCACTCCCAGCACCTTATATTTATAGCATATCGTCGTTGATGGGTGGAAACCTTGTATGTCCAAAACCGTTCCTTTTGTATTTATCATCTATACAATGCACCAAACTAGTGAAAACAGCCGATCTACAAGCACACAACGCCTCGCGCTGCGAGGCGTTGTGTGCTTGTAGATCGGCTGTTTTCACTAGTTTTGTGCGACAGTCTTGTATGATGAAGCAGGGCTTTTCTTTACCAAAAGACGTACACATTTGAAACTTGGAGATGCAAGGTTTCTGCCCGACAGTGACGATAATTTAGTGATTATGTTGCAAGGAAAACGTTGAGATAATAGCCATTTTGGTTAGAACTGACTGAAAATAACTTTGTACTTCAAGTTTTAGAACTTTTTTAGAACTGTATGTCATATTACTGTACGTACATATGTAAACATTTCCCCCAAATCATGAGCAACAATTGTGAATATCATTAGACTGGACTGTTCCTATTCTGCATCCCTATTCTGGTAGAGAACATTCACCTACAATATCCGATATACAAGTTCACGCCACATCACATTGTGACAAGTTGTGAGCTTGTAGATCGGCTATTGTTTGTGAACAGACGTGGTACACTGTAGACTTCAACTGTAAGTGATTCAACTGAAGTTACATTGACAGATATCAAAATGATTTTGACCTCTATGGCCTTGCCATGCTGCAAGTAAAGCCAGAATAAGGATGGACATATTATGTGGCAGTGAGATCCAGTGTGATGAGCAGAAAAAGTTCTCACCACTTTTCTTCTTAGCCTTGCGGTGAACAGATGGGCCAGCAGCAGCAGCAGAAGGTGGTGGTCCTGGCTGGTCCTCCATCAGTGTGTCTGAAACCCCAGTGAAATAAAATCATGGCTCTCCCTCCATCTCAGTGTCCCTCATTCCATCCCATCCCATCCCATCCCATCAGTGTCCCAGTCCCGTCAGTGTGCGTCTGTAAAAATCATGCACATCAAAATGAAGTGCCATTTTTCATTTCTTGATATTAGTCAGTGTGCATATCAACATTTAGAATGATTATGACACCACATAATGTCATATTTCCAATTGAAAACTGCATGACTGAACTCTCACTTCTGCCAGTGTGCCAATGTTGGTACCTGTGCCTAATGTTGCCTAGGCTATCCCTGAACTACTGCTGTGGAAGATGGCTTTATTTTTTACCTGCATGGCTGGACGGAGATGGCCCTTGGTCAGCAGGGACAATCCCACTCCCCTCTGCGTCCTCTGTAATCACAAATTATTTCTCATTTAGGAAGAAAGTATATACAGAATGTAAACTACATGAGTGGACTACAGCAGCAGCAGAAGGTGGTGGTCCTGGCTGGTCCTCCATCAGTGTGTCTGAAACCCCAGTGAAATAAAATCATGGCTCTGATTCCATCTCAGTGTCCCTCATTCCATCCCATCCCATCCCATCCCATCAGTGTCCCAGTCCCGTCAGTGTGCGTCTGTAAAAATCATGCACATCAAATCAACGTACTATTTAGACATTTAGCCATCATCTGAGTGACTGAATAAGCTCATATGTCAAATGCAGTTATCCTATAATGCATCTACTTTGGTAATGTTGGTACCTGTGCCTAATGTTGCCTAGGCTATCCCTGAACTACTGCTGTGGAAGATGGCTTTTTTTTTTACCTGCATGGCTGGACGGAGATGGCCCTTGGTCAGCAGGGACAATCCCACTCCCCTCTGCGTCCTCTGTAATCACAAATTATTTCCCATTTAGGAAAAGGTATATACAAAATGTAAACTACATGAGTGGACTACTGCAATGCAAGATGGTTTTTGTATTTACTGTATGTACGTACCTGCATGCCTGGACTGAGTCAGGAAAATCTCTGCATCATCCTCTGTAATCAAATAACATTTTCCATTGGGGACAAAAGGAAAATAAATTAGGAAAATATATATTCAACCCCAGCATCATGCTCTGTCATGCATGCATCTGTGTGGTCCATGACTTTGATGTATATTATACATACATTTGAACAACAGAAATGTGATTTTATCTAGTGCAATGCAAGATGGTTTCTGTTATTTGTATTACTATACCTGAGGAAGACTCAACTCTTGCCCGGCGAGTACCTGCATGCCTGGACTGAGTCAGGAAAATCTCTGCATCATCCTCTGTAATCAAATAACATTTTCCATTGGGGACAAAGGGAAAATAAATTAGGAAAATATATATTCAACCCCAGCATCATGCTCTGTCATGCATGCATCTGTGTGGTCCATGACTTTGATGTAAATTATACATACATTTGAACAACAGAAATGTGATTTTATCTAGTGCAATGCAAGATGGTTTCTGTTATTTGTATTACTATACCTGAGGAAGACTCAACTCTTGCCCGGCGAGGCTCCTCTCCTCTCTCCTCCACCTCCTCCTCAGAATCTGAAAATGTATAGGTTTGCAGCAGGGACGTGCAGAGAATGTTAGATATTTCAAAAAGGCCTTTTGTTGGAAATATCACAAATAGCAGACGTATCACACACCGAAAAAATAGCAGACCTCCAACGTGTCGCTGCGCGACGCGTTGTGAGCTTGGAGGTCTGCTATTTTTCGGTCTGTGATACCACACTGAACTAAGCATAATCAAGTCAATACTTGCGATGTGCCGTAACAGCATGGATTTCTACACAGAGAGGGCAATTCTTTCAACATAAAATGCTGCATTCAAGTTCAGGAGAGTTTGGACAAGGCAATTCTCTTGAATGCTGCCTTCATGTGTGGCATGGAAAGAGGGGGCATTTGCATTTCTTTCACCATAGTGAAAACTGCATTCATGGTCTGGAGAGAGGGCACTTTTTTACTTGTGAGCTTGGAGGTCTGCTATTTTAGATGTGTGATACCACACTGAACTAAGCATAATCAAGTCAATACTGGAGATGTGGTGTAACAGCATGGATTTCTACACAGAGAGGGCAATTCTTTCAACATAAAATGCTGCATTCAAGTTCAGGAGAGTTTGGACAAGGCAATTCTCTTGAATGCTGCCTTCATGTATGGCATATGGAAAGAGGGGCATTTTCATTTCTCATTTCTCATAGTGAAAACTGCATTCATGGTCTGGAGAGGGCACTTTTTTACATACAGATATAGCCCCCTTTGATGTCTGTGTGCACGTGCCTGTTGTGCAGTGTTTTTATTTCTTGTTTTATGAATTGAATATAGGACACATATGGAAACAAGTCAGCATAGATGAGTTTCCTTTTATAGGAAGTTTGTTTGACTGCATTTCTGCAGCAGCATCATCATCATTTATCTGTGCCAGGAAAAGAAACTGTACGTTTTGTGCATGTTGGCACAAAAAAATAAAGAAAAGATGAATGATGAACACAAAATCCTACTTAGGATCCAAGTGACTGATATGTTATAAAATACATTTGATTGTATAGGCAGCAAAGACATTTTCTGTGCTTCCTTGACTTTTATTTGACTGTTTGCATTTACCCCTGCCTGGGTACAGCAGGGGTATGCAGCTGGGGGTCGGCAGGTTAGTTACTTAGCGTCGGCAGGTTAGTTACTTAGCGTAAGGCAGGTTAGTTACTTAGCGTCGGCAGGTTAGTTTAGCGTAAGGCAGGTTAGTTACTTAGCGTCGGCAGGTTAGTTACTGAGGTAAGGTTTACTGAGGTTAGGTTTAGGGTAGAGTTAGGGTTATAGTTTTAGTGTCGGAATAACGGCCCGTCGGCACACTGCTGCGGACCCCCTGGTGTCTTGCACGCCGCTGAGCGACAGTGAGCGGTTGCTGCCGAAAGTCGGGGGGACGAAGATGGCGCTGAGAGCTGCTCTCGACACGCTGAGAGCTGCTCTCGCCATCTTCGTCCCCCCGACTTTCGGCAGCAACCGCTCACTGTCGCTCAGCGGCGTGCAAGACACCAGTCATGTTGCCATACCATACCTTTTTCTGAACTGACGCCACTGATAAAACACAATGTAATTTCACGTTTCAATTCTTACCCATGTCGTCCACACAACGAGCCTGCTTCGCTCCTTGTTGGGGATTCCACTCGGAGTCTCCCTCGCCATAGGGGCCTTCATCATCATCAAAAACATCATCATCATCATCATCATCGCTGTCGGGGTTTTGGGGGCAATAACGTCCAGGTACGGTCGCCGTCCTGCCACTAGTACGTGGCTGAACAGGCTCCGCTTCTACCTCCTCGTCTGTGTCATCGTCAATATGGCGTTTCAACAGTTGGAGGATTGTTGGCTGTCCCTTGCCTGGTTGCGGACCCCGGCGACGTCTTTTGGAAAGTAGAGGCATGGCCCTAAACTAAACTAAACTCACTAAAACTAATCCAATCCCACCCGACACCCGATATAAACTAAAACTAGGCTACTGCTACACTAACACTCCTCTCTCCCTCTCTCTCCTCCTCGCCCTCACAACGAACAGTACACTAACACAGACAGACAACAGACAACGTTTTTTTAGACAACACAGTACACCAAACAGACAGACAAGTACAGACAGACGAAAAAACACTCCTCCTCGCCCTCACAACGAACAGTACACTAAAACACACAGACAACAGACAACGGAACGTTTTTTTTTTGTTTTTAGACAACACAGTACACCAAACAGACAGACAAGTACAGACAGACGAAAAAACACTCCTCCTCGCCCTCACAACGAACAGTACACTAAAACACACAGACAACAGACAACGGAACGTTTTTTTTTTGTTTTTTTGTTTTTTTTAGACAACACAGTACACCAAACAGACAGACAAGTACAGACAGACGAAAAAACACACTACCTCTCCCTCCTCTCCTTCACCACCACCAAGTAACACCAACAGCTAACACGCTAACACGCTAACACGCTAACACACACACACACACACACACACACACACACAAACACTCGCAAGTCTCACCTCAATCGCTCCAAACACGCTCGCTTTCTCTCTCCTCTCTCTCTCTCAAACGGTCACCACACCAGTCAATCACAAACACACACTCTCTCTCAATCAATATCTCAAATCAAATTCAATGCTCTCTCTCTCTCTCTCTGTATCTCTGTCTCTCAATGCCAACCTACTCCCATCAACAGGTTGGGGGCGTGAGTGCAGTATTTATAGTGTTGGGTGGTGTGACTTATGTTTACATGAAGTGACCTATAGAACACAGCCACGTGTGTTGTTTTCCTTACTGATCCTATAGAAAAGACCCACCACTGTTGTTTAGTTTATTTGACCCAGAGATGACATCCAGAAACATAACAATTTGGATCACGTGGTTTAGTGTTTACAGTATGTTACAAGCACATGGACCCTCACTCATAGGTTGCACAGGAGCGCCATCTGGTGGATTCCAGTGGAAAGCTTATCTCGTTCAGGGACGAGTTAGATAACTCTGGCACACGTACATTATTTTTCTTAACTCGTTCAGGAACGAGTTTGGCACAGGATGTGTTAACAACACCCGCTTCTCATGTGTCACCCTCAGGCGTGCTAATCGACGCCACAGAGAACTACGGCTCGGCCTTCTACTCGTGCGCCGTGGGCATGGGGCTGGGCGCCGCCTGCCTGGCGCTGGTGGTGCCCGCCAGGGCTGCCACCCGCAGGAGGGCCGCGGGGAGGCAGGAGGGCCCCTCCTGCTCCCCGGACGGGACCTCTTCTTCTTCTCAGGACAACGAGCAGCCAGACTTCCTGGAGGTGGACCTGGAGGTGGCGCCAGAGAGCTGCAGTCCCGCCAAGCAGCCCGCCTGCTGTTAGGACACAGCTGGGGCCTTGGGAGTGCCCACGTTTTAAAGGACCACTACATATAAATGGTAACTGGTGCATTTACTGTATATAGCGCCTTTATCCAAGGTGCTTTACAACAATGGTGCATTACATTCACCCATTCACACACGCACGCACATACACCGGTGGTGGAGGAAACCAATGCGAGTCACCAACCTGCACATCGGGGGCAAGTAGAGGTTCATTGTCTTGCTCAAGGACACTTCGACTTCGAATGGAGCTGGGAACCTTCTGGTTCCACAATTCGGACGCTCTACCTTATATGAGCCGCTGATCGACCCAGTTGGTCCTTACACAATTTTTGCCTGTTCACTCTGTGTCTCAGAGGAGGGCTGTGGACAGTTCAGAAAGCCTGCGGTTTCCATTAGCTTCAATTTCCCCATTTATGGTGTCAGTTGTACGCAGGTTTCGGAACTGTCCACACTGCTCTCCTTTGAGACCCAGACCGAGTAGAAAGAAAAATGTGTTCTATATTATGAGGAGCAATAGTGAGGACCAGCTATAGGTTGAAAATGGGTGAAGTGTTCCTTTAACTCTGTTTGCACAGTGTCAGAGTTAAAAAAGCAACTTGCTTGCAGAAAGTTGGAGCTACTGTATACCTCACCAGCATGTGACTGACTGAGAGAGAAAGAGACACATACTCTGATTATTTGACGGTTCTGTGCAGTTCAACAGAGTAGAAGTGCTGTTGGTGGTGAAGACAGATCCCAATAGACAATCACAAAGTACAAACACAGACACAAACCCACTCCACAAACCAGTGACAACGCTGCATTTACAGAATATAACGCCTTTATCCATGGTGCTTTACAGAGATTGTGCGTTACATTCACCCACTCACACACACACATTCATACACCGATGGCGGAGGAAACCATGCAAGGCCGGGAGCAACTAGGGTGTTCCGAGTCTTGCTCAAGGACTATTTGACGCGAATGGGGAGCACACACTGGTCGCGGTATCGACGCCCGCTAAGTGCCACGCGGTAACCCCAACTGGATGCAGCGCGCTGCCACACAGCACATCCATTTCCCCCGGTGGGGAGAACCATGGGAGAACATGTTCACCGCGAGGCAACGCTGGAAAAAATAGAACAGCGGCGTATCGGAGCGGCAGGCGAGGCGGCAGACCCGCGTCTGCCACCGCCGGTGTGGGTTAGTTCTTTGAAAATAATGGGGCTGTATGTTTTGACGCGACGCTTCGGCGGCGCCTCTGCGTCTGGTGTGTGTTCCCCTTAACTCTGGGGGAGACGGGGATCGAACTGGGACCTTTCCTTGGGTTCTAAGACGGCAACTCCCTGGGTATTAAAGAGTGGGTGACATTATTTACTCCAAGCTTCCCACAAAATGCAGTAACATTTTAACCAATTCCAAAAATGCCTTCTAAATCATTTGTCCTTTTGTAATTCAACATTATTTAAGATTTTTCCAACACTTTCAAGATTGTTTTTTTAATGTTCAAAAATAACAGATTTAAACAGCTCACAGTGAGCTTGTAGATCTGCTATTTATGGCTAGTCAACACTAAAGTGAAATGTGTCTAAATTGACACCGACGCTTTCCTGCTCTTAATATGAGTACAAATAACAAATATACTATATTGTGTGTTCCTCAGTCTCTTGTGCAAATACAATACATATCAAATAGCAGCAATGAGCTTAATATGCATAAAACCTAAGCAAATGGGAATGTATCTACAGTATCACATGCATGCACAGGCAGGCACACAGTGAAGTGTCATTTCGGTGCTGTGAGACCAAAGATCCTGAGCAGCTGTGGTGATACACTTACAGTACTGTAGGTTGTCCTATAACATGATCCAAGACAGATTAAAGGAGAGTACGACTCATTTTCAACTTGAAACTATGTCATTAATATACCTTAGATCAGGGGTGGGCAACATTGATGATGGAGAAGGCCACTATATTTCCACACTCACTCCAGAGGGCCACAATGCATATACTATCAGGCAGTTATCTCGTATTTTAACTATTTTCGTAAATGAATGCCCTATACTCCGTCATTCTGTGTCACACAAAAGTAGCAAAAATAGCCGATCTACAAGCTCAAAACGCGTCGCGGTGCAACACGTTTTGAGCTTGTATATCAGCTATTTTTTTCTATTTCTGAATTGGAATCCTGAGCTATTTTTTGCTATTTTTTAATTGGAATCCTGAAAGTAAAAATTGTATTTAATTTCAAATGCATTTAGTTATACTTATGTTAACTTTATGAACTTAAATACAAATTACATTCGACATAAAAAAAGGAAATATTTTACTTGTCATTAAAGCTACTACAGACTGAAGACAAAATTATTTATTTCTCTTTGCTTTGATTTCTTTCTTTATTATATATGTTTTGTTTGTTTAGTCTCTCAAGACAGACACCTGTTGGCTCACCCAGTGTTCAAATGCATCACAACGCATTATGAGCTTGCAGATCGGCTATTTTCAAATTCCCGAAATGTTTTCAAATAATTGCAGTGGAGTAAAAGTACAATATTTAGATCTGAGATGTAGTGGAGTAGAAGTAAAAGTATTGGAAATTGGAAATACTCAAGTAAAGTGCAAATACCTTAAATCTTTACTTACTGTAAGTACAGTACAAAAAAAAAAAAAACACACACACACACTCTTAGTCTTAACCACTTTCACATAAACACATCGTTGTGTTGTGAGCTTGTAGATCGGCACTGTAGTATGACGAAAAACAGGGTATTGAATTATTAGACTTTATGTAGCATTCGAAGACTGTGGAAGAGTTTTGGATGTCTGACTTGAGAGACTGGTTCAGTTAGATGAAAGGGTTTGTTTTGTTACGAAGGTGTTACTTGGTAAAAAAAAGAACAGATCTACAAGCCAACAACGCATCGCTGGGCGACAGGTTGTTAGCTTGTAGATCGATTACTTTTGTCATGTGACATCTTCGTGTGACGCCATATAAATTACCCTGTTCTCAGATACTGTCTTGAATGTAGTTTCCGTTCTATTCCTAGACATAATGGTCAGAGCATCAGTGGTAAAATACCTCCATCGTACTACTGGCCCTCAGCCTTGGATAATGTTGTGACAGACAAACACAACGCTGGATGTACTTAAAGCTCTGCCTGCAATATGCATCACCTCAAAGCAGACGCCATGCTAGCATGTTAGGTTCTATACCGGTATATATCGCTGATGTCCTTGGATGTCCAAAATGGACACTTTAAAAAGTAAAACCCATTGAAAACAACCTATTATGTTCCAATGTAGTTATCATAGTCACAAGTTATTGCTAATGATGTTACTTGGTTCAATATGGAGATATGCCTTCTGCTTGACAGCACACACACACACACACACACACACACACACACACACACACACACACACACACACACACACACACGCACACACACGCACAGTGCCACAAGCACGCACACACACACACACACACACACACACACACACACACACACACACACACACACACACACACACACACACACACACACACACACACACACACACGTGTGCGGCACGCACGCACGCACACACAAACAGTACAGCTGTAATGGCTGCTAGCGTATGGTACAGTATGTACTGTAACTGTTTTAATACCACAAAAGCTTTGTTTTCATAGCCTTGTCTTAGTGCCCGTTCACACTGAGCACTGTAATTATAACCACAAAAACATAGTTTTAATAATCATTCAAAGTTGCTTTATGCTGTCCAGGGACTCTCATAGGTTCCTTTAGGGGGGTCTAAATTGACCATTACAAGTCTGTAACTCTGACAGTGTATGGAACCAAATGGACCCGTTCCATCTGGACCGTAACAGGTCCATTTGGTTCCATTTGTACACTGTCAGAGTTAAGGGAAGTTGAAATGTAAACGTTTGAGAACTACTGCTGTATAGGAGAACCACTGCTGTAGGCTACTTGTTCTTGTAATTACACCTGAATGATACCATTGGCTCAATATAATATCCCAGCAGTGTTATTCACTGGTAGAATGACCATAGAATGACCACTGGAGACTTGGTCACTGTGCTTTGAACACAACTGTTCCACGTTGTGAGTTTTGGCTGTTGCATGAGACTCATCAACAACAATAATAACTCAAATAGACAATGCAAGCCTCTGGAACAGTCTGTCCACGGAAATGAGAAGTAATACATGTGTGTTCTCTTTTAAATCCACATTTTAAAGTGTTTAGCTTTTCAATTTAAAGTGTGTTTTTTGTAATTTTATTATGATTTTCTATGGATTCACCCTCTCCCAGATGTTATGTTTTTGCTGTTATTCTCTTTTAAATGATCTTGTTTTAATTTAATTGAAATGTACAAATAGTTATTCATATTACTACAACACACCTTGGTGGTACATATTTACCTTTTACATATAAAGCCCAGGGGTGAGTAGGCTATACAGTACAAAGCTGCCATATTTCTTTATTTTTATTGAATAAATAATTGAAACTAGAAAAGTGTCCTCCTCGGAGCATGGGTCTCCACCAGGCCAGGTTGCCAACCCAGGGCCTGATGTTTCATTGTAATGATGAATTGTTTTAACTTTTGACCAAATAGTTATTATAGCTCAGTGACTTGTTGAAACATTTTTGATGATTGGACTTTAGATGCTGCTGCTGTCTGAGATAGGTGTAATATATATTATCTACTGTACCTGTAATGTAATAAAATAACTTTGACAGTTGTAAAAACATGACAATCGGGTAATGCCCCAATACCTCACGACATTATCTGGTCATATCTCAGAATATATATCTGCTATTTTCTACAATGACATTCAGTAGAAGGAAAGAAGCAGGGGCCTAGTATAGGGCCATGGGGGACTCCTGTCAACTACTCGAGTAAAGTACAAATACCTCTAAATTGTACTTTACTTAAGTTAATGTACTTAGTTACTTTACACCACTGGTGGACATTACAGTACTCATATTACTAAGTAAATTGACCAGATCCTTATACCCTGCATCCTGTTAATGCACTCATGTCAATAGGGGTGGACAAGACTAGAAAGATATCCCTCTAAAGTGCATTGTGAACAGTTAAAAACCGATGACTTCAAACATTGTTGGATAGAGTCCCACATTTCCCAGCTGCTTCTGCAGAAATGCCAGATCTCCAGGTTAGTTAGTTGTGAACTTGTAGCTAGATGTGAGCCTGCTGCAAAATTGCTGATATTTTCAGCAAATGCTCTTGTTCTTGGGTTACAAGTTACGACAGGCTGAGAGCAGCTGCGATGTTGGAGTCAGTTGATTCGACTCATATGCACACAAGAATACATTTAACACGTTTCAAAATATATACAAAAGGTACTGAAACAATCAGCAATTTCTTGTGCATACTGCCAGTAGGCCAAGGCAGTAGGCTACCTCTACTTTTTTGAGTGGTGCTCATACACACAAAGTAACTGATGTCACAGACAGAACGGCCCATTCACCAGAACTTCAATCCGGCACCGGCTGAACGCCACCCAGGAACCAACACTAACAGATTGTGGTCACTGTCACAGGACAATTCTATAGAAGCTTTATTTTCCCTCGTCCTTGGATAAGTCGATAAGCATACAAAAAAATGTATGCCTATCAACACTGATTTGCGCAGGCACCCTTGCAGTTACTGAAATAGTTGATCTACAAGCTTACTTTGTGTCACGGCCCAACGTTGAGAAGTAGTGATTAATACTAACAGCAAGCTAACATTGTCATGGTATGGAGATCCAAATGTATTAACCAAAACAAAATAGCAAAAAAAGAAAAGAAAAAAATATCCATAGGTATTAACCAAAAGAAATTAGCCCAAAGAAACCCACCTCCCATGGCAGCATGTGGGAGTAAATGGCATGTGGGAGTGCAATGCTTACTGGAGGCCCTGTAGGCCTTTTTTTCTTTTTTTCCCTTTTTCTTTTTTGTATAACTGATTTTCCCCCTTGGGATAATAAATGTATCTATCTATCTAGTTTAACTGTTCCACCAGAAGGTGGCAGTATATATCAGCCCATTAGAGTTAGAACTATTAATGAGGAACACAGAAGGACTCAGATGTTTAATGTCACAGAGCCAATAGACTTTAGACCAGGGGCAACAAAACAAGCATGCATGTCCAAATTGTAGCTATCAATAAAAAGTTAACGTGTACAATTTATGAATGAAGCTGCACACATCATAAAGTGGTTCCATATTGACACAGATTGCTTGTGGGAATATTGACTATATAGCCTGCACTAATGTCTCATTTGGCTGAAATTATATTATGAAATAGTGATCTTTATAAACACACAAATCAACACAGCTTAAAAAACAATAATGTTCTCTGAAATTAATATTTCATACATACATGGATGCTCTTCATACACACCATTATGTAATCACTTTCCCTGCAAGCCAAATGATGTCATGATGATGTTAATGTCCTCCGGTGAAATCCAGGTCTGTAGTCCTGGACGCCCACCATAACCACACCCATAGTTTATTTGGAATTGCTGCTATCCCACCGTTGCCAATGTTTACATGACTAGTATTCAGAATAAATTGCATGTCTGATATAAATATATGATTTGTGTACAACTTGTTTACACTGTAATTGCAAAAGGTCCACACAGTAGTCCTGACATCACTCGTTCATCCCCTGGTTCCTGGAAGTGATTTCTATATGGAGATGCAGTGTTAACTTTTAGAAGAAGGCTGATTGCACATCTCAAAGGTTGGTGACAGGTGTGTAGGACAACCAAAAAGGTGAAAATGTTCAGAAGGGGATCTCTGATAAAGAAAAACTTTAAAAGATGGATCTAATATGATGATGATGGGAGTGTCTTTGGGGTTTGGGATTGCTGGTGCAGGCAATATGCTGAATGTCCAATGACCTACACTGTGGTGTAACCCAGGACTTTATTTATTTGTATAAATTGAACCACTTGAACCCTAGCATCCCTATGATGAGAACATTCACTGAAAGTAGCAAAAGTAGTTGTTCAAGGGAACATGTAGATCTGCTATTTTTGGGAAGGATATAATAGGGCTATAGTTTCAAATGTTTTTAATTTTAGCAAATGACATTAAGTCAGAAATATACAAAGGGAAAGATATTTAGTGTCCTTGGGAATCCGGTCAACTATGGGTTTAAGTGGTCAATATCCAACACAATGATATACAAAATACATCTCTCTCAGCTGAGAATCTTTTTGAAAAATGTGTTCACCCAGAAGAATTAGTACTTTTGAACGAGAGCTGTGCATGAAAGGATTCTGACTGCTCCCCAGACATATCACACAAGAAAACAGTCATGTTATATTCCAAAGTTTATTAAAATAACTTTTAGGGCTCTCAGGTGGCACAGAGAGGTAAAGTGGCTGCCCATCACTGTGGAGGTTGAGGGCTCGGCAGGTGAGTCAGATACAACAGCAGAGACAATACACATTGTGTGTGGGTAGGAATCAATTGCCATAACTACTACTGTAAATTGGGGAGGAAAAAAATCATAATAATTTGACTAAGAATGAATTAATCAAGTTTTCAGTAGGCCTATGGGAACCTAATGCATATAACATCATGACTTATCATTGCTTTCGGGTAGACAGATTGTATCTCCATATTTCAAAGTTTTAAATTATTTTAATCAGTTCACAAGGCCTCACATAATACGTGTTGTGAAGTGTGTGTTTGTGCCATCTAAATATTTAAACAAAATCAAGTATTGTAATTAAATTACATTTGATAAAATGACATTTCCTGAATAGCTTCCACCAGACTGTGATACAGTATAACGTTTCATCAGTGGGTTTGAGGAATGTAAAGTAAGTTGGACCCCATATTGTTCTTAAAATCAAACCTTGGTTCGAAGTGAAGCGGTGAATTTTTATTCTGTGTTCTAGAGCTATGAAATCTGTGTTCTAGATCTATACATTCTGTGTTCTACATCTATACTTTCTATGTGCTTTAGTTCTATATTTTTACGAATTCTGAATGAATTAATGATTTTGTCTGGAGGGCCAAATTGTCATGTGAAGCTTGACCAATCAAGTCAAGCTTGATTGGTCATGTACGGGACATGTACGGGACAGACAAAGCCACTCCTTGAGAATCTATGGGAATCCTAAAAAAACATGTACGGGACAGACAAAGCCACTCCTTGGAAGCGGCTTTCACCGCTTCAAAAATAGAAAATACACGTCATAAATCTTCCTCCAGGTTGTGGATTGACCTCAGCTGGGATGCAGATGATCCTCATTTCCATGACGATGATGATGGAACCTGAAAATAGCAGATCTACACAGTGCGACTCGTTGGGAGCTTACAGATCTGTTCTTCTGAATGCACATTACAAGTATGAAGTATAATTGAGGCGTAAGTAGGTGATGGATTCAAGCTGGAGTTTTGCCCCAAGAAAAGAGGTGATACTGTATCATTCTATCATTAATTAGTGTGATTGCCCTATATGGCAAAAAGACTTTAGTACTTGTCCGACTTTATTTCGGGATAAACTTTATTTTGCCAATCTACTCCTCCCACAGTTTTGGTGCCACGCATGTCAAATTGACCGGCTTCATCAGCACACCTCTGCTTGCATTCTGCTTGCAAGAGAAACGTTACATAGTTTAATTTATTATATATTAATTAATGTATTTGTGAATTATTTTTCTCCATTGACTTGAATGGGAAAATGAAAAAAATTAAATAAAAATAACTAATTACCAAATGTGGAGATGACTGACATGATGTCTGACGTCATAGACAACATGAGAGTGACACAATAATTATGTCCATAAATGGACATTCCAAGATATGGGCTTAATATTGATGACATCAGGGATCTCCATATATGGTCATAGAAGTGACAAGTTACTTTTGTCTTTCTGCTTCATTAAAATGAAGATGAATGGACACATGAACCTTATTGTCCCTGTCACAACACGAAGCTTTCTGAGCATATACTGTAGGTCCACTGTTTTTGGAAAAGAGGTTTGGTGTAGAGAGGAGAAAAAAAGGGGGCCAAGTACAGACCCCTGTAACTAAGTACACATTGTTAAAGAAGAGCTTACTGTTGCAGAGGAATAACCATATGTCATGGCATCATCAGTTACATCAGACTTAAACACAACTATAGATGTTACTATATTGTCACTGTCGGGCAGAAACCTTGTTTCAAATTTGTAGATTTTTTTTAGCAAAGCCCTGCTTCATCATACAAGGCCGTCGCACAAAAGTCGTGAAAACAGCCGATCTACAAGCACACAACGCCTCACAGTTGTAAACCAGTTCAAATCATTTTTAAATTGATAAATACAAAACAAACGGCAACAACAATATGTTATATTACTGAAAAGCCTCATTACTGTGTAATTTTAACAGTAATGATCATTTAAACGTTTTCCATACCCTTTATAATGATTCTATAATACAGCTTGTCAAATATGCGTTCTACTGTACTACTAAAGATGCACTAGAATGTAAAAGGTTCAGTATTGTCAACTGACCATTAAAGCTGCAAACATTTGTATGAATACAACTTTATTTGAATCATTCTGTAAGGTATGAGTATGTTAATACAATCTAACTAGTGCATCTGAGTACTAAAGCATGTTAATAGAATATAACTAGTATAGCAGCGTGTGTTAGAGCAGGGGTTCCCAAACTTTTTTGTCTCAGGGCACCCCATGAATATTGTTTAATCCGAGGCACCCCTACACTATAATCTTCACTCCCAGCACCTTATATTTATAGCATATTGTCGTTGTCGGGTGGAAACCTTGTATGTCCAAAACAGTTATCATCTATAAAATGTACTAAACTAGTGAAAACAGCAGATCTACAAGCACACAACACCTCGCATCGCGTAGATCTGCTCGTAGATCGGCTGTTTTCACTTTTGTGCAACAGTCTTGTATGATGAAGCAAAGCCTTGCTTTACCAAATGACACACATTTGAAACTTGGAGACACAAGGTTTCACAAGGACAGTGATTTTGTTTTGCGAGGAAAACGTTGAGATAATAGCCATTTTGGTTAAAAGTAGAACTGACTGAAAATAACGTTGTACTTCAAGTTTAAAATGATACTAAATATTGTGTGTACTTATAAGTGTCCAAATAAATTCCAAATATTATCAAATTATCTCGCGGCACCCCTGGACTGCCGTCACGGCACCCCAGGGTGCCCCGTCACGCACTTTGAAAACCCCTGTGTTAGAGTATGCTAAAACGATAGATCCACCTGTGTGGTAGAGCAAGTTAACACAATATAACTTGTAAATCTGTATGCTAGTCTTGCTAGAGTATGTTATTACAATGTAACTAGACAGTACAGTACATCTATAAGATAGAGTATGTTAATACAATATAACTAGAACATCTATACGGTAGACTCTACTGGGTGTTAATGAAATAAACATTCAAAACATTACATACAGACAGACAGACAGACAGACAGACAGACAGACAGGCAGACAGGCAGACAGGCAGGCAGGCAGGCAGGCAGGCAGGCAGGCAGGCAGACAGACAGACAGACAGACAGACAGACAGACAGACAGACAGACAGACATACTAATGAATAATCCATTCATAACTGAACACACAATGTTTATTTGAAGATTATTCCTTGTAAATTACATCAAATGCTGATAAAGTTATAAATGTGTTCAATTGTTACAATGTCTTTCATCCACAATATGTACTGTATGTCAACTAGATTCTCAATTTTGATATAAAATCTTCTCACATGTAGATGTTACACATTTTTCAGTTCAATGTCTTTGATCAGGAAATATGACACAAAGCTAACTAAACAGAAAATGACAAATGTTATATACTGTAGATATGATTGTAGATAGATAGAATCAGGCCTGGAATTTTGTCATTTTAGGGGCAAGGGCACTTGGCCTTTGGTGCTGTCCATTTTTGAGGGCACAAAAGCCAAATACCAGGGCAGGAAGGCTATCAAAAAGAAAAGAAAAAAAAAAGAAAAAAGAAAATGAAGACTTTAGTCCAATTTAGTCCATGAATTTGTTGAATTTAAGGGTTAGAGATAATAAGCTAATCTGCAGTGAAATATATACATTATGGTATTTACAATCTGATCTATGATCAGCCTTGCACCAATCAAAGTCAAAGTCACAAGATTGGTATAAAGATGGGGACTCTGGGAAGTTAAGATTTCAGAATCTCAACAAAAGAACACTGGATAATTTCTACATGACAAGAAAGAGACACCGGTGTCTACTGTCTACATGTTGACAAGACAGAGAGAGAGTAGAAAGTGGTTCAGTCAGCTGGGGCATTAAGGGCACTGTGGCCTCAGGTCATGCCATTTTCTTGAGGGGCACAACTTAGGCCAAACTGAGGGGCAACGGTGGCCATGGCCTTCATGAAATTCCTGCACTGGATAGAATCGATTTATTCTACAGTGTCAGTGCATTGTTTCACTTGTTTCCGTAAATGAAAAGAATAAAAATGGAAATCTGTTGCTTCATCATCTTGTTTACAACCAAAATGAGGTTGTTTTGTTCCTTACATATCCTTGTGCCCTATGATTATAAAAAAGAAAATAAATTACGCTCTTATTATTAATTTAATCTTAATTGTTTTGGGACTAGAAGCTCGGCCGCTACAGAAAGGACACTGTACCCAGCAAGAGTTGCACAGATGGTCAATAAGAATTGTGTCAGTCTTCAACCGGACATCCTCCTGGTTGGTTAAGAGGCTGATCAAATCTGCCTTCATGGACTTGGAGTTGTTTCTCAATCTCCTCTTTAACCCTCCTACTGCCAGATTATTTATTTATTTATTGGGTCTGGTGCCATCAAAAAGCGGCTTACCTTTGCGACGTTATAGTAGATAGACAGACATTTATTTATTTATTATTATTTATTTATTTTGATTGTGCAATAGTGCACTTTGGTCTGCCAGGCAGCAGAGGGCGGCGTCATGCGAGAATGAATGTGAATTTGCCTGTTATGTGTTGCCGTACATTCAGACCAGTCACTGGCCACAGAGCCTTACAGCCAGAGGAAATCAACAAGGAAGTGAATTGGTCTCCGTTGATGTTACCGTATAATGGATTTTTTACACCATCACCGCGGAAAATGTGTTTACAGTACACGGCGGCGCGACCCCTCATCAGCTTCAACAAGGTAAACGAACGAACGAACGAACGCGAACGAGCGCCGTATTGGCGCGGAGGTCTCTTGAGAATTGGGGCGCACAGGAACGTCCAAAGCAGTATAAGAGTTAAGAAAGTCAAAATTGTCTATGTCATTAAAATGATCATAGCAGTTGGTGACAAGATGTAGGTCATCTTTTAACTGATCAGAGAACTGCCTCAACCACATGCTGGTGTCTCAACTCTGTATTTTGAGTTGTTCTGTTGCGTCATGCACTGCTTGATTCAGAAGATGGTCAATATCCTCCATAGTTTTCTTCATGATACCGAGTACCTTGTTCTGATTGGTGGATATGTCTCAACAGATTTTTTTTAAATAAATAGCTATACTTGTTTGGGTGTCTGATATAGGTCACGTAACTGTTAAAGTCCTCTTCTTCTGCCAGTGATTGTAAAACATGTTTCTACCACTTTTTCCTAGTCACATGTTCAAATACTGGATTCTGATTGGCTAAATTCCGGAGGTTATGGCAGA
This sequence comes from Nannobrachium achirus, assembly GCF_963921795.1. NCBI lineage: Eukaryota > Metazoa > Chordata > Actinopteri > Myctophiformes > Myctophidae > Nannobrachium > Nannobrachium achirus. Next base: position 69,475,942 of record NC_137813.1, read on the forward strand.
ACAACCGCCGCAGTTGTGTGAGGACGAGATCAATGCGCCTCAGTGTACATCCGGGGACTTCAGGAGGTAGTCGGAACACCTTTCCCCCAACCAACATATGACGGTCGTAGCGGTCCTATGTTTACTAACGTGCGTACGACGTCGCCGATTTATTTGGATCCAATGCAATCCGCCAACTTTAAAGCCCCTTTTCTCTGAACCTATGCCTTTCTGGAAGCGAACAGCCTCTATTTACGGCCGGAACGGTCCTTCTAACTGACGTTAGCTTAGCTGTATGCTAGACATCTTTCTCTGCATGGAGTTGGCGTCATCTGGTGGTGAGTAGAAGATGTTGTTTGTGGAACTATTTGCTGTCGTCGCGGAAGTTTTATAGGCAATAATGATTGTAACTTAATATCCTTGCAAGTTACAACTATGTGTTTTCTTTCATGTATACGGAAAAAAGTGGTAGAAAAGCTATTTACCACTCGGGGTCGGACATTATGCTCTGATAATGTCCTGTGTGAGGGTGTTATCGGACTCGGCTTCGCCTCGTCCGATCACCCCCTCACACAGGACATTATCAGAGCATAATGTCCTCTCACTCGGGGTAAATTGCTTACTTCTCCAAGTTCACCCTATTCCCACTGAAGGGCGGGTGACTACATTTCATCTCTCCAGCCAAGTCAAGGGCAGTCTTGTCAAAGACAGGCTCATTTAGTTTGCTACAAAGTGCTTGCACCAAGCACAGCGGCAGAGGAGTAACCTTCACAAAAGCTTTTGAATGCTTTATAGTAGTCCCTGTCCCTTCTGGTTTTCCAAATATGCACGTGCATCATTGCATTTCTGGAATTCATTGTGAGCATTTTGAAAACCTGCCTTTGCAATTGTACAGGCATTAAACTCCTTCTTGAGAGCGATGAGGGATTCAAAATATTTCACTAGTTTTTCCACATGTTTTGCTACATCATGCATGTGACCAATGTGGTAGCTTTCTGTGTTAACAGGTTTTCTTCTTAATTAACACATCGGTTTGTGTCTAAACTTTGGAAATGAGGGCTCTTATCAGATTGCTATAATTATGTTATTTTGTTGAACTAAACCACGAAGCAAAAAATAATAATAAAATGAATGGAGCCAATTAGGTTTGCTATTTGGTATAGCATGTTATGGTTGTTTGTGAGCCATTCACAGACTACATGTTCTCCAAGCTTTTGATAGCCTCCTCTTTTGTATGCCCTTTCCATGCTACAGGAATTTCTCCATTCCCCTCAAATTTCATGCCGTAATGATCCTCCAGTTTCTTTTGAAAGTGACATACAAACCATTTCCAGTATGTCAGTTTCGATTCATCAGGGGTAATTCTCCAGTCAGGATATCTTTTTCGATAATCTTTGAATGGAAGGGTCTCCAAACTTGGATAATTTGGGAAGAAATGTCTATCACTTGCAACCAGTGTTGTGCAGAAATCAATGACAAATTCCACAGAATTTATATAGTAGTTTCCATAAATTGCTTTTGGGCGATGAAAAGTGGCACTGTGATCTTCTGGACTGTGATCCTTAATGGTGTTGGTACAAATGGCAGAACAGAAAGGACACTGTACCCAGCAACAGTTGCACAATTGTTCATTGAGAATTTGATCTGGTGTCACTTTGACATCCACCACATTGATCGAGAGCTTGTTCAAATCCTTCTTCATGGAATTCAGGTGTTTCTCAATCTCTTCTTTAAGAAAGTCAAAGTTGGTTATGTCATTGAAATGATCATAGCAGTTGGTGGCAACGTGTAGGACATCATTTAATGGACTGGAAAACTCCTTCAACCACATGTTGGTGTCTCCTCTCTTTGTATTCACTTTTTCTGTTGCATCATACACTGCTTGACTCAGAAGCCTGGCTATGTCATCCACATTCTTCTTCATGATACATAGTACTTTGGCCTTATTGGTGGAGATGTATTCTTCAACAGCTTTTTTAATAAATTGTTCCACTTGTTCTCTTGGATGTCTGATATAGTTCACGTAACTGTCAAAGTCCTCTTCTTCTGCCAGTGATAGTAAAACATGTTTCTCCAAGTTAACCCGATTCCCACTGAAAGGAGGGTGACTACTTCTCATCTCTCCAGCCACGTGAATGGCAGTCTTGTCATGAACAGCCTGACTTGCAGACTCCTTCATTTCACTGCAAAGCAGTTCACTAAGCACAGCGGCAGAGGTGTTACCTTTACAAGAGCTTTTGAATACATTATAGTATTGTTCCTTTTTGTTTTCCAAATAAATACGTGCATCATTGTTCTTCTTGAATTCCTCATGAGACTTTGAAAGGATTTCCCTTGCGATATCAAATATGTGAAGTAAAAGGTCAACTTGGAACTCCACGTTAAGGGCAAATGAGTTCTGCGATCCAAATGCTTTCAGGTTGTTCTTGACCTTGTCTGCTACTTCATGCAAGTAACTGATATTGTAGCCTCTTGTGCTAACAGGTTTTTTGTTAATTAAGCAAATGGATTGTTTCTTAACATCATCAATGAAGGTTTGTATCAGTTTAACATCGTCACGAGGAAGACCATGGGAAACATCTTTGGGTTTTTGTTGACTTGAACTTTGCCAAAGAAAGCCAAAGATTGCATTCCACTTTCTGTTAGGTAGCTTTCCTTCTGTTTCCCTCTTACTGGCTTGAGATTGCTGAAAGTCACCTTGGTGCTTTCTTATGGTTACATATCCAGAATAATTACCAATATTTGATATTGTTTTGTAAACACCAATGGTTTTGCGGCTTTCTATAAGAACCCAGGGAATGTGTAATTCATTTCCAAGGATAGAATTCACATCCTCTTGAATGTTGATCTCCTTTATAGTACGGTCAGTTACGTCATTAACCCAACCTTTCCAGACATCATTGAACTCCCTCTCAAGTTCCTTCTCATCCATTGCCTTGTCTTTTAACTCGCGTGCAAGCTCTTTGCTCTTCTGCAGAAGATTATTCTCGTATTCTGTCTTCTTATCATCCAGTCTTTTTCGAGCATTCCTTTGCTCAATAATTTCCTCTAGCTTTCGTTTGGATCCTTCCATCAGTTCATCGTAAAACTCTTTCATTTTGGTTTCAAATCGTCCCCTCCACTGAACCAGCATATCTTTAACTCTGTCATCATCAAAGTACTTTTTCATGTTTTGTTCCACTACTTCACGGGTCTTGTTAATTTCTTTGACAAGATCATTGTGCACAATTCTTTTAAGTTCTCCATTTTCAATTCTGTTGTGAAGGTGGTGTTCTGTTGTCAACATGTTTTCCCTCAAAGACCAGGTCCATGTTGCATACTCTTCTTCAAGCTTTCTGTACAGTACAATTTCCTGTGTGTTTTTGAAACTGAAAACAAAATTTTCATTCAGCAGGGCATTCCAAAGGTCTTTAATGCTGCTTTTGAATTGTGAAAGTGTCATTCCATTAGACTTTGATGCTTTAGAGATGATGCATGCCTTCAGTTCTTGGATGTTCTCACTATAACCTGGGTTTGGAGGGGCCATGGGTGGACTGCCTTCCCACAGTTGGGTAAAGTATTTCACATCATGTTCTACATCAAATGCAATGACATCACTGAAGAACTCTGCACCAAACGCTTCTTCTTTGGCAGCTAGCTTGGTCATCTCATCAAGATCTTTTTGTAGGCGTCTCTTTCCCACCTTGTTCTTTTCACCAGCTTCAATATCTGCAACATTTTGATGGACAAACACACAACTTGGAGAAAGTTTCACCTTCTTCATCCTCATGAAGGCCTGAACAGCAATATGAAGAACATCTTGCATCTCAGATGGATTCTCTCCCATTATGTTGATCAAAGTCATGTTTGCCAGGCCAATGACAAATGTTGCCAATTCATTGTCGTGGTGATGAGTGTCCTGTCCTGCCAGCTCAGGAGCACGCAGTCCTTCAGTGTCCACAACCAGGACATAGTCAAACTTTAGGTCTTTCTGGTTCTCTGAAACTTTCACTAGCTGCATGAAGGCCCCTCTAGTGCACCTGCCAGCACTCACTGCAAACTGCAATCCAAACATCGCATTCAGCATTGTAGATTTTCCACTGCTCTGGATGCCTAAAACTGACAAAACAAAAACTCTCTTGTCTCCGAGTAACTTGATGACCTCATCTAGAACACTAGTGATCCATGTTAAAGGCACATGAGCTGCATCTCCATCCATCAGCTCCATTGGGTGTCCTGTTATCATAAGCTCTGCAGCCAGCTTAGGGTATTGAGGCCATTCTCCTCTACTATTGACAGATGCATTGGCTTCATAGAGTTGTCCTATTTCTCTCAAGACGTGCTCAACTCCAACAGTTGCTGACTGTAGTTTATCTGAAATTTTCTCCAACTCCTTTTGCATTCCCTCAAGCTGATCTGGTTTGTTCTGCTTTTTCTTCTCCTTGTCGTGTGTCTTCTTTTTCAAAGCGATGATCTCAGACCATTTTACATCATATGCCTGGTTGATTTCAGAAAGTTTATCTGTGAAGGCGGTATCCAGAAAGAATACAATCCATTTTAAGAAGTAGAGTTTTTCCTTTTCTTTCAGATTCTTCAGGTTTCCAATAAATCCCTCTACCAGCTCACTGGTGGGTTTATCACGTTGTTTCTGTCGTATTAGCCCCTTCTTCTTTTGTTTTTCACATCTGTCCTTCTCAATGTTTCCTCTGAGGTGGTACAGATCTTTATTTACTTTACACCACTCATGCCACAAGGTTTTGCCTTGGCATGGAAGAAATGTGTCCTTGATCTCTGAAAGCTCATTTCCTTTGAGCAAATCCATGATTTTCAGAGCAGCAGTTTTACCTTCTTGGCATTCAGGGTCTTCTTCATCTGTTTTGAATCCAGAAACATTTCCCATGCTTTCAAGTTGGAAGGTTTTTTCTGATGTTGACAAAATGTTTCTAATGATTCCTTTTAATTCTTTGGCCACATCTGACTGATTTCTATCTTTCAGACCAATTATATACTTTCCTGTTTTTTTCTGTTTTGCAACAGCATCCTTATCAGCAACGAGACAAATGAGAGGTTTTTGATCCTTAAGAAGGTCTGACAATAATTTCATGTATTTGGTGTCTCTTTCCAGAGTAGGTAAAAGGACAACATTGACAGAAGCTTTATCAGTCAATATTTTACGCTGTGTTTCATGTGTTAGAGCATCTCCATGAAGATTACAGAAAGCAACACAGTCAGCAAATTCATCACTCTCTTTTCCAGCAGGACAGTACCAGGCAATCTCTGCCATACCATCAACCAAGCAGTGAGATTTGGTGGCACCTGGACAATTCCTATGAAAGAATGTGCTGTGACGGTCATTGATTAAGGTATTCATCAGCTGAGATTTAGATGATGATGACACTGAACCAAGGCGGAAAAATGACACCATAGGTGTCTCAGCTTGACAAATAGGCATATTCTTACTTGTGATGGCACCTGACTTATCAGTTACCTTCCAGGATTTTCGTATTTGCCTAAATGTCCACAAAGGACACTCAATATCCATAGTAAGTGGATCAGGTACAAGCAAAGGTAAGGCATACTGACACTTTGATAGTTTGGTAATCATGTTCTGCCTGAGAAAGCTATCTGAGCAGTGAAACACAGCCATCTGAACATCCATTGGATGGACACAGCGTTTCTTCGTGCTATCATCAGTGTCTACATCGGCGTCACAAAAAAAGTCTAGCACACTTTCTTCTGTGTCAACCTTTTTGAAATCAAGAGTATCTTTTTCTGCACTGTTTACTGTTACTGGGATGTACCTGGCTTTATGGTCTAGCATCAACAGCTTCTTAAGGAATGTATAAGCTATGTCACTTTCAGTTATCATATCGTTGCTCCCTATTGAAGGGCCAATTTTCAGAATGTCAGCAGTTGTTAACTTTTTGTCTTTGAGGTTAAGTCTGGAGAGCAGTTCATCCACTTCTTTTTTACGTCGCTCCTCTGGGCTGATCTGTACATGCAAACAGGTATAAGAAAGTTGGTTAATATGAATAGGTTATGAAAAACACATAGGTATTCAAAAGTGCAAATGGAAAAGTAAATTATATTTTTAATATATAAACTTTGTGAAATTTAGGTAAAGAAATCATATATTTTCAAACCATATTGAAGATAGATGATTTACAAGCTCACAACACAACACTTAGCATCAATTTGTGAGCCTGTAGCATGCATATAATCATTATTATTTTTAAATGGAGCTGTGATGGAAGTGATTAATTCATAATCGATTTTTGTATATTGTGGTGCCTAGTCGAGTCAAAAGAACAATATTTTGTCCTTGAAGTGTAGGGGAGTTAAAGTCTTAACTTGAATATGTTATGGACCTCAGTACTAATATGTGTTTGAAATGTGAACATTTCTTCATCATATTATGCTGTTAAAGTATATTATTTAATTAATATTGGAATGCCTATTGTAATAACATTCTAGTCTGTATCTTCTGTTTTGAGCTTAAATAGTGAAATGTTTTCTTTAGCTTAAAGCTATACTGTGTAAGTTGCTAAACTAGTGGTCAGTAGCGCTATTGCTTTTTTCGGCCGTTTTTCGCCCGGAGTCGTCGTGGACCACCGCCGCGGACCACTGGAGCGGCGCCGCAAACCACCGCGACCGATACAAATCCGTGGAGGGGTAGAACGCATGGTAGAACGTAAATTTCTGGCCAGGATTTGGGGATTAAGAGGTTAAGAATCCTTCACCATGGTAAACACTGTAGCTGAGCGAGGCTACTTCCTGAAGACCATGGCAGATAAGCTGTGATTGGCCGGTAGTGTATCATGTGTGTATGATTCGCGATGTGATTGGCCAACGTATACAGATGATGCAGATGACGCTATTTTTCTGCGAAAACCGGACCCCGGTCAGGATCATAGAAAACATATAAAGAGAAGGCTTTAGAAGCTGAAAATAACGGAGTGGGTGTTCTAAAACTTTAGCGATTTAACAGTTAGGACAATTTTAAGATTTGTTTTATAAAAAAGGTTACATGGTATAACTTTAAATATCCAAATACAAATGTTCTTACCTTATCCTTGTTCTCAATGCTGTCTTCAATGGAACCTATGGATACACATTACACATATGCAGTAAGTTCCTCAATGTAGCTTGATTTAAACATAAGCGGATACCGGTATGTTTTGTTTTTACACATTTTTACAAGTTCAGTAAATTAACACTGTATGCTCAGTAACATCCAAGTAGTGAATTATTGAATGCAGGTGTTTACCTGTCTCACTTGGAGCAGGAACAGCTGTGCTGCTGGGATCTGAAGACTTGTGTTCAGGTGCTGTGTTGACGTCTTCTCCAACATTATCTGTCATCCCTGATTGTCCAGCATCTACAGCTTTGAGGTCACTCTAAGAAAACAGGACATTGTCTTTAAACCTTTGTACTCAAGCTAAATTGCAAAAAAAGTTAGTTAAAAATACAATCAGTCAAGGTGCAAACAGCCTTAATGTTATTTTGTCTATATTTCACTGACTTTCAGGAAAACATTAGCTAACATTAACAAACAAACAAAATAAAATGAATAATATAATAAAAACAAAATAATAAATAGTAAAATGAAGCAGTGTTGAGATGCTTACAGTAAATGATTAATCTGTATACAATTACTTGTGCAAATGCTGTAGGTCCATTCGATGGAAATTGCACGCATGTGCAAATGTACTGTGACAAAATATACCCCAAGGAGTGGGGCCTTTATTATATCAATATTATTATTACATGCCCAATATAGTCATGATGTGTATGTGATCATCCAAAAGCTGTTTGGAGGATAAAGATTGAAGCATTTTACCTGCTCTGAGTGTCCATCTCTTGACTTTGCTGACACTGCAGCTGTTGAAAGAGGTGTAGGTTTCTTTATTTCACATATAACTATTAAACAACCAAATGTCTGTCTGTCTGAAGTCTGTCTGATAAGAGGAGGAGGAGAGGAGGAGGAGGGGAGGAGGAGGAGGGGAGGAGAGGAGGAGGAGAGGAGGAGAAGAGGAAGGGAGGAGCAGAGGAGGAGGCGAGTCAAGTTATTTCATCAAACAAAGTTGAGTCTGGTTGAGATGCTGAGCTGTTTTGAAGCGATCAGATCAGAGACAGACAGGGTTACTGCATAGTTTTAATGTCGTTTTCAGTAATTTTTCCTGTTCTATAGGGCGTAGCAGCGAGCATGGTTTACTGGTGCCACTAAAAATCGTCCAATCGTCCATAATGTAATTCTCTCCAGACATCCTGAACAATTGAAAAACCTCACTACCTCGTATAGCCTACTCGGCTACTCCTCTAACCCTGCCTCCTCAAAACCTCTGGAATAAATCAGGACCCATACCAACTTTGCTTTTTACTTTGACCGCTTATTCAGTCTACAACAAATCTCTTTTGCCAATCTATGAGTGCCAAAAATCTACAAGCTTGCAACGCAATAAGTTTAAGTGTGTAGATTGTTGCCTTATTGTCCCCCCTGGCATACACGAAGAAAATAGAAACTGGGGTTCTAGTGTAGTAGTTCATAATCAGAGTCAGATTATCCTTGTATCTTTATTGCATCAAGTTACACAAGCAGTCAAGCACAGAGATCGGAGATCTGTTTCTCTCCATCTACTCTACTCCCTCTCTCTCTGTTACAAAAACATGTTTACATATGCACAGTGTTCAATCGCCTGATGGAGACACTATTACAATATATGATCAATTAAATGTACCTTAACAACAACAACAACAACAAAAAAAACAGCCATTAAGTCATCAATAATGTTTTAGAACATGACACCCTTGACAATAGTAGTTTACAGAGGAAAGAACGCCTATCCTTTGGCGAAGTGCTGTGCGCTATAATATCATGTAGAATTTAGCCTACAGGGTTAGGCTATATAGGGTTTGCCTGCGCTGTGTGTAAATCCCTGCATGATAAATTGATAATACACTTGCAAATATGACGTCCTCCTGTCTCCTGTTGCCTCGGAATTCACTAAAACGTGTTCCTTAACCCATTCAGGCCGGGAACACATTTTGCTGTTTGGGAGGGGCTTACAGTACATGTACAGTATGTAGCAACATATTGGTTTTGTAGGCTAATTTCTGATTTAGCCCTATTCTATAGGTTAGGCCTAAATGGGTTAAACATGTTTGTTGAATTAATGACTTGTTTTTTGATATCGTGTTAAGTTTAATTGATCATATTCATATCAATAGAAAATGTAATAGTGTGTCTCTTACCAGGTGATTAAATCATATAGCTACAGTATTATCTAGATGATCCGACTAGTCCTTATACTAATATTTAATTAATCCCGATGCTGCAGTTTTTTAAACCATCATTTTTTGTGCATTGGCAACCAAGGAATCAATGTAAGACATTGCAATGAATTAAAACATAATTTATTTAGCAATTTAGCAAGTTATTCTTTCCCCCAGGGGGCGGTGTCCCCCAGCTATGATGCGCTGATAACACTATGCTGTGTGGATGTATGAGTCTAACAAACTCTGTATACCTCTGTATACCGCCTACCACCACCTCCTACAAAACTGGTTAATTGAAGATAATGTAGCTTAAATTTGAACTCTTAATTAATGATCAAACATGTATGGGGATTGGGGACAAGTTATTCATACAGATATGATTGAATCAGATATGACAAAATATATAATAATCTTGTGACACCATATATGGTTATCTTACCTCATCCGTGTTCTTGTTGCTATCTTCAACTATGGAACCTGCAGTACAGTAATTACAACAATATACAGGTTAAACATTTACAGTAATCATGTTAATGCAGCTTTTTTTAGTATTAAGATGTTTATAACTGAAATAATTTGACTCATTATAAATGGTTTGTATATTACAGGTTGTTTTATTAGGCACTCAGTATATTCAGATGCAGTGGTGTAAAGTAACGAATTACATGTACTTAAGTACTGTACTTAAGTACAATCTTGGGGTTTTACTTGAGTATTTACAATTTACAATACTTTTACTTCTACTCCACTACATCAGCTATTAAACAACCAAATGTCTGCCTGAAGTCTGTCCGACAAGAGGAGGAGGAGAGGAGGAGAAGAAGAGGAAAGGAGCAGGAGAGGAGGAGAGGAGGAGAGGAGGAAGGGAGTTTTCCCACCAGAGTTTAACTGCTTGAGTGCCCCGGGCCTCAAGGTGCCGCTAGAGTGCCAGACATATCTGTATAGGCCTTCGCTGTAGCTTCCGTCGACACTGCCCGTAGTGTCTTGTGATTTCACTACAGCCACTATTATGTATGACGAGAGGAGGAAGTTAGCTAACACTTAGCCATTAGCGTCTTTATTTTTTAGAAGCCTGATCTGAAGCTATTTTAGTCGCAAAAAAACTTTGTCTTTTGTCTGGGAACACAATTCAGAGAAAATGCTTTCTAAAGATGTGACTTTGTATTGGATTCGGCGGCTCGATGCGGCGGCGTTGCCCGATTACGGGACGTGGATGGCCGAGTCTCGGCCCGGCCATGGATGGAAATTTAGACCGGGGCTTCGTTGAGGCCTCCGATTAATTAATTCATTTTATTAAATATCCCGGACTAGATCGGGATAGGCACCCCGGAATACGTCGCACCACCGACAGTATAGATTGAGTTTTTTTTGGGGGGCTCTAAACTTTATTTTAAACCATTTTCAATGGAATAAATCGTCGGACCATCTAGCGTCTCTCGTTGGAAAGCGCTGGACGAGCCAGGACCACCCACGTTGGTACAAGCAGCTCAGGGTAAGTAAAATAGCAAAAAAAATATTGGATTGGATTGAAATAAAGCCGAACTTGTTCGGGATAGGCACAAGAAGGGTTAAGGATGAACACCAAAAGAAAGAAAGCCAACAGCCTACTTGCTGGTTACCCCAAACATTGACAGAAAATACTCACGTTTTTCATCATCTGTTTTAGTTGAAGTCGAGCTGCCAAGGGCGGTCTGTTGAAAAGAGTCAAGTTATTTCAGCAATAACAACAAAGTTGAGTCTGGTTGAGATGCTGAGCTGTTTTGAAGCGATCAGATCAGAGACAGACAGGGTTATTGCATAGTTTTAGTGTTGTTTTCATTCATTTTTCCTGTCCTTTAGCCAAGGGCATAGCAGCGATAGTGGTTTACTGGTGCCACAACAAATCGGCCATACATTTTTCCCATAGAGATTTACAAAAATATTCATATCTTTTGTCCAGTATCAAAATAATACCTTTTGTTTTGTGGTTTTCATGTTTTTCTTTTCACAGAATCAAAGGTTTTGTGTTCATGATTCACGATCTTGAATGGCTTGATTCTAGGCTTAAATTAATTTATATAAATATGTAAATCAAATAAATGTGTAAATCTCTATGGGAAAAATTAGGGGCACCAGTAAACCACTCCCACTGCCCTATCTGGAATGCACAGGCAGTATATATTCATTTTATACAGCCTATAGACATCATGTGCACGTGATAGTCATGGTGTGTTTGTGTGTGTGTGTGTGTGTGTGTGTGTGTGTGTGTGTGTGTGTGTGTGTGTGTGTGTGTGTGCGCGCGCGCACGGGCGCGTGTGCATGTGCAATTGTGCATGTATCGCGTTAGACCTTTCCCACATTTAACAGATGCAAGGACACACTCGATCCCGACAGACTATATCATGTCATCACTCACCATACGACCATACCAGTGAGTAGCCTATATTTGATTTGTTGCTGGCCAGATGAATCTATCAACCTTATGAAACATTTGCGCAGACCGACTTTTAGACTATTTCTCATTATTCTGAAGACATGTGTTGGCACGAAACATGATTTAAGAGCAACACCTTGTTGTGAAACCTACACGTACAGCCACGGACACAGCCTGTGCGATTGTAGTCCAATATAATGAATTCCCATATGCAAGGTGAAGCTGTGCGTTTGTTGTATAGCCTACTACTCCTTTACATTCAATTTGTTTTCAGTCCCGAATATACAGGCCTAATACTTTAACTGATGCTATTGGCGGCTTTTCATCATGCATTAAAATAAATATATCCGTTATTTTTATCAGATATCTGGTAAATTTGAATTATTCCCGATATTGGGACCTGCAGTTTAAAATCCTAGCGTGACCTCTGGTGCACGGCTGCACGCGCATGTGTACGTGTGTGTGCGCGGCTGCGATCACCTGACAGCTGTCTGGAGGATAATGTTGAATCACTTTACCTGCTCTGAGCCTCCATCTCTTTGCTTTTCTGCCATTGCTGTTGAAAGAAGTGTAGATTTCTTTATTTCACATATAAACTCTCAGGCATTCAATATTGGTTGAGGTTATCCAACAGACAAACTAATAATGGTTCTTCAGCTGTTCTTCAAAAGATTCAAATACCTGCAAGCCTATCATTGGTTTGTATCTGTAGAGCCAGACTCAGCCGAAGGGTTAATTCGTTGAGACTTTTGTTGAACTTATTTTTGTATTTTAGTAACTTAAACATACGCTTTTTATCAGCAGCGTTACTTTTTTTGGTAATATATACTGATTACTTATTACCTTCATTTTAAAGTAATATTTTTCGTTACATATTACTGTCTGCACTAGAGTAATATGTAATATATTACTCATTACATTAACATTACTTTTACCAACATTTTTAAATTGAACAATTACATTTTTTTTTACAAATGGCCTATCAATAAATTATGTAATTATATTGCAGCCTATAGGCCTACTGTAGTGTACAGTAATACTTACTATATAGGCCAATTGTTTCAGTTATTAAATGTAGTGTGTTTATTTATCTGACTTAAAAGATTAAACAAATTCCATCTAGTAGAAAATGTACTAATTCTTAATATTTTGGACAAAAGAGCACATTTTACATCAAGCTGCCCAGATGTCCAGTATCCCTATACATTGACACCCAGTTGCTATACACAACGAAAATGATCGGATTTATCAGAGGGGATGCTTTGTGTGACACTGCTGCGTGCTGTTGGGGTGTTCTGTGTTTCTGACGTTACTTTGTGGGAGTGATAGCTCTTGTTTTGGGCATGTTTTATCTGACAGCCTGTGCGTCGGAGAAAACATCCACCAACACAGCGCTACAGTTCATGGGTGGGAGTCGAGATAAACCAGGTATTTGATAGTTCTCAGTAATGCATACAGTTTAGCGTGTGTTTTCCCTTCAGTTGTTGAAATGTTGTGGAATTTAGTAGCTTACTAGGCTAATAATCATTCTAAACACCTGGGCGCGCTGACTCGCTGTGCGCAATGGTTTCCAAGCACTCCAATCCACCCGACAGTGCCTGGCTCAGGCATGTACACACATAGACATCAAAGGGGGCTTGAGCCCTGCCTCATCCCCTGCCTCTCTAACATGTCAGCACCCTGCCTCTCTAACATTCTCTGCACGTCCCTGCGTATATGTGCCGTTCTGTGCGGGGCAGCAGCAGCGCGCAGCCACAGAACTTGATAGGAAGGCTGAAGGCACAGGAGGTAAACCTGGGTCCCACGATAAAATCCGTACCATATTGGCTTAAAACGGGACGACGGGACCCTGGTTGGTAACGCGGAAAGTAACGCAGTAATGAAGTTATCATTATAATAATATATTACCGATTTTTTTTCAGTAAAGCGTTATATTAGTCATTACCGCATTTCGGTAATATATTAGTAATATGCGTTATATTACTAACGTGCGTTACCCAATACTGTTTATCACTATAAGACTTGTATTTTGTGACAAAGGTTGCAGCTTCTTCCAGTATGCTCTGGATATCACCGAGGGCACTCATCATCTTGGCAGAGATCTGACCAGCATCATTTCCTTTGGTGTCGGGCAAAAGTTCCTCAAGCTTTTTCACACGATTGGCCAATTCCTGGCACTCTTTCATGTTACTCTCCTCCTCATCACGTTATCATTCAATGGAATGGGCCCATTATAAAAATTGTCATACCTTAGAAATCGGCCAGTAGCCAGCTACTGGACTACCGGGAGTCTCCAGTAGACCCTTATCACCCTCTCTTTTGGGTGACGCAATGTTAACATATGTTTGCGGTCACATGATCCTTCCAAAATGGCAGACATCATTATTTTGTTATGATGATTTGTACTTTTAAGGACATATTACAACGTTTTTTGTTGAGAATGAGAGCTTTCCAGTCATGTCCAATTATTTCTACAATAAAGATCTAACAAAAATGTTTTATAACCAAGAATTTGATTTGGGTTCTATGATCCAATGATTCAAATGCAGCCTCTGGGTGACTTTAATTCCCCCACAGGATCAATAAAGGAATCTATCTATCGATCTATCGATCTATCGATCTATCTATCAAACAAGTTTATACAACACATCTTTTTATTATTATTATTTATATATTTTTTAATGTAACTTTTTTGAACTTGTCAGTGTCTGGTGGCACATTCCTCTCCATTGAATCTGGGCATGATAGTGTGATGGTTAAAGACGGTGGACCTCAAGATTTCTGATTCTTGCCAAATGTAGATGCTTAGGGCGGCGGTTCGATTCCCGGAAGAGGAAAGTGAATAGAATTTAATTATTTGACCACAGAGTTTCCACAATTACTTTTTTTACTTAAAGGGGCCACACCATGCTTTCAAAATATATATTTTATATAAATATTGGTTTTATACTAAATTTGGTCACAATAATCATGATATGACATTTTTAAATCGTCCCATCCCTAAACAAAGGGCATTTTGGTATTGCATCTGAAACGGCTTGGAATTAGAGACAGACAGAACATGACATTTCATTATCCGAGTGGTTGTTTAGGGTAAAACCTGTATAAAACCAATATTTATATGAAATATATATTTTTGAAAGTATGGTGTGGCCCCTTTAAGCAAATAAAGCAAATGTGTCAAATAATTAAATTCTATTTACTTTCCCCTTCCGGGAATCGAACCTCTGCCCTAAGCATCTACATTTGGCAAGAATCAGAAATCTTTAAGTTCACCAGCCTTATCCACCAACCTACCATGATAGAGGTAAACATGGAGGGAGATGCCAACAGACTCTGACAAGTCCAAAAAAGTTACATTAATATATATGTGTATATGTATATATGTATATATGTATATATATATATATATATATATATATATATATATGTGTATATATATATGTATATATATATATATATATATATATATATATATATATATATATATATATATATATATATGTGTGTGTGTGTGTGTGTGTGTGTGTGTGTGTGTGTGTGTGTGTATATATATATATATATATATATATATATATATATATATATATATATATATATATATATATATATATATATATATTAAGCTGTGTTGTATACATTTTTTGTTAGATCTTTATTGTAGAAATAATTGGACATGACAGCTGGAAAGCTCTCATTCTCAACAAAAATGTTGAAATATGTCCTTAAAAGTACAAAATAATGATGTCCGCCATTTTGGAAGGATCATGTGACTACAAACATACGTTAACATTGTGTCACCCAAAAGAGAGGGTGATAAGGGTCTACTGGAGACTCCTGGTAGTCCAGTAGCTGGCTATTGGCCGATTTCTAAGGTATGACAATTTTGGAATGATAACGTGTGTATCGGGTGCCATCACAAAGAGAGCTGATTGCTTTTACCAGGACCGAGATGGTTTTCAATTCAATTCAATTCAATTGAATTGGACTGGACTTGAATGTACTGGACTGGACTGGACTGGACTAGACTGGAAATTGGACTGGACTTGAATGTACTGGACTGGACTGGACTGGACTGGACTGGAAAGGACTGAATGAGTGTAGCGCAAGGTACATGCACAGAGCAAGTTCTATTAGGAAACTGAGTGCAGTTGCTGAATGTAGTGTGCTCCCTCAGAATACCTAAAAGCAGATCCATTCTACGTCAAACCATAGTAAATGTATTGCTCATTTTATATTCTTTTAAAAAGTAATTAAATCCATTCATGAGTTGTCTTGACTGAAATTGGATTGGATTCATAGGCCAAACATATAATATACACATAATGTAAATGTACTGTATTGTGTATACAGAATGGCACACACCCAAAGTTATACCAAGAATAAACACCCGTACCACCAAGAATAAATGTAACTACTTAAACCTTCTATACTTTGTTGATCGGGACCCCCAGGGATCTATATTTTGTCCCCTCCTTTTTTCCCTTTAAAGGACAACTTTCGTTTTTTACAACAAGGTTTCATATTTCAGATTTAGAGAAAAGAAAAGGTGAGTGTTAACATGTTTTCATTTACTTTGTTCTATCGGTTTATCACGTTTAGCTTGCTAAAACGTGGGGACACATGGGGGCATGCGTACAAGTGGCTAAATATGTCTTTTTAGACACAATAAGCCAGCAATTTCTTTATTGCTATTAACAGAACACTACTAGCACAATAAATCACATCTGCCCATGAAAGATTGCGGTGCATCTTGGGAATGGGCTTATTCTGTGTAAAAAAAAAGACACATTTAGCCACTTGTATGCATGCCCTAGCCACTGAAATCAAAATAATTTATTTCTCTAAAATGATAGAAAGAAGTAAATGAAAACATTTAATTTATATTCTTTAATTGCAATCTAAAATACGAACCCTTGTTTAAAAGAATTGTCCTTTAATTCTATTCTGCAAAAATATATATATATATACATAAAAATAAAAGCAGGTCTACATGTTAGTTTGTTGTAAGCTTGTAGCTGTGAGTTAGGACAGGCTGAGCTGTGGGCAGGCAGAGAGCATCACATGCCAATGCATGCACAGATAGTTTCTGTGCTGCCATGGCACCAGTTGCATTGTTTCTCCTCCGTCTCTACCTGACTTAGATTGTGATTAGAAGAAAATCATATCTACTCAGTCCAATAGTTAAATTAAAGCCTTTTTTTTCCCGTGACTGAAACTGAAACTCATCCAGTTGTGTTCAATGCTGACAAATGCAAGTCAAGTCACATAAGCACCCGTACCACAGAATAAATACAGATACTTAAAGGATCGAGTAGTTCACCCTCAAAATGACTCTTTTTCTATTGATTACTCATGCCATGGAGATTTGAGTTCAATAATATATTTTTCTTTTGTCACATTCCTAAGACAATAATGTGATTACAATATGTACCCCCACTGATTCCGGATGGGGACCCAGATACATTTGGGTCCCCATCCAGAATCAACAGGGGTACATGTACTATAGTCAAAAAGAGTCATTTTGGGGGTGAAATCCTTTAACCTTATATACTTTGTTGATCGGGCCCACCTTGGGGTCTCTACTTTGTCCCCTCCTTTTTTCCCCTCATTACCAAATTTATTTTATATGCACAGAATTACAATTAAAATACATAGTCATGTGAGCAACTCTGCACTACGGACACTATTCTGTCCTTAGGCAATGCCTTGACGGACGCGGCTTGTAATCGGCTGAGCCACAGTTACTGAGGGCCTTACCCAGTGTTGTCTTTCTTGTATAAAACGCCTGGGTTCCTGAGGCTACTCACAAATAAAAGCAATGCAATGGAAAACCCAGTCTGACTCAAAGCATGTCCAGTCTCATTGCACTACTAGGGTTAGGGTTCCACACAACAACCTTAAGTCAATGCATTGTCACAGAATCAAACACCACAGAGTCTAACACAGAGAATCAAAGAGAGAAAGGGTCCAATCGGAACGTATCTGTAAAATCGGTAGGCTACTCTTTTTGACTCATCTGATGACATGAATTACACTGTTTATAATAAATCATATTGATGCACACCAAAGTGCTGGCAATCTGACATTGATAGCCTAATGTCATGTGTTTACTGTATACAGATATAAGCATTATTTACACAATCATTTACTGTCTCATGTTGCTCACAGATTAGGCGAAAGCAGGATAATAGCATAGTGAATTGATTGATTGAATAATCCACAATTCGACAGAAATGCAAAACAGCAAAAGTACAGGCATACACTTGGTCTAAAAGGATAATTGACTATGAATGCACACATGTAGGCCTGAAAAAACATATTTCAAGGCTAGAATGCATGCTGTATGTATAGCGTTATATACAGTGGTGGGAAAAACATACTCACATTGTGTACTTAAGTAAAAGTATCAATGTTCTAATAGTGTGGTACGATGCGTCTAAAAAACACCTCCCGTATGATTTTTGTGCAAACATTTCTTGTTTTGCTAACATTTCTTCATTTTCTATGAGAAAATGATGGGTGTATAAATTTCCGGACCCCCATCCCCTTTCTGGGGGTCATCTATTTTGGGACCTCCCAGAACAGTACGCCAGCCAGTTAATGTCCAATTTTCTTAATATTAGAGTTCTTTTGTAGGTTTTGCGCTTCTAAAGCACACAGTATAACCTTTCTGACTTTTGGTTGGGGTCTTTCCTCACCTGGGACCCCCCCAGATGGACCCCTGCGCCTATCTCAGTACTCGCTAGGGTTTAATACCGGGATCCCGGGATCCGGGCTTCCCGGGTAGGGCACACGTAAATTCCCGCCCGGGAATTGGCTGCGGGACCCGTCGTCCCGGAGGTTATGTTTTTTCTTGTTAGAAAATACAATTTACTCGAAGCGCGGAGGCAATTAGACTGCCTGACACATTATCCTCACCAGCCATGCAAGCATGTCGTCTGTTTAAGCTGTGTAGAAGGATTTTACCAGTCCCTGTGGGCTGTCAAGCAAGCCTGTCATCGAAAATAGCTGATCTACCATCTCACAACACAGCGCAAAGTGCTGCATTGTGAGCTTGTAGATCGGCTGTTTTCACTAGGCTAGGCTACTTCTTAAAGGGGAAGACCACCCATTTTCAATATTGAACTATGTCATTAATATACCTTAGAGGAGTTTGTACTTTACAATACAAACCCCAAAATCAATCCTCCAGTTCTAGGCAACACAGAAGGGGGGGGGACTTTTTTTCTATTTTCACACAACTCCTCTAAGGTATATTAATGACATAGTTCAATATTGAAAATGGGTGGTCTTCCCCTTTAAAGTGATGCGGAGAAAATAAACACTGACAGATGTATGATAATGGCACATTTACTTTCTTATTGATGCATTAATTATGCTCTTAACGTTTTTACATGAGCAACTCTCCAGCAAAAAAAAAAAAAGGAAACAAATAGCCTACTACAATCAGCTATGAAACGGGAGATTTGCCATACATTGCCAATATATATAAATGTAACCAATAATAACACATGCATTATTAATGTGTCCACTCCACTTAGTCAATTGGACTCACAAATGGCCACTTTAAAATTGAAATAGCCTACTCTGTTGGTTTGCATTTCCACACAATATATTTTAACCAGAATTAAAACATCTGACAGCACCTTGTGACAGTTTATGAATTGTATTGGCGTAAGCCTACCTACTTGACCATGGGCCCTTTAAGAGGATATGGAGGGGGTTTTGTGGTGACAATAACAAAGAGGTGTGTGTGTTGTGGTGTTGTCAGTGTGTGTAGTAAATGGACACGTTGATCTGCGTGCCCAAAGTTGTAATACTTGCATTCTTCAACCATAACCACTATAAATAATACTTGGAATACT
Source organism: Nannobrachium achirus (assembly GCF_963921795.1). Classification (NCBI taxonomy): domain Eukaryota; kingdom Metazoa; phylum Chordata; class Actinopteri; order Myctophiformes; family Myctophidae; genus Nannobrachium; species Nannobrachium achirus. The sequence continues at coordinate 69,495,457 of NC_137813.1, forward strand.
AATAAACCATCAAATTACACTAGATACAGTAAATCCATGATGCATAAAGACAAACACAGTTTCTAATAGTATTCAAAACTAGTTAAATAGTTAATAGGGTCAAATCGGAAATTACCAGAGATTTGGCTGGCCCCCCTAGTAACTCAGCCTCAAGCCTGCCTAAGTTCCTAACCAATGGACCAAGGATAATAGGTGACGCATACAGAAGTATAGTCTATCAGTCTCATAGAGCAGTCTGGTTGTTGTGATGACGTCACAATCGAAACCTTTGGATATACGGAAATTCTGCCACAGCAGCGAGTCAGCGTTAGCTCTGTGTGGAGCGGCTACGATGAAAGTTTGGAGCTGCATGTTAAATTAAAAGGCAGCAGGCAATTTCACAAGTTTGTAATAAGTATAAATCCAAGAAAACTACTTTCAAAGCGGAACCAACCTGGATATTATTGACAAGGACTTGTATTACAACAACATCAACATGATCAAGATAAAAGCACCATACGTTGACATCCTCTTACCTTATAGAGACGAGCATCTCGTCTGGTAAGATATTATTAATTCCATTATGCTTTCTGGTTAATCAAGTGTCCTTTGCTGCTGCTGTGTGCATTTATATTTAAAGGTTTTACAGCCGAGTTGTGTATGTTTAAGCATGGTGGTCAGGTGGTGTCGCGCACTAAATAACAGATCTGCACGGCAAGCCCAGAATGCCAGCCAGATGAACACGTTTTAGGTTTATAGATCTGCCGAGCCAGCTGCCTGTGTTTGATGCGTGACCGTTGAAAGGACGAAACATAAATCACGCAGGCAGCGACAACGGAAGGGAGAGAGAGGATGAGAGCTGTATGATTGAGATTGACTGTTGACAACAACAGGGATTTAACGTTAGCACATTTTGTGCAGAACCTTGCATGTTTCATGAACAATTTAACACGTGAAGTTGCCATTTCGCCAACTATTATGTCCATTCTCTCATTGTTGTAATTTGAGACACTGGTGCTGCCAGCTGCCTACTGGCGACGTTTCTTTTTTTCTTTTTTTTTTCTCTCTCTCTCTCGGGCTTTCGGGTTTTCGGGCCGAAAATGATGATAATTGTTAGGGTCGGGCCGGGCTTCGGGCCGACCCACTCGGGCCCAGTTAGGGCCGGGCCTTAATTTTCAGGCCCGTTGAGAACTCTAGTCACAGGGGCCATTCCGAGGGTCCCAGGTGAGGAGAGACCCCATCCAAAAGTCACAAAGGTTATTCTGCTTCAAAAGTGCAATATATGGACTGTTTTAAAACCTACAAAACAACTCTAAGAAAACGTAACATTAACTGGCTGCCGTACTGTTCTGGGTGGTCCCAGAAAGGGGGCAGGGGTCGGGAAAATCTGATACCCATCATTTTCTGACAGTTTGGCCCCTATAAAAAAAGAATATATATATATATATATATATATATATATATATATATAGGAGATAATAGCCATTTTGGTTAAAACTGACTAAAAATTACTTTGTACTTCAAGTTTAAAATGATACTAAATATTTTTTCAAGTGTCCAACCCAAATAAATTCCAAATATTATCAAATTATCTCGCGGCACCCCTGGTCTGCCGTCGCGGCACCCCAGGGTGCCCCGTCACCCACTTTGAAAACCCCTGCCCTAGGGGTCCTGAAACCTGAGGACCCCCTAGGGGTCCCAAACCCCCTGTGGAAGACCCCTGGTACTACTCATTTTTGTTTTCAGAGCCCAGCTAGAAAAACTTTTATGCTTCAATTATGATCTAATTTGACATTGTTCTGGAGCAGGAGCAGAGGGAGTACTGGTCCGTCTGGGGGGTCCCAGGTGAAGAAAGACCCCAACCAAAAGTCACAAAGGTTATTCTGGCTGCTTTAGAAGTGTATTAAATTAACTCATAAATTAAATAAAAAGATTAAATGCAGAATGTCCCATTTCAAATGTATACAAATATTTTCAAATAGCCAAAATGTATACCAAGCTGAAGTGGTTAATGTATATGTTATAATAATCAATAACTGTTACAAAAGCAAAGTTTGTATATAGAGCGCTTTTTTTTCCCAGAACACTGATAATTATAGCAGCGGAAAGATTTATCCAGAAATAAAGTTTCCCCAGAACTATAGTGTGGCAACCACACTAATAATAATAATAAGGGTAATAATAATAACAATAACAATACATTTTTAGTGTATGGTCAGTTCCTGTGACACCGGGCATCCAAATACCCCAGTCTTTGTAATGTTAATTCCAATAATTATATTTGCATATAGGCATTTATGGTGGCTATGAATATCAAGTAACACGTCTTCATGAAATGTGTATAGTGAATAATTCCTACCTGTTTAGTTTGGTTCTCCAGAGCTAAAGCTCTGGAGAGTTGAAGTCAGACAGAGACCAACTGGAGAGTTGAAGTCAGACAGACACCAACTGGAGAGTTGAAGTCAGACAGACCAAGCTGTTACTGATGTATAGTTTTATGCCCTTCATAATGGGAGGTTCTTATGTTGTCATGTGATTTCAGAGAAAGAGAATGAGACTAACTGTAACTAAGCATTTCATCCCAAAATGACATTTCTTGCTATCGATTACTCACCCCATGGAGACCTGAGTTCAATAATATATATTTTAGTTTTTGTCGCATTCCTTAGAAATTAACTTGATTATAATAAATGTACCTCTATTGATTCTGGATGCATTTGTGTCTCCATCTGGAAGATATATAATAATAAAATGCTAATAATGTTTGATTATTTTTATTTACAATATAAATATATTAGGATTCCTTATTTTATTTAATTTGCTTATTGTAATCGCTCTGGATAAAGATTTTGCATTTTTGTAATTACCGGTAACACCCGGGAGGAATTATGACCGTTTGTTTGCCATGCTTCCATTACACAATACATGTGCAAATACAGTATATTTGCATTCAAAAGGCCCGTCAAGGCAGACAGCTCTGGGCACCATCTTCTGTTGACAGGGAAAGTTGATGATTGTGCATGTCGGTGCAGTTAACAGCTCTAACTGGTACTGTAGACTAGAGAATAGCACAAGAGTAATACATCCTGTCTGGTTTGTAGGGTGGAAAAACAATGTTATATGCATGCACTAGGCAATAGGTACATATGCAGCTGCATGATACTGAGTATTACATTTTATTACCTGTAGTGGACATTAGTTTGCTGCTGCTGCAGAAACAAAGCCTAAATAAGCCAGATACACTTTCCCGTGGCACATTTCAACTAAATACCATATTCTCAATCTCAACTCTCAATTCCTATACCAATCGAGTCCAAAGGAAAATAGTAGTAGCGCTGCTGTGCTGTTTTGACGAGAAGCTGCGGTTGCCAAACTCTGTGAAAACAAACACAACAGTTTCACCACTTGAAAGGTCTGTGCAAAAAAATGCACAGACCTGGGGCCTGTTCCACTAACGCAGGTTTAGCTAATCCAGGATCTAAGCCTAATCCAGGTTTGCCAAAGCCTCCTCCGTTTAGCCTGGTTTATTCGTTCCACTAACGTCAAGCCAGGCTGAGAAGCAGATGCTTTAGCGAGCCAGGATCATTAAAGCTGGCTAAAAGCTTGTTCACGTATCCCTTGAAAAGCCCATGTGATTGTCATTATGTAGCCTACACATATTCATGAACAAGCCTGATGTTACAACATATCAAAGGTTGTTTGTGTGGAGACAAAGCAAGTTAACTTGTCTACATGTTGGTACAGCTCTGTCTGCTGTGTTGTAGCGAACATCATGAGAGGAGAGGATGTGATCATGTGCACATGGGAGCGTGCATGCATCCGCCTAGCCCTAGGTGAAGGCAGACTGCTCCAAAAATGTTATTTAGCAAGCAGCAAACAATATATGGACGTTTCGACCTGTTAGGGTCTTCTTCAGTATAACTGGATATAGGAAACATGACGGGCCTCATTCATCAAGCACTTAAGACCAAAAATACGATCATATTTTGTTCTTACCGGCATTTAGGATGATTCTCAAGTTGGGGGTCAAATTCATCATTGTATTTTGGTCTTGGATTTGTGCTGGAAATACAATGGAAAATACACCACCTCCGACCATGGTGTAAATCTTTGCTTATATTTAGGATGCTTTTTTCGGTCGGGAAATAAGCCATCAGCCCACGGTGTATATTTAGAATGCTTTTTTCTTCATGCTAAATCAATTTTAAATTGTGCCAAACATCAAATAAAATATTTATGAGTCCATTCTGCCCAACATGTGCCAACACATGTATTTAAAAAATAAAAGAATATGTCAAACAATTACATATTCAGTCGTGGATTAGCTGTCACTGAGTTTGTAACCAAATGGACCCTTATATATCTGCTTGCGCAGCCTCTGCATAATAGGCATGCAATTCCAACGATTTGTATTTATATAGGCTAGTTTCTACAGTTGCATTTAAAATGCAGTTGCATTTTACAGCACTTAATGATGAAAATAGACAATCACGTGCGCACTGCAGTCGCGCGTGTAGAAGACCACACAGACGGCACAGTTGCTGCCAGGCCGCAGTTTCTCTTCCCCGGGCGGCCAGGCCGTGCAGGCCCGCTGATGGGGGACCACTCATGCACCGCGGCGCATGAGATGACTGCCCGCGCTCGTCCATTTGGTTTCAGAGTTAAGGATTATTCTGTGATGGATTGAACCTTGTAAACCACTTTATTCTATTATACATGGGAGCATTACGTTCAGCATCTATTTTGCAATCTGCGGGATCAGAACAGTTTTAAGTACGTTGTCATTGTCAATGTGTCGCCGATATGTTTTTCTTTCCTTTTTTTCCTCTGTTTTTTGACGAGATAAGTTGAAGTTTTTATATGCAGCAAGTCCAAGTTCAAGTTCCTCTGCTGGGTGAAGGTGGGGGGCGTCGTGACCCTCCACTGGCTTTAATTTATAATAGACTAGGCTATACTGTAGGCCTATTAATCACATCAACACATAACGCTACACACAAAAGCAAAATAAGTCTTACCTTCGGTCTGATACATGTGGCTTTACAGGACAGTGTTGAAATATTAATTAAAAAAAAGAATTTCCCCTCAGTATACATATAGGGATAAATAATCAATAAAGCTCGCGACCTGGTCTGGTCCATATCGGAAAGCAGCCGTGTCACAGCTCATACTGTATATCCCTTCAACATTATCTTTTTGGCAATGATCAGTAGAAAAGGATTATAATATCCATCCCATGTTTATTATTTTGTGATTGAGGACTAATCGTAGCCTTGTAAATGTGCCGATCTATAGAGAAGAAAAAATAGGCAGCCTATTCTTTTTTTTCTCCCTCTTTTGTTTTCTTTTTTTTTTACAAGACACAATTAAGTTCAACAGCATAGCCAAGTTTAAGTAGTGATTAATTTCTAGTAGCCTATAGTGTGAATGGGTTCCCAGAGCAGAAAGTGCTTAGTCATGCTCTCTCTACCATATATGGTCCTGCCATAAGTACTATGGAAGCTGCTCTCTCGTTTTTACCCTTGTTTTTGCACTTAAATTTACGTCCAAATTCATCATGACATACACCTGTGGATAAGCACAAAATGGGATATACACACTGCTTGATGAATTTGACTGACGTTTGGACTTACTGAAATTTAAGATGAAATTTAAGGAAAAAAATACACCCTATTTACGACCAGATTGATGAATGAGGCATGTCTTTAAAGGCCTATACATTTTCTACACTGGTGATTATTAGCCCCAGCTGCTGAGCTGGAGCGAATATCATTGATACATTATAGACATTCAGACATATGATTTAAAAAAAGAACATGATTCAAAAAGTTACATGATTATTTTTGTTACATGATTACATTTGAATATACATGATTTTCTAACAATATTTTTATGCTTTTTTCTTTTTTTATAAAAATGTAGAGAATTAAAAACGACTCTCAAAGGAAATCAGATCCTGACTTGATTCAAAGCTTCATGTTGACCAAATCACAGAATAATAGACAAACTATCACAACAATACACCCTCTATTAGTTTCTTTACAAAAAAGGCCTAATATCAAAATCTTCGTTTAGGCCTACAGGTGCCATTGTTTTCAGGTAGTCGATCCACCACACTTCTCTCCTCAAAAGGAGATAATCTATGGGTCGTTTCATACCGTTATAAGGAGCCTAACTAATTTCGGTTCGGGAGTGCTCCTCGACCCGAAATTATTTAGGTTCGGGGGGAGTTCATCCATACTTTCTTAACGGCTATAGTGCCGAAGTCGCTTAAATATTGGAGGTCCGTGGCATGACAACGTTTGTGGCCGATGAATGAGCATTGCAGGGCGGATACATTTGACTTGCCCTGGCGCTGCACGTTGAATGACTTGAAGTCCAGTGAGTAGCAGGCAGCTCCAGCAGGCAGCAGCACCAGTGATGGGGACACGGGGTCTCTTCCATAGGTCTCTTTCTCTCTCTCACTCACTCTCACAAACGTCGAAAACATTTAATCTACAAGCTCACATTATAGACGTGCCGCGGCCGCCTCTCTTCTCTTGCTGCATGCATATCATCACGCAGTCACAACTCGTCGTGGACAACACAGAACATTAGCAAAGTTGTGTCTATGCTTTTCTCTTTAAAACGGTCGGCGAGTAGCACTAGCAAGACATGCACCAAAGCTGCGTGTGTGTGTGTGTGTGTGTGTGTGTGTGTGTGTGTGTGTGTGTGTGTGTGTGTGTGTGTGTCGCGCGCGCCTCCCAGTCCACCACTCGTCTCCAGCAAGTAGAGGCAGCTGTATGTATCCGCTCTGCGATGCCCAACACACGGCCACACAAGCATTTGGAAGTCGGTGTGTCTCCCTCCCAAACGACCGCTGTTTCCTTGGATTTACAGCCGAGAATATACACTTGAAGCCGGGCTGAATGAATTAGAAGACACCGCTGAGTACCGAAATTAAGTCGGGAGGTCACAACATTTCGTCAGCACCGTAGAGCCGAATTTAGTCGGTTGACGCCCCCCCGAACCGGGAGATGCGAACCATATTTGGGTTTGCCTAGTGCCGAACCGAACTTTGTTAGGCTCCTTATAACGGTATGGATCGACCCTTAGTCTCCTCCCCGTTTTGGAGACAGCGCTTTCTCTATTCCTCAATATCTTAATGATGAGACATTGTGGTGTGCCTCTTTAAAATGTACTGCTACTGGGCTTTTCTCGTCCCGAATAGTACTCCTGTGGTCTGCAATGCGGGTCTTTAAGGCCTGTGTAGTTTTTCCAACATATGCTCACGCTCTGCCTCTGGGTGAGAGTTCTACCATTTAGCAAGGGATGAGTTCATAGTCCCTCTAAGCCAACAACGGTACTTTCCTGGCCACAAATACCTGAGTGTTTGTTTTTCCATGGTACCGGGCCATGATACAGATATCTTTATATCTGTGGCTGTTTGAACATGTTGTGTGATGAACATACTGTGTAGCTACATTCCTCTCCTCGTCACATGACCCAGCCTGGTTGTTTGTTTGTGTTTTATCAGTATTACATGAACATGTAATTTCAGAATACAGTCAGGATAAATAACAGCAAAGCAAGAGCTATGTTTTATATTCTACATCATAAACATCTACAGCTGGAAGTCAAAATGTGGAAACAATACATCCTTTTATACCCGGGTTAGGGAAGGGGGATGCTGTTTCCCAGACAATCTCTCTCTCTCTCTCTCTCTCTCTCTGTCTCTCTCTCTATTTTGCTCATTACTTGAACAAAGCTTTTTGAATTGTGTAGAACAGCAAACATGAAAAACGAGCATGCCATATTTAGTCTCTGTCGGGAGGAAACGTCATTATGTCCAAAAGTGTTACTTTTCAGGATTCAAATTCAAAAACAGGTAAAGTAACTTGTGATGCTTTTGTGTGACGCTATAGTATGATCAAATAGGGCATTAATTTACGAAAACAAACACAAAAGGTTCAGAGCTGATATGAGGTTTCTGCACCAACAGCAAAGACTATAAGTTAGTGTTGTTGGGGTTCAGACTGAGAATACCCCAAGTGTATGAACACATACACAGGAGGTCAGGTGAGTTTTAATAAGGTGTGTTTATAGAGGATGGCTGTTGGGAGTTGAGGAGTGGTGTAGTCTGTAGTGGATGGTGTGGGCAGGATGGAATAGCAGGCAGGCTGAGTGGAAGCCAAGCAGGTAGGCTACCGGTATAAGCAGGCAAACAGAAGGATCCTGAAAGCTGTACACTCTGACGCCCATCTGGGCCCCTAGTTCAGCCTGGGAAGTGTAGATGGAGAGGCCCTCTAGGGGCAAGGCTGAAGGCGATATTCAATAAAATTGTTGAATACCTCGAAAACAATATGATTCACTATAAATACAAAATAATGCAGTAGCCTATATATAGTTTGAATTTAGCTTCAGATCAAGTTTTGCAAACTACAGACCTTTAAGTGCCTATCCCGAACTAGTTTGGGATATTCGGGATCAAAAACATTTTTTTATTCGCTATTTTACTTACCCCGAGCTGCTTGGAGCAACGTGGGTGGTCCCGGCTCGCCCAGCGCTCACCAACGAGAGACGCTAGATGCTCCGACGATTTATTCCATTGAAAATGGTTTAAAATAAAGTTTAGACCCCCCCAATGTTCACCCAATGTTCATTGTAGGCGGCGCGACGTATTCCAGGGTGCCTATCCCGAACTAGTCCGGGATATTTAATGAAATTAATAAAATGATAAGAGGCCTTCTGAAGCCTGGCCTGATTTTTCTAGCTACTAGCCGAAAGCTAGCAACCTCCCGGCCGGCCGTTATTTGCGAACGAAATCGCCAATCTCCGCCTAATCCAATGAAAGACCACATCTTTGAAGGCTTATATCTCTGGATTGTGTCTTTAGGGAAGCGGCGCAAGGTTTATTTACGGCGAAATCGCCCAAAAATGATCTTTTAGATGACAAAATGGGAATAGCCATTCTGTTAGCATTATCATCCGGGACCTTTCCATGACGTGCATGAACGTGAGCATGTGAGGTCCTGGAAGGTGAGGTCCTGGAAGCTAAAGCGCTCGCCTATGAGAGATACCCTGGCATTCTATGGCCCCTAGAGGGCGCTGGCACTAAATGAGTTAATTCAAGAAATTCAAATAAATCTTTACCAAAGGCAACATAATGCCCTGTGCATGTTGCGTTGTGACATATTATATAGAGGGTATGTGCGTGACATTATCATCATACCCGGAAGTTATGCGGGTACTGAGTGGCAAAAAACGACTTTCTGGTCTTGACAACCATACATCCAAACAGAAAAGTCCTATCTGATTGCATTAAACAACGTTAAACTCACTTTGCCACTCGATTTGCAACTCAATTTTCCATTCACTTTATGCATGCGCATACCATCTATAGACTGCTGTCTTGTAAAAAGATAGTTGTGTTTCTTGGAAATTATATAGGCCTATAATTAGTCGGGGGCATTAGGGAGATGACATGGTAATTTTCGTGCTAATTAGTATAAAAGCGCCAAATTTTGCACAGATGTAGCCCAGGGCATGCTCTAATGATTTAGCTAGGGCGCCCGAGTCTGCGACATTCGGGGTCGCCACAGCGGCCAGATCAAGTTGGGCTCCCATCGACTTTCAATACAGGAGGAAAATACCCAGAAAAACACTTTTTTTCTGGGTATTTAAGTAGGATGTGAGGGGTCTAACTAGGGGTTTGTCATGATGCTGAATCCATTGCAAGCATTTGTTTTGCACAAAAAACATTCCTTGGGCTACAAATGGCCCCAGAAAACGATGGTTTAATGATGAAAAGTGATGAGTCATCACTTTTCAGAGTTTTGTGGGTGTTTTCTGGAGCTGTGGCGACCCTGAAGGTCGTCGACTCGGGCGCCCTAGCTAAATCATTATAGCATGCCCTGGGCTACATCTGTGCAAAATTTGGCGCTTTTAGACTGATTAGCACGAGAAAAATAACCCTAAGGCCTCTGACTAACATGAATGCTCACCCATACATGCATCGTTTTCTGAGGCCATTTCTAGCCCAAGGAATGTTTTTTGTGCAAAACAAATGCTTGCAATGGATTCAGCATCATGCCAAACCCCTAGCTAGACCCCTCAGATCCTACTTAAATACCCAGAAAAAAAATGTTTTTCTGGGTATTTTCCTCCTGTATAGAAAGTCAATGGGAGCCCAACTTGATTTGGCCGCTGTGTCGACCCTGAAGGTCGCCGACTCGGGCACCCTAGCTAAATCATTAGAGCATGCCCTGAGCTACATCTGTGCAAAACTTTGCACTTTTAGACTGATTAGCGCGAAATATCCCTAACGCCCCCGACTATATTAAAATAAAAGCCTGAAATGGGGCGTTCGGGAACTTTATGGCGGCTTCTAGCCCGATGTCAGTGTCGTCCACCTATGGAGTTATACTCCTTATTTCAACTGTTTTCTTTTTTTTTTTTTTTTTTATCAGTGATGGTTTAGTGATCTATATACTTTTTATTTTTTGCTTAAATATGACTCTTTCAAATGTATAATACTTGTCTTTGTATGTATTATCATCCTTATACACACCTGCAGTTAGGACATTCGATTTTTGTATTGCTTGTATGGTAGACAATTTATTATGTCTTAACTTTTGATATCTCTGACCACTCAGGTGGCACACAGCCAACATGTCCACCATATGGGCCCAATGTGGGCAACTGGGAACAACGTGGTTTTGTGTGGGGTAACTGGGCATGGGTTAGAACTGGTCAACCATATCTGGGTCCCGTTACTCCCGTAAGAGTTTTATATGGGCTAAGATGGTATGGGTTAGAACTGATCAACCATATCTGGGTCCTGAATGTGTTTTGTGTGGGGTAACTGGCCTTGTGTTAGAACTGGTCACCAATCCAGTGGTCATGGGTTAGAACTGGTCAACCATAGCTGGGTGTCATATGGGCTATGCATGGGCTGAGTGGGCATGGGTTAGAGCTGGTCAACCAAAGCTGGGTGTCATATGGGCTATGCATGGGCTGAGTGGGCATGGGTTAGAGCTGGTTACCCATATATGGGTCCCGAATGGGTTTTGTGCAGGGTAACTGGGCATGGGTTAGAACTGGTCAACCATGGCTGGGTCCTATAAGGGTTATGCATGGGCTACGTGGGAATGGGTTAGAACTGGTCAACCATGTCTGGGTCTCATATGGGCTATGCATGGGCTAAGTGGGCATGGGTTAGAACTGTCTAGGCTCTGCATGGGTTAAGTATGGGCTATACGTGTGTGTGTGTGTGTGTGTGTGTGTGTGTGTGTGTGTGTGTGTGTGTGTGTGTGTGTGTGTGTGTGTGTGTGTGTGTGTGTACAGTAAAAATAAATATACTTTACATCAATGGCATATCTTTGCATGTGACAAATACATCTGTGGTCAATGTGAAAAATATTTGACATACTAATTGGTTACAAAAGCAAAGGATTGATCTGCCTTTAAGTGGATCTATAGGGACCTTACCAGGGAAGCATAACTAGATTGTTATTGGTTTTATAGTATAAAGATGGATAATGGCCTTTATTTCTGTATGCAAAAAATGTTCACTTTGCTGAATTGGTGACTGTTTAGAAACAGTAATACTCTTGGATGTAAACAAACCCCAGTGTATAACATGTACAATAAATGGATGGCTGGATGGCTGGATGGATGGATGGATGGATGGATGGACGGACGGACGGACGGACGGACGGACAATTATAGGATATAAGTCACAAATCGGTTATGGTGAATACAAGGGAGAGAGAGGGTAATCCCATACTAATTTTAGGAGGGTGGGATTGTGTATCTACCTGCCTGTATGTCCGATGACACCCTGTGGACGTCTGTCCTCCCTGTCCGTGCATCTGACTGAGCCAAACTCTTGCAGGGCAGGTGGAGGGCATAGTATGCAAGAATGCCTACAGTATAGACACTGGCATCAGCAGAGTGCACAAAAGCAGGCCAATGACTACTGGCACTCAGTCCATGACCTCTGCCTCCCAGAAACGGCTCAGGTCCAGGAGTAGCTTCCTGGATGCCACTGCAGAACTGGAGTGGCACAACCAGTGGAACAGCCTGGGCAGCCAGACAACAAGTTGGACAGAGAGACCAAACGAATGTCTCGTAACTGCTGATGACCAAATCTGACACCATTTAAATCATAAGACCTCCTTTGATTAGCATAATGCATGTTTAATTAGCATATATTATGCATAATCATGTTAATTAACTCAAAGCAAACACTTGGTCATTTTCTGTTCTGTGTTATTCCAAGTAGGCTACTTATTATTACAAGCATTATTATTCCTGTACATCTGACCACTACTGAAGCAGTGAATATTCCAAGTTGTGCTCTTTGATAATGTAAAAAGCTAGTATGTCCATTTTCTTTTTTTCTGTATATCAATTATTATGACTTCTAGACCACATGGTCATGTACCAAACTTATTAACCACTTAAGTCAACTATGAGGATTCAAAATCTGACACCATTTTAATCACAATACCTTGTTTTGGCCCCGTAATTAAAGATGGCCACCATCCAGTAGAGTGAAAACTTAACTTTTCAATAGAAACGTACTTTATTCTAAAAAGTTAAAAGAGGAGCACGGACATAAAAACAAGGTACTTTATTGATACTTTTTGATTACAAAATAATAAAAGCCGACATATATGAGCTGATGAAGACCTTGTGGTCGAAACATGTCGGCTATTATTTTATGAAAAAAGGGAGATGACATGCACATCCATGACCCAAGTTGGGCAGGTGCTGAGCGACGAGTAGATACTAGAAAAATAAATAAAACGCTAGCACACAGAGGAGACGTCTGAAGAAGAGCAGTGTGCTCGAAACGTCACAACCTGTATTTGGTGCAATAAAAGCGCTTTTTTCGCATGTGAGCCCTCAGTGTGTTAGTGTTTTATTTATTTTCTGGCTTTTATTATTTTGTAATGAAATAAAGTACCTTGTTTTTTCCATCCGTCCTGCTCTTTTAACTTTTTTGAGTGCTTGGATCTCTCCTCTTTTTTCGAGTTTTATCCCACTGATCCTGGGAGCCCCCACCACACGTTTTTAACTTTGCTGTACCTCCTTTGCCTTTGTTTTCAATATCAGGACCACTGCGTGCACAGTGGTCCCCCCCTATGCTTTTCTTGGATCTGCGCGCCTGTTCTTAACCTCTTAATCCCCAAATCCTGGCCAGTAAATTACGTTCTACCATGCGTTCTACCCATCCACGGATTTGTATCGGTCGCGGTGGTTTGCGGCGCCACTCCGGTGGTCCGCGGCGGTGGTCCGCGACGACTCCGGGCGAAAACCGGCCGAAAAAAGCAATACCGCTACTGACCACTAGTTTAGCAACTTACACAGTATAGCTTTAAGTAAAAAGTTATAATCCGCACTCTCAATGTCAGATATAAGAGTATTTTTTTATTGAGATTTCGGTAGCAGCAGCAGGCAAACAGACGCGTTTCGACTAGGCCGTCATCAGTTACACTGATCACGGCCTAGCGAGTTACGTAGTGAGTTACACTGATGACGGCCTAGCCGAAACGCGTCTGTTTGCCTGCTGCTGCTACCGAAATCTCAATAAAAAAAGACTCCAGATACAAGGCTATCACATATTTCTTGGTACTAGGTATATACCTTCCCAAAAGTCACTATGAGAATCATTCCCCCCCAGATGGGACCGATGACACCAAATTTGGGGCCCTGGATGTATTATGACATAATTATATAGTCACTTTTTATAAATGCAAATTTTAACCACCTTACTGGACTATATATAGCCTGAACTTTATCCCAACCATATTTCAAAGAGATAGGATCAATAATAAGAGAGAACCATCAGTTTGAAGTAGAATGTTCCATTCGGATTTTGAAAACAGTTTTTTGGCATGTTGTTATAAAAGGATAGATAGCACAGAGAAAGCTACCACAGATGCAAGGCTATCACATTTTTCCTATCACTAGAGGTGTATACCTACCCAAAAATCACTATGAGAATTAATCCCCCCAAATGATACCGATGACCCCATATGTGTGGTCCTAGCTCAGCGTCTATTCCTACTGGCCAGAAGGCCAGTGCAGCCAACGAGTGCAGAGCAAGCTCAAAATGGGCTGTAATGTTAATGCGTTGTGAGCTTGTAGATCGGCTATTTTCAAACAAAGTTTAAAACTGTGTTAAAATGGTAAAACTCTTCCTTGTTTTATTGTGGACCCCCTGGAACTTCCTAAAGGACCCCTGGGGGTCCCCAAACCACACTTTGAGAACCACTGCTCTAAAGATATGATACAGATATTTTGGTGATTTAAATCATATTATTATACAACTGTAGAATTGAAGAAACTTAAAGAATAAATTATTTTTGCACAACATGTCACACTTAACTCATCCAGAGCCCAGGACATTAACGGATTAGGGGGTCCAGAGTGCCCCCTCCCGGCCCCATTAACGGCCATTGTCTTATTTTGAAGGCCAGAAGTCTAGACCGGAAGTACTTCCGGTCTGACGTCATCGGATCCTGCGACGGAACTGATCATTGTTTACGTGGTGCCCTGCTGTATTGCATCCGAGCGTTTATACATGTGTTATATAAGCGAGCATCTGCCTCCATCTTCGCTTCTAAAGTGTTGTTTTGAGATAATGGACATTAAAGATGAGATCGGCCGTCCACCTCAATGTTATGGGATGACTATTGTGTGCTCGTGGAGCCGTGATGATGACAAATCAGCGCGGATTTCGTCTCCGGAGCGTCGGCCATTGTACTAGGTATTTTTACTCGCCGTTACAGTAATATATTACTTTTCGCGCGACATCGCGCATTCGGCACTATACGTACTCTAGTACTTATTGCGTGACATCACGCGAAAGGCACTAGATGAGTTAAGAACTAAAATGCCACCCTAAAGCCCATTGCACCCAGGTGCGTTTATCCGCACGGATAAAACTGACAATTTCATTTTTTCAAAAGAAAACAATGATTCTCTACGACCTCATGCACACCGGATCCGAATTAGCCGTGCGACGAGTGGCTGCGGCCGTGCATTTTTTCTCTCGATCGAACCCAGTTCGATTTGTGCGTCATGTCACATTTCGGTAAAAACTCATCACTCCTTTTATGACTCCTTTTGGGATCCGCAGCGCCGATTCCGCACAGCATTGCACACCAAATCCAATGCGTTTTATTCATGCAGCAAACGAAAAAAACACAACTGTCCTGTGTGTAAAGGGCTTAAGAGTGCTCTTCAGTGTGCGTAGATTTTTTCTTAACATAAGAACAAACCACAGCTAAGAAAACATTGGTGTAAGTACGTTGGTGAATCGGGCCCAATGCATTGGGAATCCCACTGGTAGCACACCACCTAGATGAGGTACCATGTTACCTTACCGAACGGGAATGGGTCAATCAGCATCTACAGCCTCCAGGTTGAAATAGCGGATCAACTCAATGGCTGGTCTGTCTGAGAATGAAATATCTGCCCACCTTAATTGCCTTGGCATTAGGACAGAGGCTATATGCCTCAGACCAAGCCTCAGACAAGAGGAGCCTTTGGCCAGTCTGCCTTTAAGGATGGCAATTGTCTAGTAGGCAGAGAAAAATAGAGCATAGGACAATTTGTATAATTTCCACAAGGAATTGGTGACACACACCTTTGTTCAAGGACTCTTTCCTGGCTGTTTTAGAGAGCATATACATGCCCCATTTCCTCAATGCCCTCAAGGAAAGCAGAATGTTACCATCCTTGTTTTGACTGTCCCTGCCTATACCAGACAAGCCAAGTGTGGGGGATGATGATGGGGAAAGTGAAGTGAGTCATTACAGGAGCCACTCCCCAGTCCCTATAACAGTCAGTCACAAGAGGCACTGGATAGACAGAAGAAAGGCCTATGTTCTGGCTGCTACCAATGTGGAGAACCGTGGCACATAGACCACATGTGGTCCACATCCAGATTCAGAGTTGGATTAGCTGGACAGTTCCCTGGGTGATCTACAGTGGCACTTTTGGACAAAGACAACAATGGACCAGCCTCACTGTAATCAACGGATTGCTGTATCATTGTGTCAACAGAAGGTTAATAAAAGTTTGTGTCTTCTTCAAAAAACATAGCTCGCAGGTATATTTGAAGAGGTCTAAACTACAGTACAAGCAAATATCTTGAAAAGCCAGATAGATTATCCCAAACCAGAGGACAATGGCTGGCAGCAGCAATTTATTCCATACAAACACTAACCATAGTAGTAACAGAAACGTATTTGACACGATTGTTCTTTACATCATTATGGTATGTCCCCCATATCCAGCCTGATTTCAGACTCTGCGCTGGAGCTTGAGTCTGACATTGTCCCATTGACAAGAGATTTCAAAGGGGAGGGGATTTAACAGGTGGGAGGTGTGGTATTTGACTTGGGTGTACACAAAACATTCTCTTTCTGTTGATTTTCAAAAGTTAGACCCACCCCTCCTCCGAGGCTCCGACTCTCATTGGCTGGTCTTGCCTCAGACCAAATCAGGTAGAGGTTCATTATGCAACACCAGACCAAGAGAAGCAGTCCACTCAGAGAGTGGGCGGGTCTATTGGCTGGAGCCAGGCAACCCGTTATCCAGTGCACTCTTCGATGCTACACTATTTAGGCAAATGTTGTCAATTAATTTGCTTTGCTATACAACATTCTTATAAAATTATTCATACACCAGTAAGACTCCCTAATCGGGAGATAAGCGACCGTTGGTCGCTTATCTCCTGTCACACTGCTGACATCAGTATGACATCACACCGTACACAAATGACCCTTATATAAGACCGGCATTATCTACCAACAGATAAGTAACAAGATGTCAAAATCATTGAAGGTTTACCCTACTAACCAACTGTTTACCATAGCAACCATGTTTTTTTACCTTAGCAACCAACTGTTTATCCTAGCAACAAACTTTTTACCACAGCAACCATGTTTTTTTTACCCTAGCAACCAACTGTTTACACTAGCAACCAATTGTTTACCATAGCAACCATGTTTTCTTACCCTAGCAACCAACTGTTTACCCTAGCAACCAACTGTTTACCATAGCAACCATGTTTTTTACAGGGCCTGGGATTGATGACATCAGAAATCTCCATATATGGGCATGAAAGGGATTTTGTTTCTGGAAATATGTCTGTGGGGTGCCACATTTGGAATAAAACACTTACATCACCCATCTGGATATCCATACAGCCCATCTAGTTTGCCTGTGTCCATTTATGCCCATATATCTGATGACATTGGGACAATGATCTCCATATATGGGCATAAAACTTATGTTAATTAGTAAAGCCTGGGGATCTCCATATATGGGCATGAGGGGTACCCTAAAAGGGCATCATCTGGGAATAGCAAATATAGTTATCCTAGAAAGTGAAAATCTTACATCAAAGGCCTTAACTACCTACCTACCACCATACTGCATTCCTCATTAAACTACCTACCAGTAAGATGCCTAAGGGAGAAAAGCAAAGGGCGAGGTTGCACCATTTCTTGGTCTTCTGGCCAGTGATGTATATCGGACCATTTAACCATATATGGAGACATCTGGTACCCAAAGATATTCACAGATATGGGCTTAATATTGATGACATAAGGGATCTCCATATATGGGCGTAAAAGGGATTTGGTTCCCCTGGCATCACAGGGATCTCCATATATGGGCATAAAATGGATTTGGTTACCCTGGCAACACGGGGATCTCCATATCTCCATATATGGGCATAAAAGGGATTTGGTTCCCCTGGCATCACAGGGATCTCCATATATGGGCATAAAAGGGATTTGGTTCCCCTGACATTACAGTGATGTCAGTGGCTGGTTCTACAGAGGGGATCTCCATTTATGGGCATAAAAGGGAATGTATGTATGATGATGTCAGATATCATAGACGTCATAGGACTTTCACATAACGAATAACTGAGTAAGCATGTAAACCCGTAAAATCTATATTTGGGCATGGCTGATTTATGACCTCATCATGATGACACGAGCAAACACAGCTGAATTGTATAAATGATCAGTGCAGAAACCAACAGAAGTATTTGACCAAGACTCTTCGATTTAAACATCAACAAAGGTGTGACGTTTGACGTGTGACCGACCGACCGACCGACCGACCGACGGACGGCCGGTGGAGGTTTTGATACTAAACTGCTCCCTAACGGTCGCAATTAATACAATGCAATAGCTCATCTTATATCTTATAAACTATTATAATTCGAGAGGGGTCCCCCAATTCGTTGTGCTGGGATGGCAAGTGCAGAAACACTCAAAATCAACAGGGTTTTCTGCAATATTTTCCAGAGGCATGGCCACGTTATAGGCTATTTTTCCTACTTTCAATAGACTTGACATGATGAGTAATTTAACTCTTTGCTACATTTTTGGAGGACATGCTTCACGTGACATCACAATACCAATACCGATATGCATATATGGAAGAATGATGAAACGGCTATGCTCTAGGGTCGTCCTTATATGACGATAACTAATGACCGCTATTAAGTTGAGCTACCTACACATCATTCAGTTCAAGTATTACTAGCGACGGATATGAATAATATTGCCACTAATAGAGACCGGACGACCGATTTTTCACTAAATAATATATTAGTATAATACTGTATGTCTCCAAGAAAAAGTACGATTTACTGTATCAGAAGGAAGAAAAACGCAGATCCAAAGATAACAGTTTGACACAGGATGAGGAGGATGCAGACCAAAAGACAGGGTGAGGAAGAAGACAAGCATCGAGTTAACCAATCCTCCGGGGAGGGGGAGATGCTGAAGAACAAAGAGGAGGAGGAAGACACGGCTGTTATTTGTGGTCCTGTTTTCACTGGCGTGGGGCCAGGGCTCCTAGGAAAACTTGATCTTGAGCCTCGAGGGAGGCACAGGTACCCGGACATGCCAGATCCTGTTGGAGAAGTGTCAACACCCAGTGTCAACAATAGCATCTTTGTGTGAGGGAGTGAGGAGGATCATAAGGTTCATTCCAGTTCATGAGCATAAGGTTCATTGTTGGCTCGCCTGATAGGCGAGCACACTTTAGATATTTTCAATATTTATTAGTGTGGTTGCCCTAACAGGGCAACACACTATAGTTGTGGGCTCGCTGAAGGCGAGTCCACCTTGTTCTACCCCAGTTTATTGTGGGCTCGCTGGAGGCGAGTCCACCTTGTTATACCCCAGTTTATATTTATTTAGAACTTCCAAGGTTCCGTACCCTTTCTTCGTCCTCTAACTACTTCAACACACTTTGTGCTAGAAACTTCGTTCCAACTTCAACATGTTCAGCTTTCTACAGTGATGATTGCTTAAATTTTTCTTTTCAAAATATTTCATATTTTTTGAAATATTTAACTTTCAAACTTCAATTTTTCCTCCTTATAATGGGAGTCTATGCAGTGGTGCAAATTCTTTGTGCTCTTATAGCTCTTTCATACTTTCACATAAAAACCTCGTTCCAACTTTGAAATGTTCAGCAAGGTCTGAAGTTTCATTGTTATTTTAGAAATGTTTCAAAAGTTTATACTGTTTGAAATATTTAACTTTATTCGTAAAGCTTTCATCCCATAGAGAATTAATGGGATCTGACTTTCAAATGTTCACTTTTTCACTAAACTTTATAGCCTCATTACTCTGGCATACATTTATGTAGGAACGCGATTCAAACTTGAAAAACGCTCACACGCTTTTGGACTTCTTCATGGTTCAAACGGTATTCGAAAACGTCATACCGTTCTTCCACGATCGCAGTCCAAAGGTAGAGTGGTTTGGGGTATTTTGGGGGTATTTTTGGCGGGAAACCCAGTCCTAGAGTGTAGCTAGAGTGTGGGAGACTTGTTCTTAAAGTAATGAAGTTCTCTGAACGAATCGTCCTCACGGCCAAAATATTTAAAATGTATGCATGTTTTTTGGCACGTTTGTAGCCACGCTCGTCATGTTTCGTAAATTGCGTCTAAAATAAAACAGAGACTTACAGAATTTCATCTATGGCCCTCTGAGTGCCGGGTCGCGCCTCAGACGCCCCATTCACCTCATTTCATTTTTTTCTGGTTCTCGGAATTTTTTATTTTCCCCCAAACATTTCTAGGTTGCTCTCATGCGCACATTATTGATCCTTTTAACATCAGAATCGCAACGTTCGTAGAGCAATCTCTAAAGCCACTCCCCGAGCAAAGACTATGTGTTTTCAACTTTTCGTGTTTCCGGGAGAGCGATCAGTTCGTACACTTGCGCTCCCTATTCAAACCAATGGATATGGCCCATATCTTGAACAAACAGTTCTACAGCTCAGAAGCAAAGGTGCTCTTTAATTACAGTGCTGAGTCAGTGGTCTCACATGATTTACAAGCTCACAATAAGTTGCACTGTGTAACTTTGTGAGCTTGTAGATCGGCTATTTATCTGGTTCTCAAAGTGTGGTCCAGGGAACACATGGACCCACGCACGCATGTATGCACACATACACATGCATACTCACACGCACGCACACACACACACACACACACACACACACACACACACACACACACACACACACACACACACACACACACACAGCGCCGGCGCCCCCTATAGGCAGACTACGCAGTCTGCGTAGAGCCCCCGACCAAAGAAGGCCCCCACCCACAGCCCCCTCCTCTGCAGAAAAGAACGTACTGAACTGACTTTTCACACCAGCACTACTGCCATCTTAGCCTGAATGAAACATCTCTGATTAACCTCGCATAGCCAGACTTACTCATGTCCCTGATTGGCTGTCCCGGCTCTATGCCGTTGTCCCATTGGCCAAAAAGGAAAAAGAGCCAACATTTCTTGACTCTCTGGAACTCTTTGGGAGTTTCCGCCCCGCCCCCTTTCAGTGTTTGTTTACTTTCGGTTTGACAATGCACGTTTATCTTTCTGGATATGAGAAAAAGAAAAAGAAAAAGCGTCAAACGGAACTGCAGCAACAGCAAACAGGTAAATAAACATTCTTGCACTGTCAGTTGTAACTTGTGTTGTGCGATGGTCGGAGCCATATGCAAGGGCTAGGGTGTTTAGCTGCCTTGCGTGTCACGACTGGACACTTGTACTGCTGCTGTTATGTAATCTCTCCTCCCTCGCTGTCTGTCGCTGACAGTGCGCTGACAGTGACAGTGCGCTCGCCTCTTTCTCTGTGACCAATGTCTGTGATTTGTTTCTGCTTTTGGTTGGTTTTTGGTTCTATATGTTTGTTGTTGCTAACTAGCTGCTGTGGGTTCTTGACTTGTTGTGAGGTGTGTGCAATGGTATAAAGTAACTAAGTACATTTAATTAAGTACTGTAGGCTACTTAAGTACAACTTGAGTTATTTGTTGCTGCTTTTACTTCTACTCCTCCACTACATCTCAGATCTAAATATTGTACTTTTACTCAACCTCAAATTCATTTGAAAACCTTAGTAACTTTACTATTCATTATGATGATATTTTTATCATTATGATATTATAAATCATACATAAACCCCTTTAGCCCTATTTATGTTTTTTGGGGGGGGGGGGGGGGCAGAGGATTTAGTGCTATATGTAAATTCACAAATTATATAGTCTACTATAATATGTTTCAGATATAATAATATTATGTTTCCTTGGCATAGCCTACATCTATGCTCATTTTGGGATATTTGTCCAGTCCTTTGTTATGTTAGGCTACTTGATGCTACATTGCATGACAATTCTGCAATTTGGCATATTTATATTTAAAAAAAAACAGAATTAAACCCATTATAAAATTGATTAAAAAACAAAAAAAAATATTATTATATATATTTTTTTTTATTATTACAATTTTTTCGCGGGCGCGAGCGTAGCGAGCGCCCGCAGGAAGGCCCCTTGGTTGAATCACGCTTAGGGCCCCCGTGGGCCCAAAAACGGCTCTGCACACACACACACACACACACACACACACACACAGTCACTTCCACATGATTGGTAGATCTAATTCTAAAACCAGTCCCATCCCAATGATTTTTAGATCTAATTCCATCGGCAGTTCCAAACCATAATTTGTAGCTCTAAATCCATCACCTGTCACATCCACATAATTTGTAGATCTAATTCTAAAACCAGTCCCATCCCCATGATTTGTAGATCTATTTCAATCAGCAGTTCCATACCATAATTTGTAGCTCTAAATCCATCACCTGTCTCATCCACATGATTTGTAGATCTAATTCTAAAACCAGTCACATCCACATGATTTGTAGATCTAATTCTAAAACCAGTCCCATCCCCATGATTTGTAGATCTATTTCAATCGGCAGTTCCATACCATAATTTGTAGCTCTAAATCCATCACCTGTCTCATCCACATGATTTGTAGATCTAATTCTAAAACCAGTCACATCCACACGATTTGTAGATCTAATTCTAAAACCAGTCCCATACCCATGATTTGTAGATCTAATTCCATCGGCAGTTCCATACCATAATTTTTAGCTCTAAATCCATCACCTGTCACATCCACATGATTTGTAGATCTAATTCTAAAACCAGTCCCATCCTCATGATTTGTAGATCTAATTTGTAGATCTAATTCCATCGGCAGTTCCATACCATAATTTGTAGCTCATCCACATGATTTGTAGATCTAATTCTAAAACCAGTCACATCCACATGATTTGTAGATCTAATTCTAAAACCAGTCCCATCCCCATGATTTGTAGATCTAATTCAATCGGCAGTTCCATACCATAATATGTAGCTCTAAATCCATCACCTGTCTCATCCACATGATTTGTAGATCTAATTCTAAAACCAGTCACATCCTCATGATTTGTAGATCTAATTCTAGAACCAGTCCCATCCCCATGATTTGTAGATCTAATTCCATCGGCAGTTCCATACCAATTTTCAATTTTCAAAAAACTTCTTTTCAAAAAAAAAGTTTTTTCAATTTTTTTTTTTCAAAAAAAATTTTTTTCAAAAATTTTTTTTTTTTCAATTTTTTTTTTTCAAATTTTTTTTTTTTCAAAATTTTTTAAAACTTTTTTTTTCAAAAAACTTTTTTTTTCAAAAAAATTTTTTTTTCAATTTTTTTTTTTTTTCAATTTTTTTTTTTCAAAAATCTTTTTTTTTTCAAAAAACATTTTTTTACACCCTTGCTCTTAAATGCATTTTCTACTATTACTTCATAACAGTTTCAAGCGAGCCCACGCAGTTTCTGCAGGAACTGCTTTTCTAGTTTATTTTTTCTAGATAAACTTTTTTTCGGCGCGTTTCACGGCCCACAGTTTTTGCGCCACACACTCGCGCCATATGTCAAATCGACCGGCTTCATCGGGAATCGTGTGCTTATATTTTGCTAAGAGAAAGGTTGTATCCTTTAATTGATATTAATTTATTAGTGAATTAATTTTCCCCATTGACTTATAATGGGAATTGCAAAAACTCACTTTCAATTACTTTTCTCTCGCAAACCATAGGGGCTACAGTTTCAAAACTTAGAGAGGTTCATAATGCTTACAAGGATTAAATAAAAAATAATATTGTCAGTTGGCCTCATGGTGGCGCTATAACAGCCCACTTTACGTTTCGGCCTCTAACTCTTGAACCGTAGGTCGGAAAATTCAAATTATTTTTTCCCTGGATTTCTTGGGTCATGACGCATCTCCTCATATAGGCCACGCCCATTTGCGTCAGGATAGATTTTCTGCCATTTTGAATTTTCTTCAAAACACACTTTTTGCTCCTATTCCTACATATTTTCTCCAAATGTCAGAAAAATCGGTACACATGTTCTATGGACCAATCTGATAAACATATTCAAGCGATATTTCGATACTCCATAGCTTCTTTCCGTAACAGGCTTCCAAAGTTAGCGGGAGGGGGCCGTTTAGCAAAAAATAGCCATAAATCACAAACGAAACATCCAGTCAACACAAATTTTTAACCACAAGTCGTGGGTGGGATATTCAACAAATCCTCGAAGTTTTTGGGATATTCAACAAATCCTCGAAGGTCGAAGTTTTCCACTTCGACCCTTAGGGGGTGCCACAAACGCGCTAAACGTAACCGTTTCGTGCCAAAACACGGTTTTCTGGGGGAACGACCTGCTCAAAATGAAACACAAACGATCTCGGGAGTGACGCGACAACGTAATCGCCTTGCGAAACTTGTGGGAGGAGCCTATTTCTTTAAAACAAGAAACCGTATCCTTATATCAAGAACGCAGGATCCCAGCGGCACCTTTTCGAATCGCGTGTCGCACAGCCCCGCCGGTATCCATCCCTACGTCCTCTCCCTCGGGCTCCGGCGTTTTCCTCGGGGTCCCGGAGGCGCATCCCCGCCGCTCGCGCCGGGGCGGGTCGGGCAACCACACTCGCAATTTCACAAATTGCCCATTTTCTAGTTAGTGTGGTTGCCCTTACAGGGCAACACACTATAGTCCTAGGGAAACTTTATTTCTTTATTCTTCTTCTTGATAAACTTTTTTTTTGGCGCGTTTCACGGCCCACAGTTTTTGCGCCACACACTCGCACCATATGTCAAATCGACCGGCTTCATCGGGAATCGTGTGCTTCCATTTTGCTAAGAGAAAGGTTCTATCGTTTAATTGATATTAATTTATTAGTTAATTAATTTTCCCCATTGACTTATAATGGGAATCGCAAAAACTCAAATTCAATAATTTTTCTCTCGCAAACCATAGGGGCTACAGTTTCAAAACTTGGAGATAAGGTTCATAATGCATACAAGGATTAACTGAAAAATAATTACATCATTTGGCCTCATGGTGGCGCTATAACAGCTCACTTTACGTTTTGGCTTATAACTCTTGAACCGTAGGTCGGAAAATTAAAATTATTTTTTCCCTGGATTCCTTGGGTCATGACGCATCTCCCTATATAGGCCACGCCCATTTGCGTCAGGATAGATTTTCCGCCATTTTGAATTTTCTTCAAAACACACTTTTTGCTCCTTTTCCCACATATTTTCTCCAAATGTCACAAAAATCGGTACACAAGATCTCTGAACCCACCCGATAAACATATTCAAGCGATATTTCGATAGTCCATACCGTTCGTCCGGAACACGCTTCCGAAGTTAGCGAGAGGGGCCCGTTTTGCCAAAAATAGCCATAAATCATAAACGAAACATCCAGTCAACACCAACTTTTAACCACAAGTTGCGGGTGCGATATTCAACAAATCCCCAAAAGCATTTCCACTTCGACCCTTAGGGGGCGCCACAAACGCACAAAACGTAACCGTTTCAGGCCAAAACAGGGTTTTCAGGGGGAACAACCCTCTCAAAACGAAACACAAACGATCTCGGGAGCGACGTGACAACATAATCGTCTTGCAAAACTCGTGGGAGGGCGGCGGGGCGGGCAACCACACTCGCAATTTCCCAAATTGCACATTTTCTAGTTTATCTATCAGTCAACAGTTCTCCTCAAAAACTTTGGCACCTTTCTACTCCTACATACTTAGACAGAAAATGAAAATAAAAACATCAATGTGTTCAGCTTACTGTGGTGACGTGTGCTATTACTTTTTACAGCAATCGGCCAAATGGTGGCGCTGTAGGAAGCCTTCGAAAGTGCAAACTTTGAACAGGTATAGCTCATGCTCTGTTTGAGGTACAGCCATGAAACCTGTATACACGTATGCGTCTCCTCATGCCGAACAGCCTTTACACTCTGACTTTTGACCTCTGCCTTTAGTTCTCCCACCATTTTGAATTATATGAAAAACAGTACAAATCTATCTCCTCCTGGGATTTTTGCGTTACGCACACAAAACCTTTTTTACATAAACTTTGGACCAATACGGTCAAACTGATCAACCAGATTTTTTTAATGTGGGTTAGTCAAAATATCACTTAAACCAATCTTATTCCAATTGGCCAAAGGGGGGCGCTATACGAAGCGTTTGAAATTTCAAACGTCAAATGGGTCATGACTCGTTTCGTTTGAAGACATGCAACTTGCTTACACGCGTGCTTTGGCTCAAGCAGAAGACATCTGTGTCTTTGCTAAGTAAGCTCCGCCCTTAGATTTTCCGCCATTTTGAGCAGTTTGTAAAACGCTTAAACTCGCTTTTATTCTGGAATTTTCGCGTCACGTGCACAAAACTTTTTTTACATGAACTTTGGACCAATATCTAAAGATCTGTCAGATCGGATTTTTTAAATTGAAACATGCTTTTTTAATAATTCAATGAATATTGCAGTTTTATGCAAATTATTCTTCTGCCTCTAAATCATACATGCAAAGTAACATGTTCATGACATTTGGCATGTAGAGCAGGGGTCCTCAAATACAAATCTTGAAGGTCCACAAATATTCTTTTGAAACAGTCCGGGGAAAAATAAAACAATTATATATATTTGTTATTTGTTTTTATATATATATTTATATTTGCTATTTTTATTATGTCGGTCAATCTTAACTCATTCTGAGCCCAGGACATTAACGGATTAGGGGGTCCAGAGTGCCCCCTCCCGGCCCCATTAACGGCCGCTGTCTTATTTTGAAGGCCAGAAGTCTAGACCGGAAGTACTTCCGGTCTGACGTCATCGGATCGTGCGCCGGAACCGATGCGTGTCCACGTGGAGTTGTGTAATGGCCGACCGGGAGCTTTTATAACTGTGTAAAATAAGCGAGCATCTGCCTCCATCCTAGCTTCTAAAGTGTAGTTTTGAGATAATGGACATTAAAGATGAGATCGGCCGTCCACCTCAATGTTATGGGATGACTATTGTGTGCTCGTGGAGCCGTGATGATGACAAATCAGCGCGGATTTCGTCTCCGGAGCGTCGGCCATTGTACTAGGTATTTTTACTCGCCGTTACAGTAATATATTACTTTTCCCGCGACATCGCGTGGATGGCACTATAGATACTCTATTACTTTTCCCGCGACATCGCGGGGTTGGCTTTTAATGAGTTAAATAGTAGGCTAAGATACAAAAAATGCCAACCAGGGTTTGACGCATGGTTGGTCTCAGAGGCACTTGTCCGTCTGGAAAGTACAGGTCATGTTCTACTTGCCCTTAGGTCATGGCCACTTGGCCTCATTACTGTTCATCTTACATAATTAGGGATCCCTTTCTTATTTTTTTTTACAATGGCTAATGGCTTTTTTTTAGTAGTTTGTTGATGTAGTAACAGTCTTTTTCCGTTTCTTTCTTTATTAAAATGGTCCTTAAATTATGACTTCACTGTCATCTGGGCTGGGGACTCCTCCAAAATCATTTGGGGGCCTTACTTGATTGAAGAGAAACAACCCATTAAAGCAGGGAGAACAGAATGTTCAAAGTGGAGCAGAGATATTTTGCGCTAGTGCTCTGTTTTCTTTTTAACAAACTGGGATAATATTCGAATAATTTATGATTGTGTCGCAACGTGAATTATCGATATGAAAACAAGGTGTCGCGCATCAGAAACGAAGCGGCATATCCGTGCAGAAAGAGAGGCAGCCGTCACGTCCTATCAGCGCATCGTTGTCATAGAGATGACAGCCCATAATACTCTGTTGCCCGGCATCAGCCAATCAGCGCGTCGTTCTCTCTCTCTCTCTCTCTCTCTCTCTCTCTCTCTCTCTCTCTCTCTCTCTCTCACTCACACACACACACACACACATTCAGCGCATGCAATGAAAGTGAATGAATACAACGAGAAGTGGAAACAAAAACGTGGAGATATTTTTTCACTTTTTTTTTTTTTACTATAATTCGTCCTGGGTCCGGTCGGCGGTGCCTCGCGGTCCGGACTATTGAGGACCCCTGATGTAGAGTGTTAGTCCAAATATCACTAAAACCAATCTTACCCCAATTGGCCAAAAGGGGGGCGCTATATCATTTTGAGCAGTTTGTGAAACGCTTAAACCCGTTTTTTTTGGAACAAAATGCCTCAAATCATGCGATTGCATCAGTAACGTCAAAGAGAGCACTGCCTGCGATCTTGACATTTTGTACTTTTATAGCCATTGTTTTCTGGCTTGAAGCGAGCCCACAATTGTTTCGAAGGAACAATATTTTCTAGTTCCAGTTTAATGTTACTCCAACACTGCACCCCCTCCCACTCCCTCAGGTCGGGTGATGCCAACCTCCTTGACATCCTCAGGACAAAGAAACTAACCTGGGGTGACAGGGCCTTCTCGGTGGCTGCTATGGAACTCACTCCCAGCTCACATCAAAGCTGCCCACTACCTTGCCATGTTTAAAACCAATCTCAAAACCCACATTTTCAGACTTGCACTCCCTACCTAATCCACACACACACACACACACACACACACACACACACACACACACACACACACACACACACACACACACACACACACACACACACACACACAGTCTCCTCAGTTTGGTCTTTCTACAAACGCTCTAAAAACGTAGTGAGTGACAGTCCAGTATACTTTGTCCGTCATACGGGAACGCGCACAAAAATAGACTACTAGTCAGTCAACAGCTCCATGGACACTCCGGTTGCGTCGACCAACTAGACAGCAGGACACAGCCTCTAAAAATGTGCAGAGTATGGAGGAGAAAGCGAGACCCTTGATACTAATCTTTGACGGCTTGTTTGTTGAAAACTTGTAAATCTTTAGCGGTAAATATGCCATGAAGTTGCTGAATCTTTATCATTTTATCACCTCTAACTGCTAGTTTTAATTTTTGTTATCACAATTGGCACTGCAGTCAGCTCTCTCCGGGCGACAGACAGTAGAGTACAGTGAGTACAGTAGAGGCACGCCGTGAAGTCATCAACAACAATATTAGCTAGACAGATAGCCTGATTTAGCTTTCTTTCTTTTTTCTTTTTTTTGTGTGTGTCATAACAGTCAATGCATGGTCACAGAATCTAACCCTACATGTCATCTTTTTGACAACCAAACCTAACCCAAACCCTAACCCTAACCCTAACCTCCATGGGGTGAGTAGTTAACCTGCTGATGCTCCGTTGTCGAAATGTTGTGTTGTCGAAATAGTGAGATTTACCCAACAAACAAATGGCTTATCAGCATAATTGCAGGGGTCATCGCCATGCTGGCTTGTGGTGGTCAAAATTACATTTTTGCCATGGACATACAAAATAAGTGGACAACAATATTACCAAAAACACATAAAAGCAATAGCCCTGAATGACCATAATGGTTTGTAACTCTGTTTGACACCATAGGGGCATAAAAGAGAGCCAGGCAAACAGAGATAAGAGATCTCCATATAAAGTAGGGGCATGAAAAACACAGAGAGACAGACAGGCGGATACGGGTATTGCACAACTGGACGTCAATGGTGACTATGCTGCCCAACGGGCACCGGTCTGGTATATATATATGTTGCAGTTTGTTTGAAGAACCAGTACGATTGAAAAAGGAGCGCTTGTGTTCTATTGTCCATGACGGAGGCACGCCATCTCAGGTGACCTTGAGCCACGTGAGACACCACCGAGTGTGTCACCGCGTCACGCCCGGACCACACCCCCACCTATGGGCATCTGTCTCAAAGTACAGCTGCATATTCAGCATACAGTGAGCACTGAGCAGTAGGCCTAAGCTAATAATGCCATTGTGGTTAATATGATACTATCCGAAAATAGTTTTAGTTTAATTTCCCAATAGTTTGTCTTGCTATTTAAAGTACCAAAAGAAAAACATCTACATAATATTAATAAAAAGGGAACAAAAAAGTACAGTAGTTACATTGCAAAACAGGGATTTTCCCCCGAAAATAAATGTTTTAATTAGTTTAATCCTCTGAAACAGGCAGATGACCGAGAGAGAGAGAGAGAGAGCGCAATGCATCTTGGGTAGGAAGTTGTGGAATTATAAGCTGGCTGCCAACATAACATGTATTTTAATTGCAATTCTGCCCATTTAAAATATGTACCAATCGAATATCTTAGTTACATCATTGACTTCATGTGAACTAGTTTGTTGAAGCTTATTCATTATAATGATCAAAATCGATATGACCACGCAGAGCCATACTGCGCACCGGCCGTGCTCTGCATCACCGCACCACGGTGAAAAACTGAAGCGTAGAGATGCGACGTTCGCGAACGAATCGAATCTTTTGAACGGCTCTTTGAAGTGAACGATGGGATCCGGTTCGCGGAGTAGGGAGCCGTTCACTTGGCTCGCGACGCGGTGTGGCGCCGCCAGCGCCGCGATGCGCGGTGCGGCGCGGCAATGTGCAGCTATCTAGGAAGCTAATTAAGACACTACAGTTTGATTTGATCATAGCTTAGACAATTATTAAGCGATTTCTATAATTAAAACGTCTCCATATTGCTTGGGAAGTCCACTTCCATGACAATGACTGTATTATGTCCCTGTAAATATTTAAATGTTTGCTATTTTAAAATAGCCGATGTACAAGCTCACAATCAATCAATCAATCAATCAATCAATCAATCAATATTTATTTATATAGCACATTTCATACAGAAAGTGCAGCCCAATGCGCTTCACAGATCAAACATACATTTAAAAGTAATAAGGAAAGGAACAATCAATTTTAACACTAAAAAATATAATAATAATAAAAATACAGACATAAGAATAACAACATAAAAATAGGGAGCAAATAATAACTAAAGTAAAACCTAAGTAAAAGCAATGCTAAAAAGGTGAGTCTTAAGATTTAGTTTAAAACTTTCAATGGAGTCTGTGAGCCGCAAGTTTACAGGCAGGCTGTTCCACAGTGTAGGACCATAAAAACTGAATGCTCTTCACCATGTCTCACAGTTTCTGGCGTAGGTATTTCTAAGGCCCAGTCCATACGGCACCGGACAAGTCCTTGACCGGCAAGGCACATCCACGATTTCCCATGAGTGTCCACATGCAAACGGGGGATGTAGACGAACAGATTTCAAAACTCCGGCCACAGTGCATTTTTCTTATCCGGGCGTTTTTCTTTTACCGTGTGGACACCACAAACGGTGAGGTTCTTTGCCTGCTTACGTCACCTTGTGTTCCTCCTCCTTGCCACAAAGAGAGAATCCCGTGGTCTCTGTAGTATATCCATATTATTTGTTAGGAGCCCATCTCGAGTCACGTCACGTTAGAGAGCTGTCTTATTTAGGGATAACAGTAATGAATGATTGTTTTAATTATATGTGTTGCTCTTGTAATTGTCATCTTCATAGATGGTGGTCAGCCACAAACTCACAGTCACAAAAGCCATCTGAATTTGTCGTCTCATATCTTTCCACAAAATATTAGAAAACGCTCAATAGTGGGCTCGATAAAAGCCCGGCTCAATAAGCAGGATCGATAAGGTTATCAATAAAAATGAACGAGCTCCATCCCGTCTTGTTAAGTAACAGAGCATATCTGACGCGCGCCTATTCTCTCGGTCAAATACCGGTCATGAAAAGAGAACTGACAGCATTAAGCCAGCGATTGTTATAATTTCTCTATAATCTGTGAGAGTTAATTTGCTGTATGAGTCATGATTTTATTCTCTCTCTGTCTCTGTCAAACGATATAATAAGCACAATAAAGGCGGAGAATTCATTTCACTGCATTATAAATAGTTTCCAGGTGTTTTTTTTATTTATAGATATATATTGTTAGGAGCAAACGGAGAAGGATATTCACACCGCCGCAGAAGGATATTTGTAGATTTATAGATGGTTCTCTCAGTAGTTTATTTTCTCATATGATATCAAGCAATGGAGAATTATGCAGTAGCCTATAATGCAGGCATTATTGTGCTGCCTTTTAAAACTGTTAATAAAGCAATCAATTAATGTGTGTGTGTGTGTGTGTGTGTGTGTGTGTGTGTGTGTGTGTGTGTGTGCGCGCTGGCGTGCGCTCTGAGATGAGGAGAATGAACGGACTGAAGAGCTGTTTAACGTGTGTGCTGCCTTTAGGCTGACCAAGGTTAAGGTCAGTTGGGATCAGATGCACCATGATATGATAATGCTGGTCTAGGATCATGATTAACAGCGGGGGGAAAAGATCTACAGTGCATAATGATGCAAAGTCGCAAACACATTAATTAAATATACCAACTATACTGATTAATTATATGCGAGAATGCGCCCATAGGCCTATATATTTGTCTACTGCCTCGGTTTCTCTCCCCTCCCTGCTAAAAGTTCACAAATGTATATGAAATCAATGTTTAATTAGCAATTGTGCATGTTAAAGTGTTGAAGATTGTGAAACTTGGACAATGGCATAGTCACATATCCTATAGATATACTAGCTGTGCTGTGATGAGAACAGGGGGACGCAGGCTTTTTTAACAGGGGTAATAGCGCTTTGCCGTTGTCATGTGGGCAGAGAATTTTTTCTACACGGGGCCGTGTGGAGGCATAGAGGTCCACCCGGGAAAGTGGAATTCCCCGGTGATGCATTCTTGGTGTGGATCAACTCTAAGAGACCGGTGCCAGAGGATCTAAGTGGTCTACTAGGCACATACCTGGAGAGCATTTCAGATACATACACAGGTGCAGAAACTCTGAGTCTGAAATGGCTCAGGTAAAGTTACTGTGACACAATGCCAAATATGAGGAGAGAATATGAAATTCAATATGTTGGTTTATTCAGAGAATGCATTCTCAGACAGCTCTTTATCAGCCTCTCTCACGCTCTGCCTCTGGGTGAGAGTTCTACCATTTAGCAAGGGATGAGTTCATAGTCCCTCAAGCCAACCACTGTACTTTCCTGGCCACAAATACCTGAGTGTTTGTTTTTCCATGGTACCGGGCCATGATTACAGATATCTATCTGTAATCATATCTGTGGCTGTGTGATGAACATATTGTGTACTACATTCCTCTCCTCATCACATGACCCAGCCTGGTTGTTTGTTTGTGTTTTATCAGTATTATATGAACATGTCATTTCAGAATACAGTCAGGATAAAGAACAGTGAGGCAAGGGCTATGTTTTATATTCTATATCATAAACATATACAGCTGGAAGTCAAAATGTGGAAACAATACATCCTTTTAAACCCGGGTTAGGGAAGAGGGATGCTGTTTCCCAGACCATCTCTCTCTCCCTCTCTGTCTCTGTCTCTCTCTCCTCCCAGCCCCCAAGATATTATATACAAATTTGAAACTGTGCATTGCAAAAAAAAAACAAAGAAGGAAAACGGTACTTGGAAAAGCTGCAGCAAAATTATCCAAAAATTCCTTCTATTTTGCTCATTACTTGAACAAAACTTTTTGAATTGTGTAGAATAACAAACATGAAAAACGAGCATGCCATATTTATTCTGCATATGCTCTCTGTCGGGATGAAACCTCATTATGTCCAAAATTGTTACTTTTAGGATTCAAATTCAAAAACAGGTAAAGTAACTTGTGATGCTTTTGTGTGACACTATAGTATGATCAAATAGGGCGTTGATTTACGAAAACAAACACAAAAGGTTAGGAGATGATATGAGGTTCCTGCACCAACAGCAAAGATATAAGTTAGTGTTGTTGGGGTTCAGACTGAGAATACCCAAGCGTAGATCAAGTGAGTTTTAATAAGGTGTGTTTATAGAGGATGGCTGTTGGGAGTTGAGGAGTGGTGTAGGCTGTAGTGGATGGTGTGGGCAGGATGGAATAGCAGGCAGGCTGATTGGAAGCCAAGCAGGTATAAGCAGGCAAACAGAAGGATCCTGAAGGCTGTACACTCTGACGCCCATCAGGGACCTGGACACTGGGCCCCTAACTCAGCCTGGGAAGTGTAGATGGAGAGGCCCTTTAGGGGCACGGCCGAAGGCGATATTCAATAAAATTGTTGAATACCTCGAAAACGATAATGATTCACTATAAGTAAAAAAGAATACAGTAGCCTATATATACCGGTGGTTTTAATTTAGCTTCAGATCAAGTTTTGCAAACAGTGGGGAGCTGTTAGGGGTTAAATGTGCAAATGTGGTGCAAGAGAGTACCAAAAGTATAAGTGCTCATAATTTGTGCAGAATGTCCCATTTTGTCAAATGGATAACAATCTTTTGAAAATAATCTACAAGCTCACGATGTGACACATTGTAGTAACTAAAGTTTTCAAATAATTGTAGTGGAGTAAAAATACAATATTTGGATCCGAGAAGTAGTGGAGTAGAAGTACTGTACAAGTATTGGAGATTGGAATCCCTCCAGTAAAGTACAAATAATTCAATTTAAAGGGATATTTCACTTTCTAAAAACTGTTGGTAATGTTATCGTCTTATCAGGCTTTTATGAATACCTTGAACAGTTTTTAATTTGCTTGATTCAGTATTTCGATATTTGATGTAAATGTTTTCATTTATATTTTGCGACTATGAAAACCGGCACATCTGTCCGCGTATCTCTGTCTGTAGGTCACGCCTGACACTGTGGTTCCCCTGACACATCACTGTGACATCACAGGTCTATGGGTTTGTCGCTTTCACATCATGATCTGACATCACTGTGATGTCAGGGGAACCACTCTTAACAGAATGGGTTTGCTGCTCTGACATCACACTCTGGCTTCACTGTGATGGCACACTAACATAATCCCTTTCATGCCCATATATGGAGTTCCCTGATGTCATCAATATTAATATCTAACAGAACTTCATGGAAATGCCCATATATGGAGGCCACATCGGCCACATACCACACTAAGAGAATCCATATATGGCCAAGACAGATGGCCAAAACAGCCCATATCTGTGTGGCTGGTTCTAAAGACAGGGATCTCCATGTATGGGTATAAAAGGGTATGATGTCATTTGTCATAGTCGTCATGGGACTTTCATATAACAAACTAAAAGCAGTGCTCTTCCAAGCACAGGTCTCCACCAGGTGTGGTATGTTGGTTGTGGGTGTGCATTGGGTGGTATTGAATTAGGCGGTTATAAATGAGCGGGGTCAAACGCAATCCAAGGTGAGTGGACAAGTTAGCTTCAGAGACAGTGAAGTGTCAAAACATTTGTTTGTCAAAAAACAGCCTCATGGTGGCGCTATAAAAGGCTGATGTGAAAAATGCAGGGAAAGGGTTTTTCCTTGGCCTCTAGGGAGTGCGCTTACAAAGTTTGAATCTGATCGGTGGAGTTATAGGTAAAATTACAAATCGGCCTGGTATAGCACCACCATGAGGCTGATTTAAAAAAAATTAAGTGGTATTTCTTCCTCGGCCTAGTGGGAATGTGTGTGTGCGATTTCATGAAAATTGCACTTTGCGTTTGTGATTTGAGGCATTTTGTTCAAAACCGCTCAATCCTACAAACTTTGTAAGCCAATCTTAGCCAATCAGGATGGAATATGCAAAATCGGACAAATCCATGTCGATCACATGACTGTCGAGATACTGCCTACCTATTTGCAGGATTTTTGGACAAAATCTTCAGAAATGTGTTTTGCAAACATCGGCCTCATGGTGGCGCTCTAAAAGGCTGATGTGAAAAAAGCAGGGAAAGGGTTTTTCCTTGGCCTCTAGGGAGTGCGCTTACAAAGTTTGAAACTGATCTGTGGAGTTATAGGTAAAACTACAAATCACCCTGTTATAGCGCCACCATGAGGCTGATTTCAAAAAATTGAAGTGGCATTTCTTCCTCGGCCTAGTGGGAACGTGTGTGCCCGATTTCATGATAATTGCTCTTTGCGTTTGGGAGTTGAGGCATTTTGTTCAAAACGGCTCAATCCTAATAACTAGGGGTGTAACGATACATTTTAATAGCGATTCGATACATATCACGATACATGGTTGACGATACGATACATGAACGATATTGGTTCATTCATGGCGACACGATACGATTCGATTCAATGATTTAAAATCGATATAGTAACTATTTATCAAAGAAATAAAATCTGTGTGAAAGGTGTGGATAGTGCAGGTTTTTAAGGGAAACATGTATTATTATGGATATAAATAAGTAAACACAGTGATTATCTGCCAAATACATGGACATTGTATATTGACAAACCTGCACCTTGACATGAACCTAGAGATTACACACATTTTAAATGTGTGTAATCGATAATATCGATAGACCAGTGTAGCTATATGGAAAGGAAAAGTAATGAAACCCCTCCTTTTTATTTTTTCTTCTTAAAAATGCTAAATACAATGCACAAGAAGGTAGTATTGATACAATCGATTCTTTGCACTGCCGATTCGATACGATACAAAATAAAACGATACGATTCGATTTTAGCTGTTTTCATTTCGATATACTTCGGTTTTTTAAGTTGAAAACGATATTTCGATACAGTTACTATATTGTTACACCCCTACTAATAACTATGGAAGCCAATCTTAGCCAATCAGGATGGAATATGCAAAATGGGACTGATCCGTGTTGATCACATGACTGTCGAGATACTGCCTACCAATTTGTAGGATTTTTGGACAAAATCTGTAAGGGTAGTGTACAGAAATGTGTTTTGCGAACATCGGCCACTAGGTGGCGCTAGAACAGGCCCATTTGAAAAATGAATTGGCATCCAGGGAGTGTGTGTGGTCATTTTGGCAGCGACCGGGCCAACGGCGACTGGGATTAGGTGGTAGCAAAATGCAAGGACACACGGACGGACGGACGGACGGACGGACGGACGGACGGACGGACGGACGGACGGACGGACGCACGCACGCACGCACGCACGCACGCACGCACGCACGCACGCACGCACGCACGCACGCACGCACGCACGCACGCACGGACGGACGGACGGACGAAGGGGAAAACATACTCCCCCATGCCTTCGGCTGGTGGAGACAATAACTGTCTAAGCATGTTTGGGCTCTCACAGCATATCTCCATTACATATGGATCTCCATATATGGGTACCAGGGGTATCCAAATATGGGTAACTGGTCCGATATACATCACTGGCCAGATGGCAAAGAATTGGCCAACAATAACCCTAACACAAATATCTAAATATTGAATCAAGAAACTGAAAATCTGTCCAGGGTGTTCACAAAAGCCTGATTTGACGATAAAATTACCAAAAGTTTTTTTGAAAGTGAAATACACCTTTAACCTCTTAGACTAGAGCCTCTATACTTGGTAAAACGGACCAGAGGTAAACTGTACACAAGGTCTCTTCACCAAAAATAGCAAATTCACAACACGCTATTTTTGGCGAATATTCCAACTAAATAGAATATTATAGCTTATAAAGTATAACAATGTAATTCAGGGGTGTTGTGGATGACAAAGGTTATGGTAACACTTGAAGCCCACATTTATAATGCATTATGAGGGTATTCATATTGCATTATAATGCATTCATAATGCTCATAATGCTCATAAACACACATAATACATTCATAAAACATATCACCTATAATGAATTATAATGACAAAGTCCAATAATTCTATGGATGCTCTTGAATACTTGGATGAAGCCCGCATCTATTATGCATTATAAGGACATTATGGGTATGGCAAAGATGGGAGTACTCACGTGAAAAAATTGGGTTTTGTCAGTTTCTTACCCATGTTTCTGCGGTTTCTTGGGCTGGAACGGTTGTTCAAGTGCAGTTAAACTTGGCATCTTAGTAAAGTGCAACAATTAACAATAATGCATTGCACCTGTTCAGCTGACCTGCGGAACCTGGGAAGATACCATTTTGTCAAGATGGGGAGAATACCAGCTGACCTGCGGAACCCATGGGAATATACCATTTTGTCAAGATGGATGAATACAAGTGGAGAAATTGTAATCGTTAAAGTGACCATTTTGTTAAATTTTGCATTTGTAGTTATTTTACTGTAATTTAACAACATAATAACCGGCACAGATAGACAAAGAGACATTCATGGATTTATATTTAAAAGTAACTTTTAAATATAAAAGTTGGACCCAATTGTATTGTGTTATAATGCATAATTAATTATAATTATAAATATTAGAAGCTGGGCCGCCTTTAGCGTCTAGTCGGCGACCTGGCCAACTCGGAACAATGTAAATAGGGAATGAATGCCCCGCCCTTTAATGCAAACCCCATTATACCTGTTTTCATAGGACCCGTTTTGACCATCTGTCTGCCTGTGTCCATTTATGCCCATATATGGAGATATCTGTATCTGTCTGTCTGTCGGCGTCCATTTTATGTCCATATATGGAGATCACTGCAGTTATAGTTCTGGGTACATTTTATGCCCATATATGCCCATATATGGAGATATCTGTCTATCTGCGTCCATTTTATGCCCATATATGGAGATCTCTGTATCTGTCTGTCTGTGTCCCTTTTATGCCCGTATATGGAGATCTTTCTGATTCTGCGTCCATTGTATGCCCATATATGCCATATATGGAGATATCTGTTTATCTGCGTCCATTTTATGCCCATATATGAGATCTCTGTCGCTTTTTCAAACAGATGGTCAAAACGGGTCCTATGACAACAGGTATAATGGGGTTTGCATTAAAGGGGGAACCGGCACTGTGTCGGCAACACAGTGGGAGGCACAGACAGATACAGAGATCTCCATAATGGGAATAAAGGGACACAGACAAACAGATGGAGGAGGAGACAAACTTAATGCAAACCCCATTATACCTGTTTTCATAGGACCCGTTTTGACCATCTGTTTGCCTGTGTCCATTTATGCCCATATATGGAGATATCTGTATCTGTCTGTCTGCGTCCACTTTATGCCCATATATGGAGATCTTTGACCATCTGTTTGCCTGTGTCCATTTATGCCCATATATGGAGATATCTGTATCTGTCTGTCTGCATCCATTTTATGCCCATATATGGAGATCTATGCAGACACAGTGCCAGTTCCGGAAAATCCTGATGTCAGACATCAGAATCCGAACC
Source organism: Nannobrachium achirus (assembly GCF_963921795.1). Taxonomy (NCBI): domain Eukaryota; kingdom Metazoa; phylum Chordata; class Actinopteri; order Myctophiformes; family Myctophidae; genus Nannobrachium; species Nannobrachium achirus. The sequence goes on from NC_137813.1 coordinate 69,534,195, forward strand.
TTTCGTGCTGGTTCCAGAAAATTGTGTATCGGGTCGGGTCGAGGCTGAGCACTGCACTACCTGCTGCGGTGGGGAACGCCGAATTTGAAATAGGGAATGAATGCCCCACCCTTTAATGCAAACCCCATGAATGCCCCACCCTTTAATGCAAACCCCAATATACCTGTTGTCATAGGACCCGTTTTGACCATCTGTTTGTCTTTGTCCACTTATGCCCATATATGAAGATCTCTGCACACACAGTACCGGTTGCGGAAAACTCTGATGTCAGACATCAGCTCCGCATACGGGCATTCATTTTATTCCCATATATGGAGAACGCGCGTGCCGGTGGGACGAACGGTTCTCGAGATACGCGGATTACATACATACATACACACTCACAGAGATTTTTTGTTGACTGATGTGGCGTACGTGATGTCAGAGCCTTTTATGAGGTGATGTCACAATGAGTCAGCGCTTGCGCCGATTTCCTCCGGAACAGCCTGATGTCAACAATCAGCCCGCATAAGGAGATTCCGAACGTTTCGCGCCGGTTCGGGAAAACCGCGCGCCGGGTCGGGTCGAGGCCCGGCACTGCACTCCGTGCCACGGCGGGGAACGCGCGTGCCGAATCTGAAGCCGGTGGGACGAACGGTTCTCGAGATACGCGGATTACAGACAGACACACAGACACGCACGCACGCAGAGACTTCTCGCATTTATAGATAGATAAATCCATTATAAAACACTCTTGACTGAAGTGCTTATAATACATTATGATGACCTATACACTAGACTACGAAAAAGTCGACAAGTCGACTTCATTACACAAGTCGATTCCCAAAAGGCAAAGTCGAAAGTCGAAGTTGAAAAAAAAAACCTTTGTATTTTTTTCTATCATTATTTTTGCTCCATGTGTGCGTCCGTACAGGATTCGAACAGTAGGATTGCTTTTTGTCAAGGACAGAATGATCCAATAGTACAGTGGTTCTCAACCTTTTCAGGCTGCGACCCCCAGAATGATCATATTTTAACTAGGGACCCCCAACCTGACGAGCACTAAGAATTGAGGTGTTACATTTGGTATAACACGGTTCAATTTCTGCCTCTAATATTTGACAATTTGGACAATGTTTAATTTGTCATTTTAGAGGTATTAAAAAGTCCTTAAATTGGCACTTAAATGTGAAGATACCCTCTATATACTTAAACTTTATGTTGGTTTGTTTACTGTTGAGTGAGAAAACAATGTTGCACATTAACCCTTAAGTTCTGTTCAGATTCACTACACCTTCGTTCTGTTCGGGTCATTTTGACCCGGTGGATATTTGGTTTAAAAAAAACAACACTAATATAAATTTTAACTTAACAAATCATCATGATACATTGACTTTGACTCAATACCAAACAATTCATATGATATATTTGGTAAATGTTTGCATTTCTGCTTTGCTATATCACATTAAACACTGAAAGAGCTAGGCGTTTTTACTGATTTAGCTGAAATCCATGTAAAAAAACTACTTCATTTAATACTGGGCAATATTGCTCATGCTTATAGGAAGGGGGGGAGGGTTCGGAATGGGGCTTCGGAAGGGGGGTGTTAGAAGTGGGGGTGACTGTGTGTCTGTGTTTTGGCATAATACTGTGTATTTCTGTGCTTCCGGGTCAAAATGACCCGAACAGCACTTAAGGTTCAAAAAATATGAGGGGGGTGTAGCATGGGTGTAGTGCAAAAATATTTTTTTTACATGTTCATCTCAGAAGAATCTTTAAGGCCAGTGAGTTTCAGGTGGAAACATTTTTAACTTCTACCTTTTTTTTCCAAATGAAAATGTAAAACGGGTCAAAATGACCCGAACAGCACTTAAAGGTTAAGTTAATCATCTGGGAACCCCCCAAAATAATTGGAGGGTTGTGTGTGATGTGATGACGTCATCAAACGATAAAGTCGACTTCAACTCAACTTTTTACTGAGTCGAGTCGACTTGCAAAATTCACAAGTTGTTAATGCCAGCTAACATTAACAACTTTCCCCCAGAAAGCCTGGTGAGGCGAGGTTAGACGCAGACGGACCCTGAATCAAAGAGAAATGGGGAGGGGGTGGGCGGCGTTCCAAGTTAGGACAGTCTGAGAGAGCAGCTGCGAGCAGGCAGAGAGCATCGACCCCTATCAGTTCATCACATGCCAATGAATGCACATGTGACACCTACAAGTGTATGTGCACAATTGTAATTTAGTATTTATTTTACTTCGTGTATTTCTACTGAAAAAGGCCAAATCCAGATAGTGTTTTGTGTTGAAACTACAGTAATACTAGTTACTTAGTCCCGCCACCAGGGGGAGTCTCGCCTAGGGTGAGCGTGGATTGTGAGGTATTATAGACCTGTGAGGCTTCCGTCCTTCAGACAGACTGTACAGCCTGCTTTGAAGAACAACACTAACGTCTCCTGTCTATATATTCTCCCTGTACAATACAGGTTAGTAATATGTGCAAAAGCATCACAACTTATAGCAAAGGACTCATAAGCCTTTCTTATTTTGTTAACTGTAAGACTGATACAGAAATATTGTGTTTTGGTGAAGTTTGAGACTGTTTGGGAAATGTGCAGTGAATGACTGTGATCCTACAAAATGGAGGCCTTGTTTAGTTTCTGTAAAAACGGCAGCTCCCTGACATTTGTGCCTTAGCTCCACACTTTAGCATAGGAAATGGTGATATATTGTGTAAATGGTTATTGTAGCTTTTGGGATATTTTTGGGTTAAAGTATTTTGATATTCTTTATAAAAAACGTTATGTATGCAGTAAGACTGTGAAAACTAAACAGTACAAGGTTTAAAAACAGTATTACAGTATTTACTGGGAAAACTAAGAGACTGGTTAAAAAGCAGTATTAAATAGAGTGTGTTTCAGAGCACAATGCACATGCAGATTAAAGCTGCACTACATAACATTTTGTAAACTGTATTTTTGGTGAAATATGGTAACAGAAAAGAGACCAATGTGTAACAATGACATTCTGATAGTAACAGTTATTGTGAATTGTGAACTATGGAATTGTGGATATGTGATTATTGTGAATTTGAGAGATTATTGAGTTTAAAGAGAGAAAAAGAGAAAGAAAAGTAATTAAGATTTCTGTGAATAAAGAGACAGACTACAGCCTGCTTTAAAGAACAACACTAACGTCTCCTGTCTATATATTCTCCCTGTACAATACAGGACTTGTCACCTGTTAACAGCTACTCAATCCTGAGGGCTGTAACACACAGATAGTTTCTGTGCTGCCATGGCACCAGTTGGATAATTTCTCCTCCTTCTCTACCTGACTTGCATTGTGATTAGCAGAAAAGCATATCTACTCCCAACTTAGTCCAATTAGAATTCATTCTTTTATGATTTTCTTTTTGTGACTGAAACTGAAACTCATCCAGTTGTGTTCAATGCTGACAAGTCCGGTATGCACCTGTACAACCAAGAATAAACTGCTTAAACCTCCATGGCGTGAGTAAACAAAAGAAGAAAAGTCATTTTGGGGGTGAACTACTCCTTTAAAGGTCTTGAAATTTAAGTGTTAATCCCTTTCCAAAATACCCCAAAGCTACTCAAATAAGCGGTAAAAAGCAAATCCTGAAATGTAGTAAATAAATGAAGGCATAATGAATGTTCTCAAAATTTATTATAAAACAATTAAGTGTGAGAGTGTTACAGTAAATTGTTTACAGTAGTACATTTTTGAGTAAACACTGAGTGAATAGATTTACTAAGCACTTTTATTTCTGTCTCAGTTGAATTTACTATAGGGATAATCAAGGCACCCTGTTTCCTTCCAGCTCACCACGACCAAAGAAGCTGGGTATGTGTTTACTTTTCAGTAAACACATACTAAGCACTTATTTTTGTTGAATTTGCCATAGTCAGGGCACTCCCAGCACTTGACAATAAAGAGACCCAAACCAAACCAGAGATCAGTGTCACAATGTCTTTCTGTCCATCCGCCATGCATGCTGACACTACACCACCACAAGAGCCAGATGCTGAAACATGCCAGAAGTTGGAGATGACTGACGTCATTAAGACACCATGTACAGTGCAGCCACATCCAGCCTGAATCAGATCTGGGCCACATCCAGACTGGAATCCGATCGGTTTTAATGGTCACGTGTTGTTAATACAGATGAGATTCCAATCTGGATGTGGCCCAGATCTGATTCAGGCTGGATTTAAATTGGCTGACAACTGAATTTGCCAGAGTCAGGGCACTCCAAGCACTTGACAATAAAGTGCTCTTTACATTGTCATTACAGTATTACAGTGCTTACAGAGCAATTCAATTTTTAAACTTTGAATGGCTGCCAAGTCACTGAAGTCAGCCCGCATTTGGAGATGGCTGACGACCGACACTAAACAGTGCCCACATCAGATACTCCCACATGCGGAAACAGTTAACAAATTTAGAGATGACCGACATGACAGACGGACGGACAGAACATCTTAAGAGTATGTTCTGATCCTGGATAGGCCTAAATTTGGAGATTGCTGACTTAACACTGTAGATACGTACACTATAGAGATTACTACTTACAGAGCTTTCACATAAAACCACCAAAGCTTTAACAACATAAGGTACCAGAGCTTTAACATAATAGCGGCACTTTAACTAGCAAAAATAAAACTGCCAGAGCTTTTAACAACAAAAGGTACCAGAGCTTTAACATAATAGCAGCACTTTAACTTTACAAAAAATACAGGAGATCTTTGACACCCCCACAGTGAGAAATACAGTCACTAGCATGATTGCGATACTGCAAGCCAGTGAACATGGACAGAAGCACTGCTACCCGAAGAAACAAGGGCCAACACCTAAGCGAGGCGTCCCCAAGAAGAGACGTCGCCTCAACCTTTCTCCCAGTGATGACGAATCCAGTGGCTCAACCATCATTTTGTCCCAAACCACTGAGACCTCTGGGGATTTTGGGGAGCCCAGCACCAGATGATGGACCTGATGGCCCTGTTGCATGCAAGTAGATTTGGCTATAGGCTAAGCCTTTTTACACCAGGTACCACCTCAGAAAATGTTTTTCCAAGTACCATCATAATAACTGATGTTAATATAGGTGTGTAGCACAGTTAAAACACAAATTCATTCATTTAAGGAGTTCTCTTTTTTTAAATATATTTCCAAGCTAATAATTTCACCAGGTCATTGGACAGATGCATCCACTAGGCCTGTGAACTGATGATATCTTCAATGTTGTCATGCTAATTTAAGCACAGAGCCTATTTCAGCCTATTGCTTGATCAGAATAACAACCTGTAGTATAATGTAAATATTTCACTCTGCTTCTATGATTTCTTTTTTGGGAGACTCCAAACCTATAACCATGATTTGTGTATTGTGTTCTCGATTTTAGCGGAGGAGAGTCAACTAGTGGAGGTTGACTGTCGAAGACAGCCGTGAAGCACAGGCCAGGCATTACAAGACGCTTCAGGAATTGCTAAAAAGGCCTAAACCAAACCAGAGTGACGTGGCACAACTGCTGGAGCTCGATGCCAGGAGGGCCTTCATAGACAGCGATGAAACACTGAACAAGGAAGACAGGCCTGCAAAGATCCTTAAAGCATATCCTTGCTTCAAGGATCTTAAACATGCAAGTGAAGTGATAGGTTTACATTATACTACAGGTTGTTATTTTGATCATGCAATAGGCTGCAATAGGGGCTCTGTGCTTAAATTGGCATGACAACATTGAAGATTTCATCAGTTCACAGGCTTATAATTTGAGCGGGTCAAATTGGCTTAGAAATATATCTAAAAACAATAACTCCTTGAATGAATGGATTTGTGTGTTAACTTGACATTACAGCACCTGGTATTGTACTTTACAAGCACCTCTACTTTACATCAACAAATAAAATAAATAAAAACAAATAAAAAATACAGCATCCGTTATTGCACTTCACTAGCACCTCACTACTTCCCATCAACAAAAGTCTTCCACTCTGCCAAGGCTTTTTGTAGGATGGAGTGGTGTCACGGTCATGTATGTCATCACATAATATTTCTGTCTGCACGACAGACAGGAGTGTAGCCACGCACTTGGGGTACGTGAGATGGAAGGTGTAGTAATAGCCAAGTAAATAGATCAGACCGTCAATCAGCTGCTCCTCTGGAAAGATGGTGATGGGAGTGTTCCCCACAGCAACCAAACAGCGGGGCCTATCCAGGATCAGGACGGGGCTCTGGAGGGGTCTCTTCTGGTGGTAGAGATTTGGGTCTTCAGATGGCTACAGCAAAACAAAGAAAAACAATATAGAAATGATTTCAGTAAACATAAATGGGCAACTGGCAAACCGACTTGTCACTTAATAACAGAAAACCGATATAGTATTGATTTCAGTATTTTTTTAAGTCCAATGTATTTGTAGTTAAGTTCATTTAAGTTAATAAACCTTGCATAAATGCATTAGAAAATACACTTCAGAATTCCAATAAAAATAAAAAAGAATAGCAGATATACAAGCATAAAACATACCACACGGACATGTTTTGAGCTTGTAGATCAGCTATTTTGTCTATTTGGTGTGACACTCCTACCTCAAGGATGTGGAGCAACGCTTCACTGGGTCCTCCCAGCTTCTTTGGTGGTGGGGAGCTGGAGGGAAACAGGGTGCCTTGATTCTCCCTACAGCAAATTCAACTGAGACAAAAATAAAAGTGCTTAGTAAATCTATTCACTCAGTGTTGTTTACTCAAAAATGTACTACTGTAAACAATTAAGGCGTTTAGCTGACGCTCTTAATCCAGAGCGACATACATTAAGCAAGGTCAATACATCAAACTCATTGTAATCTAAGAAAAAACTAAAGTAAACAAAAATGCAATCTAACTTATAGTTAAGGTTAAAGAGCAGGTGCTATGGGCTATGATGGAGTCTGAAGAGGTGAGTCTTCAGACCACGGCAGAACCTAGAGAGTGGGTCTGTAGTTCTAAGAGCAACAGGAAGATATTACACATTTTGGGTGCCAGAAGGGCGACTTGTCTAGGACGAGTGGATGAGAGCAAAATCACTTACCTCCATCCAAAGGAAGCTGTGCTTGCCTTGTTCCAGGCAGCGTAGAACTGGACCTGGCAGCAGAAGCTATCCCACCTCTTCTTGGCCTCAGTGAAGTTAGGGTTATCCTTTGCCAAGATCCGACGTAGCTCATCTTTAACCTAGAAAAAAAGTATAAAAAAAAACAACAAAAAAAACATTGAAACAACTGCTGTATGTAGAGGTAAAAGCAAAAAGAAATCCCAAGACTGAAATGTATTTTTGGACCCATGTCCCAATATGATTTGTCGTGTCGTGTGATTTTAATTGTAGCTTGTAGATCTTTTTTTTTTTTTTCAAAGTTACATAATTATCTACCGTGGGGGAGGCTCTCTCCAATCCGACATGTCGCCACTCCGAAATTGGCTTCTTATTGTCGGAGTGGCAACACTCCCATGGGGGTTCAGGTTAGGGTTAGAGATAGGGTTAGTGTCGGAATGGAGACATGTCGGAAAGGAGACATGTCGGAGTGGTGGGATGTACTCCTACCGTGGGAGTGGAGAGAAGGAAGACGTTCTGGATCCAACAGGGCCAGATTTGTCTTGTGGATTCTCATTCTAAGTAAAGCAGATAAAACATTTACAAAGTGGTAAATAACTGACCCAATTTAAAACTCTGTCACTGATATTTGCCAAACAATGCAGTTATAATACCTCTGGGTGAATTGGAGCCCACAAGCGCTTTCTGTGGCCAAAGTCAGCCTGGCCTGGAAAAACCTCCATCAAATCCTCTTGGGTGAGGGTGCGTAGCATGTCTGCTTCTAATGTAAAGCAAAATGAACACATCAATAATATAATAACTATTAATTTACGGAATGTATGTCCATCTCTGTCTGCACTGAAACTAAACAGTGTCGTCACCATGGTAACAGCTGCATGATGAAACAATGTCCAAATATGGGCATTGACATGACACTGATATGTCTGGGTTCTCCACCATTAATTCTGAGACTCCTACACCCCTACATTTAATCAATCCCCCATATACTGTGCAAATCCCCAGGGGACTAGTTTATACCTAGTTTTGTGTTGTTTCAATACAGTATTTATCAATTTCTATTTTTATTTTTTTTGCTTAACTTCTTAGGCTTTTCTACCATTTTGAACAATATTTTTACCACTTTGAACAATATGTTTTTAAATACTTCAAATGGATAGCTACATTGACACATTGTGAGCTTGTAGATCAGCTATTTGAACCATTTAAAATGCTTTTCAAAATAGTAAAAAAAATATCCACCATGGTTTAAGTTACAATGGGATTGAATAGGAAGGGGCGTGTCTGATCAAATGAATATCAATATGTAAATAGGTGTAACTCAGAGTGAGGAGAACCTAAGTGAGTAGACCCTCATTGGCTTCTTTTTGACCATACTGTTATGGGGGTCCTAGAAATTAAAAAAAGTTGAGAAACACTTCACTATATTGAACAGAGCCTTCGATGTCATGCTCTGCATACTATGTTGAACAACTTGAAAACAGTCTGGGGTGTTCACAAAAGCATGGGTCGACAACAATTACCCACATTTGTTTATGAAAGTAAAATATCCTTTTAAGGTGGTCGCCAGCTAAATGGTCCAACATTGGCCAAGATGAAAGTAGCCAATCCACAAGCTTCAACTAAATGTAATGCCTCAAATCCTACAATTATAAGTGCTTTTTGGGGTGGGGGTCCTCAAATGTACCCGCAAGGGTCACATTTAGGTCTGTCATGCATTAATTTAATCAGCTGAATATCAACATACCTTGTAAAATGGATAGTGTGGTAGTTTCCAGCTTAACCATGATGCAGTACATGTTGTCACATATTGTACCTGGCAGACAGGGAGGGGGGGGTGAATTCACTGAAATGCTATGGCATCATTTAAAATGATCACATCAGGAGGGACCAATTGCAACTCTGACAACTTTACTGTTCTGTTATTCATCGTAAAAATAAAACGTTTTTTTATCATCATTGTTCTTTTATTGTTGTAGGTTAACCTGAAATCATAATAAACAGGCCCTCCACTTTGCATGATAACGTGGCAAAAGCCCTAATTTATAAAAATGAACCATACACAAGTTCAAAACACGGTGCAATTGCATGTTTAAGTACTTAGCAGCACGACGGTGCTGAACATAGCAGATCTAAAAGCTCTCCGTGCATAGCGTGGTCGGCTTTGTGAGCTTGTATAACACTGCAAGATCTGTTATTTTCAGCGTGCGACACCGTCGCCGTGCAAAATATAAATTAGGCTTTGTGGCTTGTGGCCTCGTCTTGTTGTTTTATGGCACTCAACATTCGTGTGCAAAGTAGAATATAATAGAATAATAGCTTACCGTGCGTGCGTTCGGTTCCACTCCAAGTCCACAGCTGTTAGCGTTAGCGGCATAGGTTAGCGGTTGGGAGTTTGAAGAAGAAGATGATGATGATGATGAAGTCAAGCGGATGTGACGTTTTCAAATAGCCTATCTACGTGCGCTTAACGTGCGCTTACGTGCTTACGTCATAAGCCCTGTGGAAATAAGCCTAACATAATACATTAAAATAATGCCCAGGCTATTACAAAAAGAAAATGTATTGTTTATTTATGTCATTTCTGAATTGCGTTATTTGCTCCATATGACATTGATGACGTAATTGCACTGAAAAATTACCATTAAAGGAGTAGTTCACCCCCAAAATGATTGATTACTCACACCATGGAGACTCTAATTCATGTATATATATATATATATATATATATATATATATATATATATATATATATATATATATATATATAATAATTATTATTATTATTACCCATATATATATATATATATATATATATATATATATATATATATATATATATATATATATATATATATATATGGGTAATAATAATTATAATAATTATTATTATTACCCTTATCGCATTCCTAAGTCAATAATTTGATTATAATAAATGTAGGGGTAGGGGACCCAAAGACACTTTGGGTCCCCTACCGGAATCAATGGGGGCTTTAGGCTTTATTGGCTTAGGAATGTGACAAAAAAACAAAAAATACATTTCCATGAATTCACGTCTCCATGGGGTGAGTAATCAATAGAAAAAAAGTCATTTTGGGGGTGAACTACTCCTTTAAGAACCCAAAAGGAATGAGTGTGGTGTAATTAACCCGTTATGACTTGAGCCATACGACCTGGGCCTGATTCTACAAATGCCTTAGTTTTCAAACATTGTCATGCCAAGGTCCCCCAAAATGATGTATTTGAACACCACTTCGAGAGACATGTTATATTTAAAGGTTTGGCTGAGGTGGGATTTCTATATATTTGCTTTATTATTTACTTTATTCCATGTACTCTGATCTTGCCATTTGAAAGCCACTGTACTTAATTAAATGTGAATAAACGTGATGTTGAACAACATTTTTCATTCCAATATGTAGTGTGAAAATAGTTATTGTGACCTTCGGTCGCTGTTTCTCTGAAACCGTGCAGATCTTGTGACATCACTCTGACTCACTGACCAAGATGTAGGACTCCCCTTTTTGCCCTTATGCAGCATGGAGATCCCTGATGTCATCAATATTAAGCCCATATCTGGCAACGCCCATGTATCCATATATGGAAATCCCTGATGTCATCAATATTAAGCCCATATCTGGCAAAGCCCATGGACATATCCATATATGGAGATCCCTGATGTCATCAATATTAAGCCCATATCTGGCAAAGCCCATGGACATATCCATATATGCCATATATGGTGTCATCAATATTAACCCCATATCTGGGAATGCCCATATTAGTCCATGGGCCAGACGGGTTGTCGGTATCAAAAAGGTGGCAAAGGTTACCATGCATTTTTGAAAAGCTCTATATCTGTAGATTATATTTTGGTATGATAACCCTTTCTTAGACCCAGCTAAATTGGTGTTATCAGTCGCTGGAGTTGGTGTCCCATTAACTTTACATTACAGGGAAAATAAGCAAAAAAATCATCTGCTTTTAGTAGCATAAGAGGGGTGTCAGGGGTCAAACTAGGGGTTTGTCATGATGCTGAATCCATTGCAAGCATCTGTTTTGCACAAACAACATTCCTTGGGCTAAAAAGACTATGGTTTAGTGATGAAAAGTGATGAGTCATCACTTTTGTGGGGGCTGTTTTAGCCCCAGGAAAGTTTTTCGTGCTAAACAGATGCTTGCAATGGATTCAGCATCATGAAAACCCCCTAGTTTGACCCCTCTTATGCTACTTAAAGCAGATTAATTTTTTGCTTTTTTTCCCTGTAATGTAAAGTTAATGGGACCAACTCTAGCGGCTGATAACACCAATTTAGCTGGGTCTAAGAAAGGGTTATCATACCAAAATATAATCTACAGATATAGAGCTTTTCAAAAATGCATGGTAACCTTTGCCACCTTTTTGATACCGACAACCCGTCTGGCCCATGGACTATATTGTAGTCATTGTATTTCCATATGACCTAATCAAACACTGAGATCCATACATAAAGACAATAGGGTATTTTACTAGTTTGGTACTTAAAATAAGTACTCAGAGCTACTCATTTTCTTAAAAGTGACACTGTGGATTCAACCTTTGTCTCAGAGGGTAATTTTTACTTGATGTAAATGTGAAATATTATAATTTAAGATCTAATATCATGGTAAGAAAAAAAAGAAATATTTTCTTAAAACAAAAATCATCATCTTGTACAATTTTATCTTCTTTAGAATATAATTTTTAAAACTAGACCAATAAGAATTTATGGCTAGATATACGATTGCAAATCTTGCTTAGTTCATTCATTTTTGCAGTGTACATACCTAGTAATAGGAAATATGTGATAGCCTTGCATCTGGGGTAGCTTTCTGTGTTATCACTTCATTTATAACCACATGCCAAAACACAGTTTTCAAAATCAAAATGAAGCATTCAACTTCAAACTGATGATTCTCCCTTAGTATTGACCCTCTGTCTTTGAAAAATGGCAAGGAAAAAGCTCAGACTACATGTTTTTCATTGTAGTTCATTGTCAGACTGCATCTGTTCTACAGCTTGTTGGAAAACTTAAAGTTGCAAAAGAGGAAGATGAACGATGAATGCTTTGAAAGAATAGTGAACTAGTCTAATGCTTTAACTTCCCATTTGATGAAAGCCAAGCAGCCTAACCTTAACTGATGTAACGTCAGGGAAGGTCTGTTAATCATGAATAATGACTTCTTCATTTCTTACAGGTTATTTAGGAGATTATATCCTCATTGTAAAGGTCAGGCCACACAAATAATGTTCCTCTGGAGACTGTTGTTTTGCTGCCCATGAGCAAACACAGACTGAGACAGTAGTGAAGGGAATGAGAAAACACAGACTGAGACAGTAGTGAAGGGAATGAGAAAACACAGACTGAGACAGTAGTGAAGGGAATGGGAATTAATATTGTTCGTTTCACTAAAACGTTAAGGAGTCTACATCAGGGGTTTTCAAAGTGGGTGACAGGGCACCCTGGTGTGCTGTGACAGCAGTCCAGGGGTGCCGCAAGATAATTTAACTTAAAAAACACTTAGTATAAAAAAATTTAGTATAATTTTAAACTTACAGTACAAAGTTATTTTTAGTCAGTTCTAACCAAAATGGCTATTATCTCAATGTTTTCCTCACAACATAATCGCTAAAATATGCTATAAATATGAGATGCTGGGAGTGAAAACTATGAATATAATGTAGGGGTGTACACAAAAAAATATTTATAGGGGTGTCCTGAGCCAAAAAAGTTTGGAAACCCCTGGTCAACATTGTCCAATCAGCGTCTAGACGGAATATTGTATGTAATTGTTCTGAAACCTTAATACACTCCTGATATTGAAAACAAAGGCAAAGGAGGTACAGCAACGTTAAAAACGTGTGGTGGGTGCTCCCAGGATCAGTGGGATCGGGGGGACTGAACTGAACTGAACTGTTCTAAATAGTAGGCTATACTTTATGGTTCATAGAAACAAAATATAATTCACACAAATATAATTCACAATACAATTTGGCATGTGGAATAAACTTACCCAAAAACAAGGTCCCAATGTGTTCCAACGAAATTAAATCCCAAAAGGTTATAAGGTCCATCACAAACACTAAAGCGTCCTGTGTCCTCCATATCAACGCACATTTGATTTGACTTGCTGATGACATTTAGGCATGCAGCTGTAGGCCTACTGATCACTATTATAAAAGCCTATTAAACATAATTAACATATTGTGTAAAGCTCTCTCTCTCTCTCTCTCGCCCTTTACTCGTTTGGAAAATTAGACTAAACGGTTATAAGGTCCATTCTTAATCATTCACAAACGCGAGTGACACATCCTTATGCACACATTCCATACACATGTGCCCAGCTGGTTAAACAACTGAATGGTTTTTGATCGATAAAAGCAACTCTCATTCTCGCACGTATACTGTATCGTATCGTATCGTCCGCAGTGTTGCAGTGCTGATTCAATGTTTGGGGGGTCGCTTATCTAGAGACGTCCGGCGAAGGTCGCTCAACACCTACTATACAGGTTTATTATGCATATAGGCCAAACAAGCTCACAATTGTGAGCTTGCAGATCGGCTAGTTTCAAACAGCCAAGGTATAAAATAGGGCTAAAGTTGTTAATGTATGTTTTATTATATTATAATGTATTTCTGTAGTAACTAAAGCTTTCAAATTATTTTAACCCTTGAATGCATGACCTACCAATACCTACACTCTTCCATGAGTGGGGTCAAAAATGACCCCAATTAAAATCAATGCGTTTTTGCTATAAACTACTTTGCTCTCACACATAACTCTGCCATACTTTTGCCTAGCAACATGATTTCAACTTTAAAATGCTCACACGACTTTTGCCTTTTTGGGATGAGTTGTAATTGTTGAAGCCCCGCCCCCTCTGTCGACTAAACGCGTCCAGCAGCGTGATATTGAAACGTAACGGCAATCACGCATGACACACCCCTGCTTTCCTTTGATCCTCTGATTGGGCAGGGTCCGTTGCCATGTGAACTGCCTTGAAAACAAGATGGCGGCCCCCTGTCTTTAGCTCTTTGCGGCGCTACACGCTAATATTCAGTCTTTTAAATTAGTAAACCGACGTTTAAACTAAGTGCTTGCTTAGTGTCACACCAATTAAGGTTTAATAATACAAACCTCTGCTGCTCATCCACCTCCATTGTAACCAAGGCATTTTCACCCACTGCCGCTGGTAAATAGACTAATTAAATCACATATTTTTTCTGCAATAAGCTGCTCTGCATTAACCAGTGCAGCTAAACGTTACATTTACCTCTCAAATTAATGCAGTTATTGGTGTGAGTTCATGAAATCATGAAAGTCAGTCAGTGGTTCTCAAACCTTTTAATGTCAAGGACCCCCAAATTGCCACATATCAGCCCACGGACCCCCTCCATTTGAAAAGATAAGCCAGGGACCCCCCATAAGAGACGATTTCTTAAGGCTCTATAGCATGCATTAGGCTACGGACCCCCATTTGATGGCATTTCTATCTCTGAGACCCAAATCTATATTGTAAAATCAATGCTACTCATTGAGTGTAAACATGTACACTCTGAGTTACATACCCATAACCATAAGGGTCCATTTGGTTCCTATAACTATCATTTAGCTGGGGACCCCCTGGAACTCCCCCAAGGACCCCACTTTTTTGGTTCCATTTGTACTCACTCCGAGTTACATACCCAAAAGGGTCCATTTGGTTCCTAACTATCATTTTGCTGGGGACCCAGAAAACCAGTAATGATGTAAGTCACTAATATTATAGTTTCCCCTGATTCACTCTGGAACATACACAGGTTTTCATATTTGATTCCAAAAGCTATACTTAGGCTATATAATGTTGTGGGTGAATACATAAAAACAATAAATAATTAGCGTGTAGCGCAGCAGAGACAGGGCGGCGCCATCTTGTTGTCAAGGCAGTTCACATGGCAACGGACTCTGCCCAATCAGAGGAAGGTATGGGCGTGTCTTGCGCGATTGCTGTTACGTTTCAATATCACGCCGTGCAGCAGCTGTCACACTTTGCTGTCACACATTGCTCTCACACGTAACTCTGGCATACTTTTGCGTAACAACGTGATTTCAACTTTAAAACACTCACACGACTTCGCACTTTTTCCGGCCAACAGGGACGAGCTGTACTTATTGAAGCCCCCAGCTTCTTCCCTCCTATTGGCTGGGCTAAACAGCCATAACTCCAGTTTGCAGCATGGTACCGTCTCGAAACTTGGTGTCTGGACTTAAGACAGCCATTATAGACAAGCTGTAATTGTTGAAGCCCCACCCCTCTTACAAGTCTGTTGTTTCCACCCGCCCTGGCGGTCGCTTCTCGCCCTTAGGCTCTTTGTTCATGTAAAAATCACACCCAATGTGAAGTGAGCGGTGGTCGTGCTTGCATAACGTCTTCAGACTAGGATATATGTCTAGGATGTACAGGCTACAGACACACACACACACACACACACACACACACACACACACACACACACACACACACACACACACACTGCTATGGCAATAATAGCTGCCAAAATGGCTACAGACACACACACAGCCACTCTATGGAGCGGTTTACCACCGCTCAAAAAGCTAGTATGTCCAAAAAATATATATATATATTTTGACTTCTAGACCACATGGTCACATACCAAACGTATCCAAACTTTACAAGTCAACCATGAGGATTCAAAATCTGACACAATTTTAATCACAAGACTTAAGGCCCTTTTCCACCGGCAGCGATAACGATGACGATAGCCATAAAATATCACAGCGATAATTATGCCTTCACATTGATGTCCGATAAAGTTATCGGACATCAATGTGAAGAGGCGCCAATTAACAGCCGCTCGCGCAGAGTGCACCTCGAGCTGTTTGTCAGAGACCCAGTTCCATATCACTGTGATCTTAACCACATCGTTGTTGATGTAGTTGTCGGCTATCGTTGTCTGTATCGGTGTTGAGTGGATGCTGCCGATCCACTTCAATTGAAAAAACACTTTTTTAAATCGTTATCGTCATCGTTATCGCTGCCAGTGGAAAAGGGCCTTTAGTTTTGGCAATTGGTAATTCAAGATGGCCACCATCCAGTAGAGTGAAAACATAACTTTTGAATAGGAACATACTTTATTTGGGGTTTGTAATTTTTACAGAAACAAAACACATATCAATCTGAATCAGAGCTGAAATGTCTTGGAAAGGATTCTCTGGAAAGAGGCAGAGCAAGAGCTGGGTGCCAGTGAGAAGTGGGTGACGTACCAGTTTAAATCTCGAAATATGCCACCCTTTCCTACTGGCCAGAAGGCCAGTGCAGCCAATGAGTGCAGTCTGAGGGGGATACAGGGAGCAATGTCACTGCATTGGTAGCGCTGCACTAATAGCGCACCACCTACATACAGTAGATGAGGTGCCATGTTACTGTACCTTACCTAACGGGAATGGGTCAATCATCATCTAGTGCCTCCAGGTTGAACGTTTTTCAAAGTTTTAAAATTTAAATTGCCTAATACATCCTACAGTAATACAGACATAACCGATATGCATATATGGAAGAGTGATGAAACAGCTGCTCTATGGTCGTCCTTATGATAACTAATGACCTATTGAGTTGAGCTACCTGCAGATCATTCAGTATTACTAGCGATGGATATGAATAATATTGCCATAGAGACCGGACAACCTATATAAAACTAATATATTCGTATATAATATGTCTCCAAGAAAAAGTATGATTTATCAGGGGGAGGAAAAACGCAGATCCAAAGAGAACAGTGTGACACAGGATGAGGAGGATGCAGACCAAAAGATAGGGTGAGGAAGAGGACAAGCATCGAGTTAACCAATCCGACGGGGAGGGGGAGATGCTGCAGAACGAGGAGAAGGAGGAAGACACACGGCTGTTATTTGTGGTCCTGTTTTCACTGGCATGGGGCCAGGGCTCCTAGGAGCACTTGATCTTGAGCCTCGAGGGAGGCACAGGTACCCGGACCTGCCAGATCCTGTTGGAGAAGTGTCAACACCCAGTGTCAACAATAACATGTTTGCAGTGAGGGAGTTTTATTAAACAGCATAAGGTTCATTCCAGTTTAATGTTCTTCCAACACCGCACCCCCTCCCGACAAACCCATAGAACCAGTGTCAGGCATGACAGAGATACACATACGGACAAGATGTGACCGTTCACATACTAAACTTGCGACCTATGATCGCAACTATTATTACTACTATTACTACTATTACCAGTAAGACGCCCTAAGGGCGAGAAGTGACCGTCAGGGCGGGCGGAAACAACACACATGTAAGAGGAGGCGGAGCTTCAACAATTGCAGCTCATCCCTATGGCGGTCTAAGTTTCAAGACGGTACCATGCTGCGAACTGGAGTTATGGCTGTTTAACATGCAAAAAAAGCGCTTTTATTGCACCAAATACAGGTCGTGACGTTTCGAGCACACTGCTCTTCTTCAGACATCTCCTCTGTGTGCTAGCGTTTTATTTATTTTTCTAGTATCTACTCGTCGCCCAACTTGGGTCATGGATGTGCTTGTCATCTCCCTTTTTTCATAAAATAATAAAAGCCGACATGTTTCCACCACAAGGTCTTCATCAGCTCATATATGTCGGCTTTTATTATTTTGTAATCAAATAAAGTACTTGTTTTTATGTCCGTGCTCCTCTTTTAACTTTTTAGAGTGCTCGGATCACTCCTCTTTTTTCAAGTGCTCCCAATATTGTTTTATTTCTAAATTACAATCTGTCAGCTGCGGATAATCCTCCATCCGTCATTGCTCTTGTAAAGTATCTGGGTAAAGTACCTGTCCTCAACCATGGAGTTCTGAAGGTTTGAATCCATCACGGTGCAAAAGGCTTGTCAAGCGTCTTTATGAACACAATTGGCCTGGGATGGGAAACCGGGATCCGGAGGAGGATCTTTGACACTGAACTTATCTTTATCTCCTCATCATGTTATAAAATGATGAGTATCTTGTTAAAAAAATATATTTTCATCCCCAGAAAGAAAGAAAGAAAGAAAGAAAGAACGAACACATTGTGTGTGTTGTTGGTTTTATGGACTTGTAGAGACAAAGTAGGCTGCCTCCATTAGTCACTGACCTCAGAGACAAAGTAGGCTGCCTCCATTAGTCACTGACCTCAGAGTGACTCAATGTGTGTAGGGTTCTGATTAACACTGTGTTTACACAATCACTTATATGAACAAAAACACTGTAATGGAACCATGAAACTACCAGTTGTGTAGATGAATACATGAAATACATGAAACAACACAATTACTGGGTCTGAGGCTCGAAACGTTACCAATAAAAATACTCAGGAGGGAAGAAGCATTCTGGTGTGCAGATCTTGTTGTTTCATGTTATTTATATAGTTTTGATCCAGCATCCAGTCAGCCTAAATGGATGTGCGTGCCTTACTTGGTGACAACTTTTTCATAGATACATTTTTTAACATGTGCATGTACAGTATGTATTGGAAAACCTTGAAGTGCTTAACCTGAATATGTCTTGGGAGGAGAGGTGTAGGAATGGCTCCAGTGTACTACATTTCCCTTTTTTTTTTTTTTTTTTTTTTTAGGGGAGCATTCTTAACTGGAGAGTGTAATAGACAACAGGTATAATTCTCTTAGTGTGGTAGGGTTGTAATTTATATAATAGCATTTGAAATAGTAGAACATTGTTCAACTGTTGGATTGAGCAGAGTGTAAATCTGTCAAACAGCTGTTCTGCCTCACCTCAAAAAATGTAGATTGTAGATCAGCTATTTTTGCTAGTTTCTGCTAAAATGTTCTCCATAAAAATGTTAAATAGTCTCGGACCTGGCTAAGATATGTATGTGATTCATTTAGGAGAGAATATCTCAACTGTTCTTGGCTAATATGACCCCAAGGAACAACATAAGAACTGTTGGAAATTCTCTATCTGGGACGAAATACCCAAAAATGACCACGCCCTTTTAAAAATGACCACAACTTCCAACATGGCTCTATCTTCTAAACCGTTGGAGCCACACATGTTATGAGGTGCTCAAAATGTTCAGAATGACAATGTTTAGTGGGAAACATGTCTAATATTGATATTTTATGACAAAACAACTAAGAAACGCTCAAAACGGTCAACCTATTATTGTCCAGGGTCTCAAGGATATTTTTTGCACTAATCAGTAAAAGCACCAAATGTGTCCCAGATATAGGGCATGTTCTAATGCAGGGGTATTCAACTAGATTAGGCAGGGGGCCACAATTGTAAAATGACTTGAATGACTGTTCAAAAAAAAAATGAACAGTTTGACCGTTTATTGTGTGTTATAGTTCTGATAGGAGTAGCACACAACAATGGACATCATGTGTCAATTATATAACATATTAGGGCCTGCTTTATACTGCATTCATGCATTTTGATTAGGGTTGCAACGGTACTTGCACACCGATAACACCGTTAAATAAAAAGAAAACGCATCCGCTGCTCTGCTCTGCCCCGAGGAGCGCAGTAGAGATGTGGCGTTCGCCAACAATTCCGCTCTTTTGAACAGCTCTTTTAAATTAACGATGGGATTCGGTTCTCAATCGCGGGAGGCCGGGAGCTGTTCCTTGTGTGGGAGTGTTGAGAACTGATTCAGAATCAACGGATCATCCGCGGGGCGAGGCACAGCCCATCAGACTGCATGATGTCTCGTCCCCACTCGCAGGGCACGTTCCAGGAGACTAGTTGTGGCTTTATAATGTCACAGCGCGCAGTAGGTGGGAAAACAACGATTAGCCAAACGAGAAAACGCAGGGCTGTTGTAATACTAACAGTGTTGTTGCTTTTTTACAAAGCTGAAATTTTAATATGGTCGGATGGTCGTTGTTGTTGTAGCTTGAGGTAGCATTGGCTGCTACTGAGTGCTCACAAGACGACAAGACACGCAATGGTGGTTGAAACGGTGTTACCGATAACCGCGGTGTTGACACGGACGATATTTTCGGTGTTAAAAATCTCATACTGTTGCAACCCTAATTTTTATGCACATAGGATAATGTATATCCTATGTGCATCAAATAATAGGATAATTATAACAATATGGCAACACTTGGAGCCCATCCTAAAAGAAATCAGATAAAATTTCTCAGATGTGACAACTATTCATTTCTTTAGCGACGGGCCCTGCACACAATACAAGCAGTGTGGAAACTTTTATCTCTTTTGCACCCAAATCTTTAAGAAGGGGTTTACCAGAGGAACCTGGAATTTCTTTGAAGCCAGTCATATCAAAGGAGCCCCAGATGGCATAGGTGGTCACTGAAGAGGGCGGCCGACAGGCTTGTCAGCCAAGGAGTCGATATCCCCACTGCAATGTCCCTGTACCAGGCTGGAAAATCAAAGGTGAAATTATTTTTCATTCAGGAGCAAGATGTGGATGATGCGGTAAAGGACATGCCCACTGACCTCCCAGCGGTACCATCCACAATGAAGCTTCACCAGGTACTCACTTCAATATTTGTCTGTTGCTTATTTAAGTAACACTTTGAATTGACTTGTGTATGAAATGTGGACTAAACATTATCTTGCCTTGTCAGGTGGTTTCTCTTTCACCCAGGAAAATGCTCTACCGCGATGTCAGCTGCATGTGTTCTACACCTGGGAGTCTGGAGTGTGTTTGTCAAATTTGCCAAGAAAACAAAAGCTTCAGCTTTAATTCTGCGGATGACCACACAGAAGACCCCACACACAGCACACCAGATGAAGAGCAGTGGAATTCTCCAGAGGTTGTGGGGAAATGGTGTGCCCTACTGTATGACGGCCGCATCTACCCAGGGATTATCCAAGAGGTGAATGAGACCCACTGCCAGGTGAAATGTATGCACAGTGGGCCAGAAAAACCTTTTCTGGCCACTGAGGGATGATCTCCTGATGGAAAGGCCAAGTGTTAATGTGAATCGGTTAAGCTAGATGTCCATTTTTGTTTACATGTTTTGGATTATTGAAGTGGGAAGTTCCATGACCCATTGTTTACATAATTTGTAGTAATGTTTACAGAGTTTTACACAGACAAATACGTTGCCCTATTTTTTTTTCTTAAGGTTAAAGGAGTAGTTCACCCCCAAAATGACTTTTTTTCTATTGATTAGTCAAGAGTTCAATACTATTTTTAGTTTTTTGTCGCATTCCTAAGACAAAAATGTGATAACAATAAATTTACCCCCATTCATTCCGGATGGGGACCGGGTCCACATCCGGAATCAATGGGGGTAAATTTCCCACAAATTGAGACTCTGTCCCAAATCGAGACCGGCACGAAGGCTCCAGTAATAATCAATGCGCAGGTTACTAACAAAACGATAGGCAGTATCAAATGACCTCAAAGCATTTAATAGCAAGCAACTTAAGTAGCCTAATGGCTCGAACACACTGCCCGAATTTTTGAGCCGAGTGTGCTGTCGCCGACCATTTTTGGCGCTCGCCGACAAAAACGGTGATCTGACTCGTGATCGGGCTTTGCTCGCTGATCGTTTTGCTCGCTGTGTATGAAAGGCTCTGAGCAAATCTGTGCGCGATTCAAGCCCTCGCCGACAGCTTACCGAGCGTTTCTATATCTATAGCAGCTCTGTCACTCAATTATTAATTAATATTGGATAACCGGGATGAAATGTGTAACCAAAACTTACAGCTGTGTCCACTTAAATTCAAGCCATCAGCGCACTGATCAGCATGCCTTGCGCTGGTTGCCGTGCTAAAAAGTTAAACCTCTCATATAGCTCCATTGCGCATATTTTCACTGTAGGCTACAGTCTGTACGGTGGGGATCCATTTCTCTCTCTCTTTTTCTCTCGTTCTCTGCCTCGCGGCGCTGTCTCTATCTGTGTGTGTGTGTGTGTGTGTGTGTGTGTGTGTGTGTGTGTGTGTGTGTGTGTGTGTGCGCGCGCGCCTGAATGTGCATGCATTCCGAATCCTGCCTTCCTCCTCCCGTCTGCCTGTCTGTTGTGTGAGAAGTTTAACTCATTCATTCATAAAATAAAAATGCTTACAGTATCCTACAACTTTGAAGTAGCATAGGCTTAGTTGACAACTGTGTTTACTGCCGCTATTGCATATTTACGTTCATTTATTAGAGCGTCCTCCTCTCGCAACGCAGCGAATCACCGATTCATAAAAAAAAAGGAAAAAAGAGAACGGACATTCTGTAGGCTTGAATACATTTCTGTGATCTAAGAAAACTGAGAATAGCCTACCAGGCAATATGAATAATTTGCATTATGGCTGTTGCGTTTGGTTCTGTAAATTGGATGATATAAATCATATCATTAATGCGGTTGGATAATGGTTGATTAATTTTGCGGGCGGATTTGGATGACGCTCAGAGCCTATCGCGCACCTAGTGTGGCTGTGTGTGTGCGTGCGTACGTGCAGCGAGAGGGGAAAATCATTAGTTCCCACTCTTGTGCACAATTAGAATTAAAAACAAATGTAATATTGGCTATGTATCGGCGATGCATCCTGGTGAAATATCTGGCAGTGTGTGACCCCTATTCGGTGATCTGTCGGTGATCAATCTTGTCGGCGAAAACCACAACGAGCCGATTTCAAGAAAGTCAATCGTTCAGTGTGAAATACTCTAATGATTTGATGCCTCGCCGACCACGCAAAATCGTGCAGTGTATTCGAGCCCTTAGTTGCTATTAAACCCCCCGCCTGCCCGAGTGCCCATCCCACATTGTCCCACACAAACAACACTTCTGTCCCTCGAATAACCAGTTTGGATCTGGTCACCCTAGGTACAACATATTTTGAAAGTGTCTTAAATTAATTTAAATCAACTCATAACTGAAATGAATGGTTATTTAGAGAGGATGTTACTTTATTCACCTATTATAATGGTAAAGGAATTATATATATTTATTTAAATTATGGTACTTTTTCAGGTTCCTGGGTGTTGATAACAGGGCTGCGCCAAATCTAGCAAACAATATAGTTTATTACCTAGGTTTTGATAGTTTATTACCTAGTAAACACAGCTTCAGTTAAGAGGTGATCTCAACGAGGGACTCCTGAGGACTTTTTGCCCATTGGCTGTCCATGTCACATGGTGTGGAGAGAGGAGGAAGGAAGCATGTTGCCAGACTTATGGGAGAGAAACAAGCAAACTGGTAAATAGATCATAAAAAGTGCGCTCCCCTCCTTTACTGTATGGTGAATTGACAACGTAGTGTGTTTGTGTCAGCCAAGCCCAGGGACGGATTAACCCCCCGCGAGGGCCGAGCCCAGGGACGGATTAACCCCCGCGAGCCCCCCCCCCCCCCCCCCTAAAAAAGGCCCCCCCCTAAAAAAATTTTTTTTTCCAAACTTTTTTTTTTTAACATTTTTTTCAAACTTTTTTTTATTTTCAATTTTTTTTTTCAAACTTTTTTTTTTCAAAAACTTTTTTTTTCTTCTATTTTTTTTCTTCAAAATGGGCTATATCTTGCATACTGCCTTACCCCTTATGCCCAAACCACACAGCTTAATATTGACAATTGTCAATTCTTGTTTTCAAAAGTTCAGAAGCCCAAATGTCCTCTAATTCTAGAATGACCCTTTACTTTTTTTTGCTGTGAATTTGGGTGCCATCACTTTGGGTCGGGCGGCCAACCCAGCTCTCCTTTTCCCCCAGTGCCGGCCTGTATAGTCTACGTATGTTGTACATTGGTGTTCATGACTGTCTTTGACTTTTAATCCTGTGGATACATTCCTTTTTATTGCTATTGTTACAATGATGATACTATGAAGTTATAATAATAAAAGCTTTTTGTACTTTTGTAACCACGTTTCTGCCCATCTTAATATTGTGAAACGAACCTGTGTGTGGAGTAACTATTGTACAAGGGTTGATAGTAAAATTAGGTCTTTATATAGATATTTCCTGAGGTGCAATTCCCCAGGTGGCGTTGTCTGGCTATTGTTTAATTATATCGCCCTGTCACATGAGCTTGTGGATCGTCTATTTTTTTACTTTTACGAGTACCTTTTGAATGCCCGACGTTTACTTATACAAGCTCACAACGCCATGCATTTGGACGTTGTGTGTGCACCACCCACACACACGCACGCACGCACGCACGCACGCACGCACGCACGCACGCACGCACACACACACACACACACACACACACACACACACACACCACAGTCAGAAAATAGCCAACAGTGCTAGCGTCCATCGCTACGGAAAAGACATGGTCGACGTGCGGTCCACAGAGCACGGAGCATGGCTGGAACGCCTGAAACCATGAAAAGCTCAGACAGCTTGTTTGTAAAATACTTGCACATTTTAACCGCTAAATCTAAGATGGAGTTGCGAAATCTTTGTCATTTTTACACCTCCAATGGCTGGTTTTAAAATGTGTTTCCGAAATGCAAACAGCAACAAGTGCGGACAGCTTCTCTCTGAGGCTGGTTTCAGAACACAATGATGTTGGCGCCACAAAATGGGATGCTCGGTAGGCCAATCAGATGCAGGACTGCTGGGACTCTCTCTTTCCCATTGGAGGGGGCAGAGTGCCTTCCGCAGTTCCACAGTTATGAACTTCTGCCAGTCTTGTTTTACCAGTCGTGCCAATGAACTGCAGCGGCGGAGGAGGTATCTAGCTTTTTATATCTGTGTCCTTGTGTTCTCTGTACTGACTAATAAACTGACTGCAGGTCAGTAGAAGCTTCATTCTGCCATTCTGTTTGTTTTCTCCTGTGTGATAGCACCCTCTAGTGGATTGCATTCAACAGCGTGTAGCCTGCTGTGTGCGTTGATTTGTGTTAATGACATTTCCTAAATAGGGAACAAAATACCTTAATTGATTGTTTTATTAAACGATAGCTTGTTTTCTTTATTTACAATAACATACGGTAAACCGATTAGTTCAATTAACCGTGGTGTCCAGATAGCAAATAGGCCCAGCCTACATTTAAGCAGACTTCACCCTAGATCACATTAGACACCAGCTGAACAGACTTCAATCATGTGGCTAATGGCTTTGACTGATCAGATGACTGATTCTCTTGTGTGAATAACAAACAAACACACACGCACACACTCACGCTCTAAGGAGGACTGTGCAGTTCAGAAACCCTCCTACACGTGACGTCATTGTTAGGCAGATTTTTATTTTTATTTATGCAAGAACAATGGCTTCCAGTATAGCAGAGTAACTTTTCAGGAATATAAAGTCTGCTGTTTCTATTAACTTGGATTCCCAAATGATGATGTCACTGGTAGGCAGGTTTCTGAACTGCCCACAGCCCTCCTAAGAGACACAGACCAAGCAGGAAAGAATTGTGATATTTTATCATGACCATTAGTGAGGACCAATTAGCCTAATTCACGGCCCGCCCACCTACTTCCGTCTCTCAGTTTTCCCCGGGTGCTGACTTCAATTTAGAAGGGGAAACTATACTGGACTTAAAGCCAACAAATCATTATTTCTAACAGTAAAGTAAATTATAGTGCATTGTGCCGTTTAGTATCTTGTGTTCTTGATCATGCTAGCCGTATTTTATACTTTACTATTCGGAAATTGCATTAAATTTGCGATTTCTGTGCCAACTCCATAGGCTATGGTAGGATTTACCCCTTCAAAACGGGACTTCAGCACCCGTGGGATGCTGAGTGGGCGGGTCGTGAATAGGGCTAATTATATGAAGATAGGTTGACAAGTGGTGAAGTGGTTCTTTACGTTTTTTGTTTTCTTTTCTCAGTAAATTAATGCTTTATATCTTACAGGAGTGTTGCACAAAAATAGTGAAAATAGTAAATCTGCAAGCTCATAATGCGCTGCATTTGATACATTGTGAGCCTGTAGATCGTTTATTAAAAAAAAAAAAAAAAAAACGCTGCACCAGTTTTTCTTTTTTGCAGGCAGGCAGGCAGGCAGGCAGACTATCAAGTGTCTGAGGGAATATGCTGGACCATACTGCATCTAAAATAATGTATTTTTCTATGTATTTAAGGAAACAATGTCATGTAGCTTTAAGGTATCTTTTCAAGTTAGTGCGGGGCGTTAAGGGGAGCAAATGCAAATGTCGTGCAAATGTGTCTTTAAGCGCCAGATTTTGCACAGATGTAGCCCAGGGCATTTTCTAATGATTTAGCTAGGGCAACCGAGTTTGCGACCTTCGGGGTCGCCACAGCGGCCGAGTCAAGTTGGGCTCCCATCAACTTTTTTTCTGGGTATTTAAGTAGGATGTGAGAGGTCTAACTAGGGGTTTGTCATGATGCTGAATCCATTGCAAGCATTTGTTTTGCACAAAACACATTCCTTGGGCTACAAATGGCCCCAGAAAACGCCCACAAAACTGTGATTAGTGATGAAAAGTGACGAGTCATCACTTTTCATCACTAAACCATCGTTTTCTCGGGCTATTTGTAGCCCAAGGAATGTAGCCTTACAGAACATTTACATTTGTCTGAAACGGTTGAAAGAAGTAGTGTAAGAATAAACTTGAACCCTAGCAGCCCTATATCCTGGGGGGACAAGATAGTTATTGTATGGGGATATGATCAGCTACTGTATAAGCCTATAGGATTTAGGTGGTTAACAGTAACTTTAACGTAAGTGTTATCATTGTTAAACAATTGTAAGCTGTTTGATTTACGCTCAACAATACAGGTTTATGGGACTGTTAGGGGACTATAACTGGGTTTAATCTGGTCATTCATTGAAGGATATCTGAAGTTAATTCGAAAATCACACTTATTGAACACTTGAGAAGAAAACCTGACAACAGAACATTTGTTTTCTCTACAGCGCTGTTTGGAAAGACTCTCTGATCACTGAGTTGAGGTTGGATGTGAAACTGGTCAGTCTTGTTATATAAGACACTTTGCAAACCAAAGGAAATGGCAGAGAAAACAGTCAAGGTGTTGCGTTGTGAACATCGAGAGGAAGCTAAGCTGTTCTGTGAGGAAGAACAGAGAGCTGTGTGTCATTTCTGTGACTTCCCTCACCACCGTGGTCACAAGCTGCTTCCTATTGGACAAGCAGTCAGCATTCTGCTGACAGAACCCTCGCTAAAAACTCCAGGGCAAAAATCCACTCGTCCGAGACAGTTTGCCCTCCTGGCCCCCAAGTTGTGGAATAAACTCCCTGTCGCACTTAGAACAACGGACTCACTCGTTAGCTTTCGCCGTGGATTGAAGACTCACCTCTTCAGACTCCACCTAAACCCTTAGCACTACAGAAAATCAATGACCATACATGAAGCTAGTTAGCATTTGTTTTTAGGTTTTTAGAACTTTGATTATATTTATATATATTTTTTTCTAGATAGATATCCATTTGCACTGATGTACTGACATATTATCTTATGATGTTTTGTATCTGCTTATTGTAAGTCGCTTTGGATTAAAAGCGTCTGCTAAATGCCTAAACTGTAAACTGTAAACCTGAAGGACCAACTGAGGCCTGACCTCAAGTCTCTACAGGACAAGAGGAACACACACAAAGAGTTTGAACAGACATACAATGAAGTGGTTCAACACAACAAGAAGCAGGTGGTGACCACAGAGAAGCAGATCAGAGCAGAGATTGTAAAGATGCACCAGTTCCAGAGAGAGGAAGAGAAGACCAGGCTGGCTGCTCTGAGGGAGGAAGAGAAGCAGAAGAGGGAGATTGTCAGAAGAGAGATGATGCTCATTTATTATCAGATCTCCTCTCTCTCAGACAGCATCTCTGCTGTAGAAAAAGAGCTGCAGAAACCCAGTGTGTCATTTCTCAGCAGTTATAAACATATTCAGACCAACGCCAGAGTCCAGTGTACACTGTTAAAACCACAGCTGGTCACGGGAGCGCTGATAGACGCGGCCAAACACCTGGAAAACCTGACCTTCGGAGTGTGGGAGAAGATGAAGGAGAAGGTCAAGTTCACTCCTGTCATTCTGGACCCAAACACAGCACACCCTGTGCTCCGTCTGTCTGAAGACCTGACCAGTGTGAGACGTGCAGGCACATGGCAGCAGCTTCCTGACAACACAGAGAGGAACACTAAGTATCCCATTGTTCTGGGTTCAGAGGGTTTCAGTTCAGGAACACACAGCTGGGAGGTGGAGGTTGGAGAGCATTCTGACTGGAATTTAGGTTTAGTTAAAGATTATGTTGACAGGAAGGGGGAGGTACAGGCCAGACCAAAATATGGAACATGGTGTTTATGGCAGCAAAGTGGGGAGTACACTAATAGTGAAGGAAAACCCCTCCAATTGAAGAGGAATCCTCAGAGGATCAGAGTCCAGCTGGAATATGACAGTGGGGAGGTGTCCTTCTACCCAGAAGACATGACTCACATCTACACTTGTAAAGGCAATTTCACTGAGAAACTCTACCCATTTATAGGTGTTTTAAATGAAGGGTATAACACAACTACTGATATCGAAGTCTGCCAAGTTGATGCATCTCTCTTTGGGATGTTAAAGTGATTGCATTGAGGTGATGTACAGAACAAAAACAGCTGCATTACACTAGTATTACTTTAAGTAACACAATAAAGTTCATCTGTCATTCAGTGTTTCTGTTCAGCAGTAGAGAGGATCAGTGGAGCAACTCTCTCATTAGTGTAGCAAATACAGACAGATATGTAATATAGCAGCAGCAGCAGCAGCAGCTCATTAGAGTTATATACTGTACATAACATCCTCTATCAAAGTGTTCATTCATCAGTGACAGTCATCTATGATCAAATCATCTTCATATCAACTCTGCTTACTGTTTACCAGCACAATCACTGGGACTGGATTCTCACACTGACTGGACTGGACTGACTGACTGACTGACTGACTGACTGACTGACTGACTGACTGATTTACTGACTGACTGACTGACTGACTGACTGACTGATTTACTGACTTCATAAGTGTCATCATCTGTTTGTTTGTACGTGTTTTTTTTTGTTTTGTTTTTGTGAGTTTGTTTTCATTCACAAAATGAACTGATCTTGAGAAACAATTTGATAGCTTTTTGTTCACAACTATACATGCTACACAAAATTCAAACCTTTTAAAGCAGCTTCAGCTGGTGAGAATATTGTGTTACTCATCACAAGTATCTATATATTTTATCAGGACAACTTTAACTACAATGTTGAAGGAATCTACTGTAGCACAGAATTATCATTTTGATGATAATATTATAACAGATATTTAGCTTTCATGTTGAGTTATTCTTGTAATTTGTAATATTCCTGGAATGTGTGGGGTTGTACATATTAGTTCAATGGGTTCTTCTCATGTGTTTTGATCGATTGCAGGCTTGGATTGTATATGTTTTACATTTACATGTACATCTTTGAGCATGAATGGACAACTTTGAAAAACTTAAACTTCTTCTAAAATGAGACATCAAATAAAGGCTTGAAGAGAATATTGATTCATTCTGTTAAAATAAACATGTGTGGCAGCCTGAGCCTCACTTGTAAGGATAAATTTATTTTCTGAAATATGACACATATATTTAATATTTAACATGAAATGTTATTGATAACATCAGGACACATTTATTGAACAGTAGTATGCATACTGTAGTCTGAGAAATGTATAATTATGATTATGATGCGTATTATTGTTATACAGAAGAAACCCATACAGACAAAAAACAAATAAGATCAAATATATTAAATAAATAGGAAGAGTGATGAAGTAAATCAAAGTGGATCAAAAACAACATATTCTTAATTATGGTTAATATGCATCCACATAATTAATTTGTTGTTACACGCTCCATTTTGTTGCGTTTGGGATTACAATGCAAGCAAAGTACTAGGCCTAAGTAGGCCTTCTTTCTTTTTTCCCTTGTTGCATTGGGACGGTGATTTTTGAGCACTGACCAGATCCAGATGCCAGATCGTCTTCCTACACAGAGGAGGCCACCATGTCACCTGGGTGGCCACTGGAGCAGTTCCGGGAGACGGACCAGTCTTCCTACGACGCAGTGGACCACCACACCAATGGAGAACATCAGCTGATCTACAAGCATGTACCTCGCAGGCTCTACACCAGTTCCTGTGATGATGCCACGCTTCAACCTCACCGATGCGGTGATGATATGATAGTGTTAAAGGAAAAAAAAAAAAGAAAAAAGGGGGGATAGGACAGACTTCTGAAGACTTCGGAGGACAATGGACAGCAGCAGCTAACACCATAAAGGGAGGCCAAGGTGCAATATGGGCCATTCCTCCATATCAGCACCCAGGGAGGCCACAGTACAATGTGGGCCTCTCCAACTCCTTTTACTCGGGCTGAATCAGGGGCCCAGCATGACCCTGCATGCACAGGACACAGAACTCAACTCTGCTCGTAAGTGAGAACACTGACATTTGCGGACATTTGCGAAAAGACTTTGCAACAGCATTAGCGAAGAAGAGATGAACAATTCAAGACCAGATGGATGGGTTAACATGTTTGCTGTACATTATAGGTTATACTGTATATTTGTGATGATTGTGATTTCCACTACAGGGCTATTGGCAGCAATTGGCAATATAGTGTTGTGAAGGAGGTTCTTTTCACTCTCTGGTCTCTTGATGATTTTAATGTGGATTTTGTTTCTCCGCTTTTTATGGCGTGAAGGTTTCTCCGCTTTTTATGGCGTGGAGGTTTTGATGAACATGGTGACTAGAAAGGGCGGAAGGTCCCTCAAGAGTACATGTTTCATGGTCTATGATGTTTATGATGTTTATTATTTTTGGCATTTTAGCTCAAGAGTTTAAGGAAGAACAGAGGGATCCTGCACACTGACTGAAAAATGAATGATGCATTAGCCTAGATATGATGTAAATCATGATGTGAGGTAAATCACCTGTCCTTGTGACAATACAATGTAATCTTGATGTCCGTATGTACCGGTATGTTGATCTTTCTTACTGTTTTTGTTCCACTTTTTCTGGTGTTGAGACATAGTGTTTATGTCTCAAAGGGAGGATTATGAAGTAAATCAAAGTGGATCAAAAACAACATATTCTTAATTATGGTTAATATGCATCCACATAATTAATTTGTTGTTACACGCTCCATTTTGTTGCGTTTGGGATTACAATGCAAGCAAAGTACTAGGCCTAAGTAGGCCTACATTTATGGTCTGGTTATGTCCATACTTGTACAAGATGGTACATCCAAGTCATTGTAACGCCTTACGTTAACGTACACACTCATATGATGGGTACACGCAGGTTAGGTACGCATGAACCAGCACACCTTTATGTAAGTGTGACTGGACAAATAGCTGTGGTCATTCTCACCCTTTACCCTATTCGTGGCTCTTTTCAATGTAATGATTGACAGACATGACCAATATAAGTAACACTGAATGTATGTTTAGTGTGTGTGTGTGTGTGTGTGTGTGTGTCCCACCGGCAAGCTGACCGGTGGGAGCTCAGTCTCTGCTGCTGTCTGTCTCTGTGCCTAATAAACTGATGGAAGAACCTGATTACCTGCCTGCGTCTCTCGTCTCTCCTCTCTCCAGCACAAGGCTAAGAACTATGCACAGCAACTTCGTACTTATGAATTCAGTCTAATATTTGTGTCAGAAACTCTCAGATGATGTAGTGGTTTCTAATACACAACAGTGATAAGCAGAAAAACAGAGAAACAGAGGGATGAGGAAAAGAGTGAAAGAAAGCTACAAGCTAGCTCAGTGTTGTCAACACAGCTGCTAGCATTCATTTGATAGAGAAAATGGCATGAACCCTGTACTAATAAACTGACTCCAGGTCAGTAGAGACTTTAAAACATGTTTGTGTTCTCTTCTCTGTATTGACTAATAAACTGACAGGTCAGAAGCTTCATTCTGCCATTCTGCTTGTTTTCTCCTGTGTGATAGCGCCCTCTAGTGGACTGCATTCAACAGCTTGTAACATGCTTTGTGAGTTGAGTTGTGCAAAGTGACATCATCTTTTTTTTGTATCAAAATCGACACACAATCCCATAGACACTTTTCGCTGTTAATGACATGTCCAAAATAAACAAAATAATACATTATTTTATTAGTTAAATTAACCGTGGTGTCCAGCCTACAATCAAGCAGACTTCACCCTAGATCACATTAGACACCAGCTGAACAGACTTTAACAATAATGTGGCTAATAAAGTTTTCTCACAGTGACTAGCTACTAATAATGCCACTACAGCAGGCTGCCTGCCTGTGTGTTTACATGAGCCGCAAGTCTTTACTATAGGCTAGTATGGTGGCGGCAGAAAACAATTTATTTACATGATGACAGAAGAAAGGACAAAATCACCACTCATCAGTAGATAGCCATTATATTACCAAGTGTTAAGCCTTACACACTCAGTGTGTCAGTTTTATATCATTGTATAATCACTCACCATACCTCCACCATATCTTGGGCTGTATTTTCATTGTCTTAAGTAGGCCTACTAGCTCTTATGCCTTAACTCAAAGGTCTGTCCATAATGTCTCCGACCACCAAACTTTTCGTCAGAGAGTTCAGACGTGGAGCTTTCCGAACTCTAATTTTGGGTAATTCTTTTCAGAGGATGCGAGTGACATCATTTTGTAGTTGAACCGGACCTTTCCGACGAAAAGTTTGGTGGTCGGAGACAGTATGAACAGGCCTTTAAGAGCTGGTACTTAAGACAATCAATATACAGCCCTTGGTCTCTTAATCTAATCTTTTTCCACATAGATCAATCATTTTGGTCATTATTCTTTTAAGATATTATTCACACAGTCCCTTATGTCCATCTGCTGCAAATGAGCTGTTTTGTGCAAGGGACACTCCCAGAAGAGTAGATTTGTGTGGACAAGGCAATTTTCTTGAATGCTGCCTTGAGGTATGGCATGGAAAGAGGGCATTTGCATTTCTTTCGCCATAGTGCATTCAGGGTCTGGAGAGGGCACCTTTTACAGACGTGGGTCAGTGACGTGACGCCCCAAAAAATGTGTTTTTAAAAAAACTTTAAATTGCAGGCATAAAAGTTATTTACTTTTGTTCTACTCACTCTCAACCTTATGGAAATACATTTTGTTTTTAGATATTTTATTGGAATCAGACTTTATTCAGCAGTTTGTTGTACTTGTGCCTAAAATCATCATATGGTGTGACATGAAAATAATTGTTCATAAAATGAAAATGGAGTACATCTTTCTTACGTTACTCACTTTATCAAAGTCCTTTATCATAACTAACCAGTGATCCACTATAGTTTTTTGAAAATTAATTATATCTGTATATTTTTTTCATAATCGACACTCTGTGTGAGGCCCATGTTGTCGATCTTACAACATATTTTAAATGTATTCTGTCAAAACTTTCTCTAAAATTACACAAATATTTGTGACTCTTCCTGATACTATTCTCTATGTAATCCATAAAAAATGTTTTGGTTTCATCATTAATAAAGGTATGATTTTTCACTATTTGGAATGTCACACCAAATGATTTAGTGTCACACCGTATGATCATATCTTCATGTGTCAAAGCAAACTGTGTTTCAACCTACCTATTAGTGAGTACTGAACTTTACTGATTGATTAAACAATTACCCAGGATAACATGGCCTTAATATTTCTGAACAGGATATTATTGTAGGGCTTTAACATGGGATAAGAAAGAATTGTAGTAGTAGATGGATGATGAGGATGTGCACAGGAATGCTACGCACACCTAAGTCTTCTGCCGGCTCATGGCAGAAGGATCCTAAAGAGACAATAAGGCGAATAGCCACACTTGGAGCCAAGGCAACATTTTATTAACACCCATTAGTGGAACCAGAACTCAGCATTCAGGTAAATTGCTTTTTTCCGAAGTCTCCTGAACTTGAACACAGCATTTTGTGTTGAACAAATGTAATTAGGAATCATGACATTACACCACATCTCCACTAGCTAAAGAGTGCTGGGTTGCGCAACTCCGAAAATAGCTGATCTACAAGCTCTCGCAGCACAACGTGTTGAGAGCTTGTAGATCAGCTATTTTCGCTAGTTTTGTCTCGGGTCCTACCTTAACACTGTCCACTGTCCAGTCCAGTGAGTGAATACATTAGACTGTATTGTACATCAGCCAGTCGTATTTGGTGAGGGTAGCAAACCGGCTGCCTTGTTGCGGTTCTGCTATGCCACAGACAACCTCCTGCTCTTCGTAGAAAATGCAGTCTCGCCCCTTTGGCTCCTCTCTCCTTGCTGGGTCATTGTTTAGTTTCTCCCTGTACTTTCTCGTTCTCTCAGCACTTGTCATTTTCCAGCTGACAAAAGAAAATGGAATGTATAGTTTAAGACAAAGAGAAAATATTGTTTAGATTGAAACAATATGTTAAGGTTTCTGTGAAGGGGTTTCTGCTCTGTCTGATGAATTTGAAGTATCACTGAATGAAGCTAAATTAAATTTTATGTAAAAATGTTTCAAACAAATGTTTAAATGTACAAAAGAAACATGGAACTTTGTTATTTATTGTTATATCTGTAGTTAAATACAGTATAAATCATATGGTGTGACAATCAAGTCATATGGCGTGACAAGCAGACATGTCACACCATTATGATTAAGTGTCACACCATATTACGTTTTCTGCATTTAGGTTTACCTTGAGGCTACTATGTACACATTAGCATGCTAACAGCATGCTAGCTATAACAAAGCAAACTAGATCTACATGGAAATATGACCAAAACTTCAAATAACTTAAGTTTTTTTTTAATGAAAAGGTGTCACACCAACAGACATCCAGAAGTGGTGAGTTTGTCAAAGTTTCAACAAGATGGCATTTCATGAAAATGTTAATATCATAACTCACCTCAGACACCTGTCTTGCAGTTGTGCTGGGAGTGCTGAATAGCCTTACAGAAGAAGGACCTCTCTAGCCAATAGGTGTCCAAATAATTGCCTGTTTAATTTTTCCAAACTAGTATCACACCAAATGATTTTGGTTTGGGGGACAAAATGTTTTTGATCAGAAATGACTGAAAACATTATGCTTTGACTTTGAAAAGATATAGGCTCACAAATAGACATTTTTTTTTAGCCTAAATTCATTTTCAAATGATTTTTAGCAATTATTTTTCTTAGTTTTATTCAAGTTCCCACTTTGAGAAACAAGGTCAGGACAGTCACACCATATGAGTTTTGCCATGTTTGGTTGAAAATTCTGAAGAAATGAGGAATGAAATGTTTTAATCTTGAGTAAGTTCACATAAAGCTTAATGTCCTGCACAATATTCAGAAGGTTTTTGACAAATATATTTTTTATTTATACATGTTTGACACCGAGGACAGCGAAAACGTTACGTCACGTCACCCACCCACATATAAAAGGGCAGGGGCTCAAGCCCCCTTTCATGTCTATGTGTGCACGTGCCTGGACAGAACCTACTTGTTAGTGTTGATGTGTCCCCCCCTCCCCCTCCCCCGCAGTGAGGCCCAGATCCAGCAGAACACCAGCTGCAGAGGTCCAGGCATCCATCCCATCCTCCTGTGGAAACAGGAGGAGGAGGAGCAAGCCAAGGCGGCCGCCGCAGCCCCCGTCGACGTCAAGGCCATGATGAGCAAGATCGACAGGAAGAAATAGTCGTGCTGCACACACCAGCCACAATAGCATTAGGGTCGGGACCCGCTAGGGTTTCAACGATGTACCGTCCTTAGCGGTTCTTGACGATTCCTATGTATTGCTATTCAGGAGTTTCAAATGTTGTCCTGCCGTGTTGGGGACCTACACAGGTGTTTCAATTTGTCTGATAACTAATTAATTTGTTTGCAACACCTGGCAGGTGTAGGACTACATTTGAAACTTGTGTATATATATCGTCGTTGTCGAGTCCAAAACCCTTTGTTTTGTATAATTTTTAAAATGATTTAAACTAGTGAAAACAGCCGATCTACAAGCACACAACGCCTCGCACCGCGAGGCGTGTGCTTGTAGATCGGCTGTTTTCACTACTTTTGTGCAATGGCCTTGTATGATGAAGAAGGGCTTTAAGAAGAAGGGCTCCAAATTTGAAACATGGAGATACGAGGTTTCTGCCCGACCGTGACTATATACTGGGTTACTTGAGGGGGTTGCAAATGGACCCTTACAGGTCTGTAGCTCTGAGAGTGTAAAATGGAACCAAATTAAGTCCCATTTCTACACTCTCAGAGTTATAGTGGTCCATATTATATAATTATGTGATCTGTTTGAGAGCCCTCTGTATTGCAATTTCAACTGTCTGCTCTGACAAAGTGATGAAACTGTTCTGGAAACGGTTCCAAATCCGAAACAGGCTGCACAGGAGCCATGTTGGAAAGTAATCTTGCTTCCTTCACAGGTCTTATCACTGATAAAGGCTCTGTTTCATTTGGTATGTAGTAAAGTAGTTCTCAAACGTTTTCAATTCCACAAACCCCCATGGCAAGTAAAGCTGTTGTGAGATGAAATGTAAATTAAGCTTACTGTAAATTAGCAAGAGGCCACCCCAGAGTTGCTGCTATAGAGGCATCCCTGATGAACTATAGTGACAATCTTTTAGTCACATTTGACAACTAAATGAATGATTGTTCTCTGTTGAGCTGAAAGAAGAAAATTACATGTGCAGTTTGAGTGTTTTGACAGATACTGTAATTGCAACCGTAGATCTACACGCTCACAACACATTGCGACGTAACACATTGTAAGTGTGTTGGCTATTTTTGCCACACATCACAGAATAAAGTATAAAATAGAACTTAACGACCTAAACCCTATTCACTTGTTTCCACTGTCGCCGGCCTTGCGTGAATCATGGGCATCACTTCCTGCAATTCAATTTAACCCTTAAGTTCTGTTCAGATTCACTACACCTTCGTTCTGTTCGGGTCATTTTGACCCGGTGGATATTTGGTTAAAAAAAAACAACACTAATATAAATTTTAACTTAACAAATCATCATGATACATTGACTTTGACTCAATACCAAACAATTCATATGATATATTTGGTAAATGTTTGCATTTCTGCTTTGCTATATCACATTAAACACTGAAAGAGCTAGGCGTTTTTACTGATTTAGCTGAAATCCATGTAAAAAAAACGACTTCATTTAATACTGGGCAATATTGCTCATGCTTATAGGAAGGGGGGGAGGGTTCGGAATGGGGCTTCGGAAGGAGGGTGTTAGAAGTGGGGGTGACTGTGTGTCTGTGTTTTGGCATAATACTGTGTATTTCTGTGCTTCCGGGTCAAAATGACCCGAACAGCACTTAAGGTTCAAAAAATATGAGGGGGGTGTAGCATGGGTGTAGTGCAAAAATATTTTTTTTACATGTTCATCTCAGAAGAATCTTTAAGGCCAGTGAGTTTCAGGTGGAAACATTTTTAACTTCTACCTTTTTTTTCCAAATGAAAATGTAAAACGGGTCAAAATGACCCGAACAGCACTTAAGGGTTAATTAATTTGTGAGGAATAAATAGTTGTGGTGGAAATCTTTTAATTTACAATAGGCCTACTGTACTTGACCAGGAACACCGTCATTTAAGTTGTTGCTCTATTGCAACCTTTTTTTAAAGGCAATTTTAACAACAATATGAAGTTTTTGTGAAAACGTAGGTCAGGATTTAGAAGCCGTTTTGATAATCGGCATCAGGCTAAATTATTTTGATGTACTTTACTTAATATGCATTTTTCAATACAGTCATTGTGCCATGTCAACAACATTCATTGTTATAGCAATCATTAGACCCTCCCCAGTCAGAGTCCCGGGTTTTAATGAACGTAGAATTATGTGCAGGATGCAATTAATAGTAAATTAGTTGACTTCATTTAACCCATTTAGGCCTAGGATTATTGAATGCTTTAACAATTGAAAAAAATAGCAGATATACAAGCTTGCAGCGCGGCGCCAAGTGCCGCGCTGCAAGCTTGTAGATCTGCTATTTTTGAAAAGTCGTCAAAATGTGTGAAAATCTTTGAATATATGTCTTTTTTAAGCGAACGTTTGTAACTAAAACTTTGCTTCTGGGTGGTCCCTGGAACTAAAAATGTTGAGATGCAGATCCGTGGCCAAATTACTATCACCTCTGAATTTGTTCCAACCTAACTCCCTTGGTAAACTTTGTCTATCAAAGTTGGGGTAGGGGGGGGCAGTTAGAAGGTCCTGGGGACGCTGTGGGTGTTTTCTGTCCTCTGCGTCACCAGTGCCCATACCCTAAGTGGGATTGGCAAAAGGGCCTTTCTGTGTGGAGTTTGCATGTTATCCCTGTGTCTCCTAGGGTACTGTAGGTAGCCTCACAAAATACATGCAGTAATCCTGGTCTCTATACTAACTTCCCCTGGCCAGCCGGGGCGCCTCATGGTTGGAATAACGTGTTCCTTCCACGCGCTATACGTCCAGCCGGGGAATCTTTCCTTTTCAGGTGAAAAGAAGCGGCTTGGCCAACTCATGCATAAGTAGCCCCCACAGTTAGTACCAGCCATGAGCCAGCGACAACAGCCCTGCTAATCGGGCTCAGCCCTATTAGCACGACTGGTTGTGCGTTGGACTGGCGAGTGGGAGTCCCGGGTTCAATCCCCGCTTCCGCGTATCACTACAATCTGGCGTTGTCGGCAGGATGAAGAGCGTGATATCCTCGCGTGAGGGACAGGTCCAGGTCCACGTCGTGTGCGGCGGTCCACGGCGTGAAGTGTGAAGCGCGAGGGCGCGCTCCAAAGATCAGGGGGGTGATTGTAGCCCCCACAGTTAGTACCAGCCATGAACCAGCTACAACAGCCCTGCTAATCGGGCTCAGCCCTATTAGCACGACTGGTTGTGCGTTGGACTGGCGAGTGGGAGTCTCGGGTTCAGTCCCCGCTTCCGCGTCTCACTACACATAGAAGGAGAGTTTAGAGTTTAGAGTTTAGGCATTTAGCAGACGCTTTTAATCCAAAGCGACTTACAATAAGCAGATACAACATCGCAATAATAAACAAGATAATAGGTCAGTACATTAACAGCAATATAACAATGTAAATGGATATCTATCTAGAGAAAAACACAATATAATCAAGTTCTAAAGAAACCTAACAAACAAATGCTTCATGTATGGTCATTGATTTTACTGTAGTGCTAAGGGTTTAGGTGGAGTCTGAAAAGGTGAGTTTTCAGTCCACGGCGAAAGGTAGCGAGTGAGTCCGTTGTTCTAAGTGCGACAGGGAGTTTATTCCACAACTTGGGAGCCAAGAGGGCAAACTGTCTCGGACGAGTGGATTTTTGCCCTGGAGTTTTTAGCGAGGGTTCGGTCAGCATCCCTGTGTTGGCTGATCTAAGTGAACGAGTGGGGGTGTAGGGGTTGATCAGCTTTTGGAGGTATGGAGGAGCCATACCTTTGGCTGCTTTGAAGGTCAGCATCAGTGTTTTGTATTCCATGCGGGCCGCAACCGGGAGCCAGTGGAGGCTGCGGAGAAGGGGAGAGACATGTGAGAACTTAGGCTGGTTGAAGACCAGTCGTGCCGCGGCATTTTGGATCAGTTGGAGAGGTTTAAGTGCACATGCCGGGAGACCAGTGAGGAGAGAGTTACAATAGTCGAGTTTTGATATGACAGATGTCTGAATGAGGAGCTGCGCTGCCTCCTGGGTGAGGAACGGTCTGATTTTACGGATGTTATAGAGTGTGAACCTACAGGACCGGGTGACTGATGCAATATGTGCCTTAAATGATAGCTGGGTGTCCAGGACCACACCAAGGTTTCTAGCAGTCGGAACTGAAGTCACCAATGCATTATCTATGGAAATAGTGAGATCTTGCATGGGGCAAGACTTAGCTGGGAAGAAGAGTAGCTCCGTCTTGTCCGGGTTCAGCTTGAGGTGGTGGGCTGACATCCACTGTGAGATGTCGGCCAGACATGCAGCAATGCGCTCTTCCACCTGGGTGGCAGAAGGGGGGAAGGACAAAAACAGTTGAGTGTCATCAGCGTAGCAGTGATATGATAGATTGTGAGCAGAGATTACAGCACCAAGGGATTTGGTGTACAGGGAGAACAGCAGAGGGCCAAGTACGGATCCCTGGGGGACTCCCGTTTGGAGGGTTCGGGGGGATGAAAGCAAACCTTTCCATGAGACCTGGTAGGTCCGGTCCGACAGGTAGGAGGAGAACCACTTTAGTGCCGTCCCGGTGATGCCTAGGTCAGCAAGGGTGTCCAGGAGCAGCTGGTGATTCACTGTGTCGAATGCCGCTGATAGATCCAGAAGAATCAGGACTGCAGAGTGGGATGCAGCCTGGGCAGCATGGAGTGCTTCTGTGACTGCTAGGAGTGCCGTTTCTGTGGAATGGGCCGGTTTAAAACCTGACTGGTTGGGGTCCAGCAGGTTGTTCTGTGAGAGATGGAGAGAAAGCTGGTTAGAGACCACACGTTCAAGGGTTTTTGAAAGAAATGAGAGGAGGGATACCGGTCTGTAGTTCTTGACGTCCGAGGCGTCAAGAGTTGGTTTCTTGAGCATGAGGTCAGTCCGTTGTACTCCCCAGGTTGGCAGAGGGAGTGTAGCGCCCAGGATTACTTATAATTGGCACTGGGTGAAAAATGGGTTGCAAAATCGTGGGAAATTGTGGGAAGTCTAATTATGGGGTTTCAGGGGTGCTGA
The DNA here is from genome assembly GCF_963921795.1 of Nannobrachium achirus. Lineage (NCBI taxonomy): Eukaryota > Metazoa > Chordata > Actinopteri > Myctophiformes > Myctophidae > Nannobrachium > Nannobrachium achirus. The sequence continues at coordinate 69,574,825 of NC_137813.1, forward strand.
ATCCATGACAACATTGTTTTTTTTTTTTTGTAAAAAATAAATGACTTCATAAAATCGTCCACACCTACTTTTCAGGGGGCCTATCCATATAATTGTGGTGGCCAGTGTTGGGGAAGTTACTTTGAAAGCGTAACTTTTACAGTTAAAAGTAACTCACCATGGCAGTAACTTGATCAAGTTAAAGTTATACCCCTGGTGAAAAGTTTCAAGTTACATAGAAAAAGTAACTTGAGTTACTTTTTTTTTCAGCGATAAATTGAGAATGTACATTTGGTGTACAAAAAAAGTCTCATGCCAGTAGAAATATGCCTCTCAACTGAGTTTTATCTTTTATTTCAAAAAGGTTGACATTCTCTTTAGTAAACATCCGTGTTCCTAATATAAAGTTAAAAAAAGAAGAAATGTATTATCTGTTGAGGACATTTGATCGTCCATCTTAACTCATTGGCCGCCTCCCCCGATAGTCACGAGAAAATTCCAATGTCGCTCCCCGCCAGGCCCGATAGTCCCGAGAATTTGCTTTTATATAATGTAATGTTTAATTACATTATTCTGCAGCCCGTGAAAAAGTTTGAGCTTTCAGTCATATAACGAACCAAAGATATCACTCATCACAGTAAGTGTGTTTGAAAACAAGAGTGTAATAACGTATAAATCTCAATAGAAATGAATAAAACTCCCAATAAACCACAGTGAATGCATTTAGCGTGGCAGAGCGCAGCCGCAGAGTGCAATCAGCGGCACACTGGCCACACGCATGTAAAGGGATGTGGGGCAGGGATGTGCAGAGAATATTTAGAGAGGCAGGGGCTGACATTTCTAAAGGGGCCTTTTGGTGGACAATTCTATTGAATGCAGCCCTCAGGGGCAGGGGCTCAAGCCCCCTTTGATGTCTATGTGTGTACATGCCTGGTGAAGGGGCTGGCAGAAGCGACAACGGAGTAGCTGGATCTGAGACCATTTTGCACAAATCAAACAAAATCCAGTAAAATGTTCACTTGGAAAGCCATGACCTGCCTCATTGGCCAACAACACACAGCTTCATCATAACCCCCAAAGTCTCGACAACAAAATATTATGTCCCAGGCAGCCAGACAACAACGAAGATCAGAAGATCAGATCAGCAGGAGCGTCACAAGGGAAAAGTGGGACGAGTCTGAGTTACTAGGGCCCAAGGTGGAAGGGGCTTCATTATTTTATACTTTTGCTATTGAAAAATAGCAGATCTACAAGCTTGCAGCGCGACACTCGGTGCCATGCTGTGAGCTTGTATATATCTATTTTTTAAATCCCCCTATGTAGAAAATTCATGGGGGGCCCGCAGTGAATCCTTGTACCCAGGGCCCAGCACCGACACCCAGTTGGAACAGATCCTCAGCCCACTACAAAGTGTACAAACACAACGTATAGAAAGCCTGGTGAGGCGAGGCCGAGGTTACAAACAACACAATCACCTACTGGACAAGATGCAGTCGGCCGGTCCAGTCACCACCAACCGATCTTCAAGCCCTGCTATGGGAGTGGAGAGGAGAAAATATCCCCCCCCCCCCCCCGGCGGAGTCCTCAATCAGGCGACCATTGTCTGAAGAAAAGCAACGTGTTGCGTCCATATAACTTCCATCGGTATGTAACAAAACTGGTGAAAATAGCAGATCTGCAAGCACACAACGCCTCGCATCCAAGCGCGACCATGGAGCCTGATGGAGGAGTTGTTCTAGGTGTATTATATTCCAGTTATCAGGAAAGGGTCGCGTCCAAACTCCCAGCGGTGGAACAAAAAAAAAGGAGTGAAAATAGCAGATCTACAACGCGTCGCGACAGTGGAATCCAACAGGGAAGAAACGAAAACACGGCGATCGTCATTGTCAGTAAGTTACTGTTGTTTCCATCCTCCTAACCTAAACTAACTGTAACAGTTAGTTTACCTAGGCTAGAAGACTCTTCCTGCTCACTTGGCTGATATGCTCCTGCGTGCGTCCCTATGGCGTGCACGCGCAATCGCGCATGTGCGCGTGTTTGAGGCGTGCCGCGCAACAAGTCCTTGCAGCCTGAAGCCGTGAAGGAAGGAAACGAGCTCGCGCCTGAGGCAATATCACCACTGGGCGTATGTGATCGCTGCAGTCTGTTCCGCTCTAAAGCCCGCCTACTGTATCCGGTTATGTAACACTCACATGCATGCAAGACACGTTTCCGCATCCGGTATAGACCCAGGCCGGATCACCAACAAGCAGAGTAACTTGATTGCTATCAGTTCTCTACCAAGCCACCGAGGCAAGCCAGTAGTTTGCGCACATCAAGAGAGCTGCTCTCATGCTCTGTCAGAGCATGAGAGCGATTCAATTCAAAGGAACGTTATTGGCATGAGAAAACATAGGCTACGTTTACATCGCCAAAGCAAGTGCCACAAATAAATAAAAACAGTTGAATATGGGGAACATATTTACAGTTATACACATAGGCCTTGCCTTATATAAAGTTATACGTTATAAGTGTGTGTGTGTGTGTGTGTGTGTGTGTGTGTGTGTGTGTGTGTGTGTGTGTGTGTGTGTGTGTGTGTGTGTGTGTGTGAAAATGTGATCTGTGCAAAATAAAACACTTGAATGCTGAATAAAAGGTAAAAAGCTTATTTATATTTGTGTGAAGTCAGTATGACGCCCTAAGGGCAAGAGGTGACCTATTACAGCCCTATTACACTATTCCAGTTATTGCCCTATTACACAATTACACTTATTACACTAGTAAACTTATCTGATAAGTGCCTGACGCCATAAATACAAATATCAACTGAATTATCCACTTGAAAAGCGATCGATCACAAAAAGGTCAATATCTCCAGTTTTATCAATTAGAGCTGGATTTTGGTCAAAAATGGCTATTTTGAGATGGCTGCAACTATAGAAAAAAAAGCTTTTTATTTTATTTTTTTATTTTTTGGTGAGACTAGAGGTTGTCTTCTTTCTTTTCAGGTACTGTAAGACATTGTCGAAAAAACACAGAATTTAGGAAAAATGTCAATATAAAAAAAATATATAAATTTTTTTATTAAACAAAATGGCAGGAGAGCCATACAGTCAATGTTAAAATGGCGGCCAATGTGTTAACAAACCTTAAATGTAAAATTATAACTTCGCTTGTAACTTCTTGTAACTTGTAACTTGAGCCAAAAATTACCCAAAAAGTATCTCAGTTACTTGACGAGTTACAGAATATGAAGCATTACCAGCAAGTTACAGCAAAATGTAACTTAGTTACGTAACTCAGTTACATGTAACTTTGACTTCCCCAACACTGGTGGTGGCCGTAATTGTAACTTATTTATCTTTGATGAATCGTTTATTTTAATTATTGGGGTTCTTAAGAAGTAAACATCAACAGAAACATCAACCTTTTCTTCTGTTGCCTTTACTTTGTTTAATTTGCATAATTAACTAATTATTGTAAAAAAAATGGAAATCACTGTCATTTCTGATTAACTTAACTTAAAAATGAACTTAAGAGTCTAATTATTATCTTGATAACTAAATCATGCATCCATTTGTAATTATCATAAACAAAGTTCAGTGGAAGTTCGGTGGAATGCATTGGAGTCCATTGACCAGCTCATGAACAAACACTATTTCAGACCCCAATAATACTCAGCTGAGGAAAGTAAAAGAAGGCATATGCCACACATTTTTAATATGCTGTGTTGCTTTTCGATGTGTGCACTGCACACAGTGTAATTCTATATAGTGTGTTTGCTGGTAATTGACATTATCAAAACGAAGCTGATAAAAGCGCCAAACTTTTTTTGAGGCTTTTTTAGGACCAAACGATGGATTTTAGCCTTGGGTACCAAACATTTTTTAGAAAATTACCCATAGAATTATCCATATCAAGTTGGGCTCCCATCGACTTTCTATACAGGAGGAAACTACCCAGAAAAAAAACTGCTTTAAGTAGGATGTGAGGGGTCTAACTAGGGGTTTGTCATGATTCTGAATCCATTGCAAGCATTTGTTTTGCACAAAACACTTTACTTGGGCTAGAAATGCCCAGCATCTGTATGCATCTGTACATTTTCTCAGATAGCCGACTATCCTCCACTGGTCAACAGAAGGTTAATAGAGATTGTGCATTTGTTTCCGACTAAGGCAGGGACAGGATACAGAAACAGGAAGAGGTCTAACTTACAAGGAAACATCTGGTAACAATTATCCGTCGCCATGGGTGTAGGAACCACCAGTTGGGCCTAGAGAAAAAAAAGGAGAGGAAAAGAAAGCGGAGGAAATAAACCTCAAATGTGGCCGGCACTATAGGACCATGCAGACGCTGGAAGAGAGGCCTGTGCTGTGTTAAAACACCGCGTCTATTTCTCGGTTACAACTCTGTCTCTAAGAGCGGAGCGGAGCGGCCCCTCCCCACCAGTCAACCGGGGGCTGTGTGTGTAGCCAGCATGTGTTTCAGTTTTTAAGACGCTGGCTGGTGTGTTGGAGAGAGAGAGAGCTCTCACAATTTTGTCTTAAGAATTTGGCAAATACAATACAATATTTATATATATATATATATATATATATATATATACATCTTCTGCTCTGAACCTGTTCACAGAAACGCACAGTGCTTCAGCAAGCTGAGATGGTGACATAGTTGAGTATGCTGCTGTTCCAATAGCAGAACTACCCTCCTCCCGTCCTCCCGTCCTCGGAAGTCCCTATACTCCCGAGGAGAACCTGCAAGTCTGAACTCCCAAGGATGGAAGTCTGAACTCCCAAGGATGGAAGTCTATACTCCCCGAGTAGGAGTTTTGATAAACGGCCAGAGTCTTAAGCAAATGTATTGGCAGCATTGTTGCAGTCGATCTCTTTCAGGATCCTCAGTGTTATTTCAATGGCTCCGTCCTCAGTGAAAGTTGAAACAAATTTCTCTGTAATCTCTATTATACTCTTACCCTCGATTGCGTTTCGGAAAATACAGCGCAGTAGAGAAACAAAGTTTGCTTTGAACGAATCTCAGTTCTCAAACAGTAGCCTACATACCACAGATGGAGTTGGAGCCTTGTATGAGGACACACACACTGTCTTGCCAGCGATCCCAGTGAAGATAGATAGATAGATAGATAGATACCTTTATTATCCCAAGGGGGAAAATTTGTTGCCCAGAGGCAGCACAGCAGTATAAGGTTATTTACAAAGTTACAGAGAAGTATGAAAAAGATAAAAAGAAAAAACAAGAACAGAGTACAGAGTACAGTAAGTACAGTAAGAGCAAGGTACAACAGGAAAGGGAACGAATAATATATATATATAAAGTGTCTTAAAGCACGACTATCAAAAAAGAATACAGTGCCCAAATCAAAGTGACCATACAGTCAATGCTAGTTAGTGCAACAAGTATCTCTACATCAAGTCAAACACAAGCAGAAATACTAAAATAAAATTACTAACACAACCTAATAGTGCAGTGTCCAAAGGTCAGAGCGATAAAAACAACTAGCAAAAAAGAATAAAAATAAACAAGAAAGGGTGATGCGGCAAGACGCACAAAAACACACCCTCCCTGGAAGGTCCTTAGAGGTCAAAGTCAGTGCAGATATAGTTCCAGTAAGGAAAAAAAGGCTGCCGTCGTCCTACGTTAGGAAGGTAGTCCTTGTCAAACGACCGTTGTGTGTCTCGTTGTACAGCTTGAGAGAAAGCGGTACAAAAGACTTTCCTAGTCTCTCGCATGAGTGCATTGCAGTAGTCCAGTCTATAGAGGAGATACTGGCTTCTCAATCTCACAGGTTTTCGATGTGGCAGAGTTTGGAGATGTTTTAGAGATGCAACGTTCGCGAACGAATCGAATCTTTTGAACGGCTCTTTGAATTGAACGATGGGATCCGGTTCGCGGAGTAGGGAGCCGTTCATTTGGCTGAATTGGCTCGCGACGCGGTGCGGCGACGCCGGCGCCGCGTTGCGCGGTGCGGCGCGGCAATGTGCAGCTAGCAAATTAAGACACTACAGTTTGATTTGATCATGGCTTAGACAATTATTAAGCGATTTCTATAATTAAAACGTCTCCATATTGCTTGGGAAGTCCACTTCCATGACAAATGACTGTATTATGTCCCTGTAAATATTTAAATGTTTGCTATTTTAAAATAGCCGATGTACAAGCTCACATTGTGCCAGGCTTAGCCAGTTGGTAAATCCTGGCTATACACCACTAGGGAGGAGCGAGTTCATTGTTGCCTGCTTGGTTTTTTTAAGGTGTTGCATGAATAACATTAGTCAAGGTAGCTTAATTTACACACACAGGTTTTATAAAAAGGGTAAATACAAAATTGTGATCTCAACTGTCAGCAGAGGAATGTGGTGCCAGACCGTGCCACCTTGTGGATTCATGTTTCAACGAAAATATTTTAAATATGCATTGAGCCAAAAGAGCCAAATGAGCCAGTCTTTTGAACGGCTCTTTTAAGTGAGCCAGAGCCTCACTTCAAAGAGCCATAAATTGCATCTCTATTAGAGATTAAGGCAGATTTGTACAGATGTTTTATATGGCCATTATCTTCTACCTTTTGCAACAAAACGTGGGGACTTTCATCATAGTTTGGTTCCGCTGGTAAATTTTACATTATATTTATGATGTTAATCTATTTTATTATACTTGGTGACTTTTATGTGCTTCTACAATGGGGGAAATGGTTCACGAGCAAATATGGAATGGAAAAGTAATTAAACCCCTGTTTTTTTCTTTTTCCTTCTTATAATTGCTAAATACAAAGCACAAATACTTAATTTCCATACAGATATAACACAAGAAAACACCTGATTGGTTAAAAAAGAAAATGTTTTTTTAGACGTGTGCCTCTGGTGGAAGCAACATGTCCAGCCTGACTGAGTGAGAGAGACAGACAGCAGCGAGATAAATACAATATGTTTGTAAAAAAAAAAAAAAAAAATCTTTCATAATCTTAGTTATAGTATAGTAGCCTTACAATGACCTTCCCGGCACAGACTCCAACGGCCCTTAACAACACCCGCTTCTCATTTGTCACCCTCAGGCGTGCTAATCGACGCCACAGAGAACTACGGCTCGGCCTTCTACTCGTGCGCCGTGGGCATGGGGCTGGGCGCCGCCTGCCTGGCGCTGGTGGCGCCCGCCAGGGCTGCCACCCGCAGGAGGGCCGCGGGGAGGCGGGAGGGTCCCTCCTGCTCCCCGGACGGGACCTCTTCTTCTTCTCAGGACAACGAGCAGCCAGACTTCCTGGAGGTGGACCTGGAGGTGGCGCCAGAGAGCTGCAGTCCCGCCAAGCAGCCCACCGGCTGTTAGGACACAGCTGGGGCCTTGGGAGTGGGAGTGCCCACGTTTTAAAGGACCACTACATATAAATGGTAACTGGTGCATTTACTGTATATAGCGCCTTTATCCAAGGTGCTTTACAACGATATGGTGCATTACATTCACCCATTCACACACGCGCGCATTTATACACCGGTGGCGGAGGAAACCAATGCGAGTCACCAACCTGCACATCGGGGGGCAAGTAGAGGTTCATTGTCTTTGCTCAAGGACACGTCGACTTCGAATGGAGCAGGGAACCTTCTGGTTCCACAATTCGGACGCTCTACCTTCTATGAGCCACTGACCCAGTTGGTCCTTACACAATTTTTGCCTGTTCACGCTGTGTCTCAGAGGAGGGCTGTGGACAGTTCAGAAAGCCTGCGGTTTCCATTAGCTTCAATTCCCCATTTATGGTGTCAGTGGTACGCAGGTTTCGGAACTGTCCACACTGCTCTCCTTTGAGACACAGACCGAGTAGAAAGAAAAATGTGTTCTATATTATGAGGAGCAATAGTGAGGACCAGCTATAGGTTGAAAATGGGTGAAGTGGTCCTTTAACTCTGTTTGCACGGTGTCAGAAATAAGGGGAACACACACCGGCTGTGACAGCATGCAGACATTTTTCACCGCGCGGCAACACCTAGAAAATAGAACAGTGGCGTACCGGAGCGGCAGGCAAGGTATGAACGCACGCCTACGAGTGTCTGTCGTGGGTGTGTGTGTCCCTTTACAAAAGCACCTCTCAGAAGGCTACTTCACTGCATTTACAGAATATAACGCCTTTATCCATGGTGCTTTACAGAGATTGTGCGTTACATTCACCCACTCACACACACATTCATACACCGATGGCGGAGGAAACCATGCAAGGCCGGGAGAAACTAGGGGGTTCAGAGTCTTGCTCAAGGTCTCTTCGACGCTAATGGGGAGCACATGCTGGACGCGGGCGGCTGCGCAGTGTCGCGTCGCGGTATCGACGCACGTGAAGTGCTGCGCGGTAACCCCAACTTACAATGACAAATAAAGCTTCTACTCTACTCAACTGGAAGCCGCCCGTTGCCACACAGCAGGCCGCAAATCATTACTATATTGTGTGTTCCTCTATATTGTGTGCAAATACAATACATATCAAATAGCAGCAATGAGCATAATATGCATAAAACTTAAGCAAAAGGGAATGTATCTACAGTATCACATGCATGCACAGGCAGGCACACGTGCACACACGTGTCTACATGCAAACGCACGCACACAAACACGCACAACGCACGCCCACTCTGTGATGCTTGAAGTGCAAGTCCCTCCCACATAGTGAAGTGTCATTTTGGTGCTGTGAGATCAAAGACCCTGAGCGGCTGTGGTGATACACTTACAGTACTGTATGTTGTCCTGTAACATGATCTAAGACAGATTAAAGGAGAGTTCCACTCATTTTCAACTTTAAACTATGTCATTAATATACCTTAGATCAGTGGTTCTCAAACTGTGGGTCAGGACCCCCAGGGGGGGTCCCCAGATGATTAACTTAACAGCAAACAAAACAACATACAGTTTAAGTGTATAGAGGGTATATGCACATTTCTAAAGTGACAATTTAAGGACTTTTTAATACCTCTAAAATGACAAATTAAACATTGGCAAATATTAGGGGCAGAAATTGTGAAAATAGATGATCTACGTGTTCAAAACACCTCGCGTTGCGAGGCATTCTGAGCACGTAGATCGGCTATTTTCACAGTAGAACCGTGTTATACAAAATTCTCGTAAGGTGGGGTGGTCCCCAGTTAAAATATTATTTTGGGGGTCGCGGCCTGAAAAGGTTGAGAACCACTGCCTTAGATTGTGGGGTCATGATCAGTGACATCATTAAGATGTACTTTGCAAGCCAAAGCGTACACCTTCATGATATCACTGATCACATGACCACACAAAACCCTCCAGTTCTAGGCAACACAGAAGGCCTTTTTCTTAGTTCAACTCTAAGGTATATTCATGACATAGTTGAATGTTGAAAATGAGTAGTATTATCCTTTAAGTGATGTTTTTGCCTTGTTTGTCCGTTTAGCCGATGCCAAAATTATTTATTTCTCTTTGCTTTGATTTCTTTATTTATTATATGTTTTTGTTTGTTTAGTCTCTCAAGACAGACCTGTTGGCTCATGCAGTGTTCAAATGCTTCCACCTAACCTCATGCGTAAAGGCAGTGACGCGTTGTGAGCTTGGAGGTCTGCTATTTTCAATATTTTCACCAAAAGGCCTTTTAAATGTCAGCCCCTGCCTCTCTTACATTCTCTTCACGTCCCTGCTCCTGGATACTTTACATCGGTTCAACATTTATAAAACCCACACACGCTCTTAACCACTTTCACATAAACACATCGTTGTTGTGTTGTTAGCTTGTAGATCAGCACTGTAGTTTGACGAAACAGGTTATTGAATTATTAGACTTTATTTGCATTCAAAGACTGGAATAGTGGATGTCTGACTTGAGAGACTAGTTCAGTTAGATTTAGACTCAGGAATGAAAGGGTTTGTTTTGTTTGTAAGGTGTCACTTGCTAAAAAAAAGAACAGATCTACAAGCCAACAACGCATTGCTGGGCGACAGGTTGTTAGCTCGTAGATCGGTTACTTTTGTCACATGGCATCTTTGTGTGACGCCATATAAATTACCCTGTTCTCAGATACTGTCTTGAATGTAGTTTCCGTTCTATTCCTAGAAATAATGGTCAGAGCATCAGTGGTAAAATACCTCCATCATACTACTGGCCCTCAGCCTTGGATAATGTTGTTGTGACAGACAAACACAACGCTGGATGTACTTAAAGCTCTGCCTGCAATATGCATCACCTCAAAGCAGACGTCATGCTAGCATGTTAGGTTCTACCTATTTATCGTTGATGTCCGGTAGAAACCTTGGATGTCCAAAACGGACACCTTAAAAAGTAAATGCATTAAAAACAACCTATTATGTTCCAATGGTTCCAATGTAAATAGAAAATAATGTAAGTTCCAATGGTTCCAATGTAGTTATTATTTAGTCACAAGTTCTTGTTAATACTGTTGTTTGGCTCAATATGGAGATATGAGGTTTCTGCCTGACAGCACACACAAACGCGTGCGTGCAAGCGCGCACACACACACACACACACACACACACACACACACACACACACACACACACACACACACACACACACACACACACACACACACACACACACACACACACACACACACACACACAAACAGCACAGCTGTAATGGCTGCTAGCGTATGGTACAGTATGTACCACACAAAAAGCTTTGTTTTCATAGCCTTGTCTTAGTGCCTGTTCACACTGAGCACTGTAATTATAACCACAACAACATAGTTTTAATAATCATTCAACGTCGCTTTATGCTGTAGGCCAGTGGTCCTCAAAGTGGATTTCCAGGGACTCTCATGGTTCCTTTAGGGGGGTCTGAATTGACCTTTACAAGTCTGTAACTCTGACAGTGTACAAATGGAACCAAATGGACCAGTTCCATCTGGACCGTAACAGGTCCATTTGGTTCCTTTTGTACACTGTCAGAGTTAAAGGAGCTATAGTCAACTTTTTCTTGAAAAACGGATGCTAAAATAAAAATAATGTTTCGAAAATATTTTATTAAAAAAATAAGCTTCATATATGTGTTTCAATTCAAAAATGACCACAAAAAGCGTAAAATAATGATAAAATAATCATTTTGGCCATTGTCGGGCCAACATTGTCGGGCCGACACAATAGTGTTTACATCCTAGTCTAACACTATCAAAGCATAGACTAGAATGTAAACAAAGTGTTGGCCTGACAATGGCCAAAATGATTATTTTATCATTATTTTACGCTTTTTATGGTCATTTTTGAATAGAAACACATGTATGAAGCCTATTTTTTCATAAAATATTTTCGAAACATTATTTTTATTTTAGCATCCGTTTTTCAAGAAAAAGTTCACTATAGCTCCTTTAAGGGTAGTTGAAATGTAAACGTTTGAACTACTGCTGCATAGGAGAACCACTGCTGTAGGCTACTTGTTCTTGTAATTTCACCTGAATGATACCATTGGCTCAATATAATATCCCAGCAGTGTTATTCACTGGTAGAATGACCATAGAATGACCACTGGAGACTTGGTCACTGTGCTTTGAACACAACTGTTCCACGTTGTGAGTTTTGGCTGTCACATGAGACTCGTCAACAACAATAATAACTCAAATAGACAATGCAAGCCTCTGGAACAGTCTGTCCACGGAAACGAGAAGTAATACATGTGTGTACTCTTTTAAATCCACATTTTAAAGTGTTTAGCTTTTCAATTTAAAGTGTGTTTTTGTCATTTTATTACGATTTTCTATGGATTTACCCTCTCCCAGATGTTGTTATATTTTATTATTTTTTAAATGATCATGTTTTAATTTAATTGAAATGTACAAATAAAGTTATTCATATTACTACAACACACCTTGGTGGTACATTTTTACTTTTTACATATAAAGCCCAGGGGTGAGTAGGCTATACAGTACAAAGCTGCCATATTTCTTTATTTTTATTGAATAAATAATTTAAACTAGAAAAGTGTCCTCCTCGGAGCATGGGTCTCCGCCAGGCCAGGTTGCCAACCCAGGGCCTGATGTTTCATTGTAATGATGAATTGTTTTAACTTTTGACCAAATAAATATTATAGCTCAGTGATTTTTTTTATGATTGGATGCTGCTGCTGTCTGAGATAGGTGTTATATATATTATCTACTGTACCTGTATTGTAATAAAACAACTTTGACAGTTGTAAAAACATGACAATCGGGTAAATGCCCCAATACCTCACAACATTATTTGGTCATATCTCAGAATATAGATCTGCTATTTTCTACAATGACATTCAGTGTAGAAGGAAAGAAGCAGGGGCCTAGTAGAGGGCCATGGGGGACTCCTGTCAACTACTCAAGTAAAGTACAAATACCTCTAAATTGTACTTTACTTAAGTTAATGTACTTAGTTACTTTACACCACTGGTGGACATTACAGTTCTCATATTACTAAGTAAATTGACCATATCCTTATACCCTGCATCCTGTTAATGCACTCATGTCAATAGGGTTGGACAAGACTAGAAAGATATCCCTCTAAAGTGCATTGTGAACAGTTAAAAACCGATGACTTCAAACATTGTTGGATAGCACTACTTGATAACCAGCTAGAACAGGATAGGAGTTTCACATTTTAAAGTCAGATCTCCAGCCTATGGAGGATTAAATGTGCCAATGAATGCACAGATAGTTTCTGTGCTGCCATGGCACCAGTTGGAATCGTTTCTCCTCCTTCTCTACCTGGCTTGCATTGTGATTAGCAGAAAGTCATAGCTACTCCCAACTTATAAATTAGAATTCATACTTTAAGATTTTCTTTTTGTGACTGAAACTGAAACTCATCCAACTCATACAGTAGGCTGATGCAGGTGTGTTTTGTGTGTTATAGGTACAGTATAACTGTGCCAAAATGCATAGTTTTCTATCCATTTCGGGGGTTTTGGGGGGGTTGAGTCCCACATTCCCCAGCTGCTTCTGCAGAAATGCCAGATCTCCAGGTTAGTTAGTTGGGATCTTGTAGCTAGATGTGAGCCTGCTGCAAAATTGCTGATATTTTCAGCAAATGCTCTTGTTCTTGGGTTACAAGTTACAACAGGCTGAGAGCAGCTGCGAGGTTGGAGTTGGGTGAATCGACTCATATGCACACAAGAATACATTTAACACGTTTCAAAATATATACAAAAGGTACTGAACCGATCAGCAATTTCTTTTGCGCACTGCCAGTTGGCCAAGGAAGTAGGCTACCTCTACTTTTTTGAGTGGTGCTCATACACACAAAGTAACTGATGTCACAGACAGAACAGCCCATACAAGGAGAGATCCATATGTATGGCCAAAGAAATTTGTAAAAGTAAATCCATGTCATCATGGACTTCACCAGAACTTCAAACCGGCGCCGGTTGAACGTCACCCAGGAACCGACACTAACAGATTGTGGTCACTGTCACTGGACGATTCTATAGACGCTTTATTTTCCCTCGTCCTTGGATAGGTCGATAAGCATACAAAACCTTAAAAAATAAAAATAAAATGTGTATGCCTATCAACACTGATTTGCGCAGGCACCCTTGCAGTTACTAAAATAGTTGATCTACAAGCTTACTTTGTGTCACGGCCCAACGTTGAGAAGTAGTGATTAATACTAACAGCAAGCTAACACCGTCATGGTATGGAGATCCAAATGTATTAACCAAAACAAAATAGCAAAAAAAGAAAAGAAAAAATATCCAAAGGTATTAACCAAAAGAAATGTGCCCAAAGAAACCCACCTCACATGGCAGCATGTGGGAGTAAATGGCATGTGGGAGTGCAATGCTTACTGGAGGCCCTGTAGGCCCTTTTTTCTTTCTTTTTTGTATAACTGATTTTCCCCCTTGGGATAATAAAGGTCTATCTAGTTTAACTGTTCCACCAGAAGGTGGCAGTATATATCAGCCCATTAGAGTTAGAACTATTAATGGGGATCAGAGAAGGACTCAGATGTTTAATGTCACAGAGTCAATATACTTTAGACCAGGGGCAACAAAACAAGCATGCATGTCCAAATTGTAGCTTTCAATAATAAGTTAACATGTGTACAATTCAGGCTTTTGCAAATCCCGCCCCATTCTGCCCTGTTACTATGGTGGTACATTTGACCCTGGGCAGATTGTTTTTATAGTGGCAGTGAATGGGGGGAGAGGGTATTTTCATTGCCTCATTATTGCAATTTAAAGTACCAAAGGAAAAACATCTAGGTGATATTAATAAAAAGGGAAGACAAAGGTACAGTAGTTACATTGCAAAACAGGGGGTTTCCCCGAAAATATATGTTTTAATTTGTTTAATCCCAGTGGGACAGAATCACCATTGCAGATTCTTTTATAGTGGAAGTGGATGTGATTTTTTTTTTCATAGCCTCATTACAGCTATAAAGTACCAAAAAACACACATCTATGTGATATTAATAAAAAGGGAAGAAAAAGGTGCAGTAATTACATAGCAAAACAGTAGTTTTCCCCCGAGAATATATGTTTTAAATAGTTTAATCCTCTGGATCAGAGAGAGAATAGAAAGAGAAAGAGAAAGCGCAGTGCATCTTGGGTAGGAAGATGACAGCCAGATTATAGTTCTCCTCACATAATAGGCTGGCTTTTCGTAATTCTGCCCATTTAAAATATATGTACCCAATCGTAACTCTTAGTTACATTGATAAGGTCCATGTGAACTAGTTTGTTGAAGCTTATTCATTATGATGAGCGAAATCGCTATCACCTCCCGCGGCCGTACTGGACGAACGCCGTGCTCCGCAGAGCGGACCGTTGTTGAAAGCCTGAAGCAAGGGAAGCAACATTCTCCACTGCACAAACTCCACCCCCGATAGCAAAAAGTGAATGTTTTTTTTCTGGTTGGCCAGTCAGGGAGTCTCAGGGACCAATCAGAAGGCTGACAAACGGTGAATTTATGAATGAAGCTGCACACATCATAAAGTGGTTCCATATTGACACAGATTGCTTGTGGGACTATTGACTATAGCCTATAGGCCCATTTCTCGTTTACAAACATTGAGACTAAATGCACAGGTGACTATCATGTAATCAATTCCCACCAATCCCCAAACCTGTTGTTTTGGGGAGCGCTGGTTTCATTGGCTCATTTTGGTATACCGACCTGCGCACGCATCTAGTTCTTATCAGTGTATATGTGGACCAGAAATGCATACAGTATACTGCACTAATGTCTCATTTGGCTGAAATGATATTATGAAATAGTGATCTTTATAAACACACAAATCAACACAGCTTAAAAACAATGTTCTCTGAAATGAATATTTCATACATACAAGGATGCTCTTCATACACACCATTATGTAATCACTTTCCCTGCAAGCCAAATGACATCATGATGACGTTATGATAACATCCTCTGGTGAAATCCAGGTCTGTAGTCCTGGACGCCCACCAAAACCACGCCCATAGATTGTTTGGAAATGCTGCTATCCCACTGTTGCCAATGATTACATGACTAGTATGGAGCAACAGGTTAACATTCAGAATAAATTGCATGTCTGATATAAATATATGATTCTTGTACAACTTGTTTACACTGTAATTGCAAAAGGTCCCCACAGTATAGTAGTCCTGACATCACTCGTTCATCCCCTGGTTCCTGGAAGTGATTTCTATATGGAGATGCAGTGTTAACTTTTAGAAGAAGACTGATTGCACATCTCAAAGGTTGGTGACAGGTGTGTATGACAACCAAAAAGGTGAAAATGTTCAGAAGGGGATCTCTGATAAAGAAAAACTTGAGATGGGTCTAATATGATGTTGATGGGAGTGTCTTTGGGGTTTGGGATTGCTGGTGCAGGCAATGGGCTGAATGTCCAATGACCTACACTGTGGTGTAACCCAGGACTATTTATTTGTATAAATTTAACCACTTGAACCCTAGCATCCCTATGATAGTCTAGTGGTATTTCTGAAAAATTTGATTGTTAGAGGCATTTTGGGGTAAAAGTTGGGAACCAGTCTATTTTACACAATTCAAGGGTGCTGAATCTGAAAAAAATGGTTACCAAGCAAAATTTTGAGTTTTTGACCTTCTAATTTGCATAACAAAATAGCTGCAGAATTGTCAATTTTAAACTATTTCTTCAAGGGATATTTCACTTTCAAAAAACCTTTAGTAATTTTATCGTCTAATCAAGCTTTTGGGAACACCCAGGACAGTTTTTGAGTTGTTTGATTCAGTTTAGATTTAGATATTTGATATTCATTTTATCAGACACGCCCCCTTCCTATACAAACCCATTGTAACTTCAAACTCCATTTTAACCATGATAGATTTAATGAGAACACCCGTCCTTTTTTCTGGTGACTCCTGATATGCTCCTAATACGTGAGCAGGTTATGTTTTGTCAATAACATTTTTCATTTATCTTTAATAAGTTCTTAATTGTATTTTATTTCTTTCATTTTCCCAAATAATTATAGAAAATAAACTAAAAAGGTTATCGAAAGAACACTACCTGTTCGTGTATTAGAAGGGCATCAGGAGTCACCAGAAAAAAGAATGGGTGTTTACATTGAATCTATCATGGTTAAAATGTTTTATTTTTATTTAAAAGAGATATTTCACTTAAATACATAAACATTTTAACCATGATAGATTCAATGAAAACACCCATCCTTTTTTTCTGGTGACTCCTGACGCCCTCTTAA
This sequence comes from Nannobrachium achirus, assembly GCF_963921795.1. NCBI lineage: Eukaryota > Metazoa > Chordata > Actinopteri > Myctophiformes > Myctophidae > Nannobrachium > Nannobrachium achirus. The sequence continues at coordinate 69,591,443 of NC_137813.1, forward strand.
TACACGAACAGGCAGTGTTTTTCGATAACTTTTTTAGTTTCTTTTTAATAATTATTTTGGGAAAATGAAAAATAAATAAATACAAAAAATAAATTATTAAAAAGAAATGAAAGGAGTTATCGAAAGAACACAACCTGCTCACGTATTAGGATGGCGTCAGGAGTCACCAGAAAAAAGGACGGGTGTTTTCATTAAATCTATCATGGTTAAAATGGAGTTTGAAGTTACAATGGATTTGTATAGGAAGGGGGCGTGTCTGGTACAATGAATATCAAATATCTAAATATAAACTGAATCAAGCAACTCAAAAACTGTCCTGGGTGTTCGCAAAACCCTGATTATATGATAAAACAATGAAACGTTTTTTGAAAGAGAAATATTGCTTGAATAAATAGTTCAAAATGTACAATTCGGTAGCCACTTTGTTATGCAAATTAGAAGGTCAAAAACTCAAAATTTTGATTGGTAACCAGGTTTTTCAGATTCTGCACCCCTGAATTATGTAAAATGGCCTGGTTACCCACTTTTACCCCCAAATGCCTCTAACCTGCTTATAGAAGGCCTTTTTCCAGAATTTCCGCCTGACTATGATGAGAAGAACATTCACTGAAAGTAGCAAAAGTAGTTGTTCAAGGGAACGTGTAGATCTGCTATTTTTTGGGAAGGATATATAGTTTCAAATGTTTTTCATTTTAGCAAATTACATTAAGTCAGAAATATACAAAGGGAAAGATATTTAGTGTTCTTGGGAATCAGGTCAACTAAGGGTGTAAGTGGTCAATATCCAACACAATGATATACAAAATACTGTATGTAAAGGGGACCCTGCTTCATCTCTCTCTCAGCTGAGACATTTTTTGAAAAACGTGTTCACCCAGAAGAATTGGTACTTTTGAACGAGAGCTGTGCATGAAAGGAATCTGACTGCTCCCCAGACATATCACACAAGAAAACAGTCATAAAGTTATATTCCAAAGTTGATTAAAAAAGAGAATAACTTTCAGGGCTCTCAGGTGGCACAGAGGTAAAGTGGCTTCCCATCACTGTGGAGGTTGAGGGATCCTCACTGGCAGGTGAGTCAGTAGGAGACAACAGCAGAGACAATACACATGTGTGTGGGGAGGATTCAACTGCCATACTACTGTAAATTGGGGAGGGAAAAAAACATAATAATTTGACTAAGAATTAATTAATCAAGTTTTCAGTAGGCCTATGGGAACCTAATGCATTATAAGATGACTTATCATTGCTTTCGGGTAGACAGTTTGTATCTCCATATTTAAAAGTTAAATTATTTTAATCAGTTCACAAGGCCTCACATTATGATGTGTTGTGAAGTGTGTGTTTGTGCCGTCTAAATATTTAACCAAAATCATGTATTGCAATTAAATTACATTTGATAAAATGACATTTCCCGAAAAGCTTCCACCAGACAGTGATACAGAGGAATGTAGAATGAGTATACCGGTACATGCTGAATTTACATTATAGTAAGTTGGACCCCATATTGTTCTTAAAAATAGAAAATACACGTCATAAATCTTCCTCCAGGTTGTGGATTGACCTCAGCTGGGATGCAGATGATCCTCGTTTCCATGACGATGATGATGGAGCCTGAACATAGCAGATCTACACAGTGCGACTCGTTGGGAGCTTACAGATCTGTTCTTCTAGGGGCGCCCGCTGGCCTGGTGGTCAAGGCGCATACCACATACTAGGCTATGATGCCTGCTGGTGTCGCCGGTATGGGAATTAACAACATACCGGTGATATGGGCTTCAGGGATCTCCATATATGGTCATTAAAGTGACAAGAACTGACAAAGAGATCTCCATATATGGCCATTAATGTATTAGTGAATGAATTATCAGCAAGAGCCGTTGGCCACCGCGTCCACGTCCATGGACGCGGCCGCGAAAAAAACGGCCGTGGACGCGGCCAGGATGAACAGGTTTTATCTGTCCGTAAATGTGGTTTAGGCCGCGTCCACGGACGCAAACGGCCGGCCGTCCCGGCCGTGGACGCGGCCGTGGACGCAGACGGCCGGGGACGCGGCCGTGGACGAGGCCGTGGACGAGGCCGCGGACGCAAACGGCCGGCCGTGGACGAGGCCGCAAAAAAAAGGCAGTGAAAAAAAAAAAAAAAGGGTGTCTATTGTATGTATTTTTTGATGGAGAATTCAAATATGACCTTCTTTTTTGCATAGGACAACTCTAACCTGCATCAATTGGTATTTTATAATTGCCAATTGTACCCTATCCATCTAAAAAACAAATTGGATGTCTATTGTATGTATTTTTTGATGGAGAATTCAAATATTACCTTCTTTTTGGGATAGGACAACTCTAACCGGCATCAATTGGTATTTTATAATTGCCAATTGTACCCTATCCATCTCAAAAACAAATTGGATGTCTATTGTATGTATTTTTTGATGGGGAATTCAAATGTTACCTTCTTTTTTAGATAGGACAACTCTAACCTGCATCAATTGGTGCATCAACCTACTATCTATCTATCTATCTATCTATCTATCTATCTATCTATCTATTTATTTATACTTCACCTTTAGTCCAGAAGAGAGTTCAGCCTCAGGAACTTGCACACATGGAACTGTGTCATGACTGTGTCATGGAGCTAAAACAGAGCTATGTTAAATACTCACAATGACTCTGATGGACCAATCAGGGTGGTGGTGGGGGGAGGGATCAACAATAGACAGAAACTGGATAATGCTTTGTTAACTGTCCCACCTAAGTCCCTGCTAGTCTGAACAAACATCACCTTCCCTCTCATAATACTACTACTACTACTACTACTACTACTACTACTACTACTACATTTATATAAAGCTGCTCTTGCATTTGAATGCAAGTCTGACACAAGTTAAGGTTAACTTAGGTAGTATTTCATTTTGCTGGCTTTTAGGGTCTGTGTGTGAGTGTGTAGGCTCACAAATTATTATAATTGTCATTAAGTGACTCTATCTATCTATCTATCTATCTATCTATCTATCTATCTATCTATCTATCCATCTATTTATTTATACTTACTGTTTACATTTTCTATAAATATTTATTTCTATATAAAACTCAGTTGTGTGGAGTTATTGTGTGCCTTTTCTTGTAGCTAAAGAGTCCATTTGTTCACTAGACATTAAGTCAAGGTTACTATTTTGAGTTGAAGCTAAGTGTTTTATTGCTTTGTGGTTTAACATGATTTAAAAGGCAAATTCATTGTTATGGTTACTTTAGAAGACTGCTTTTGCATTCATGAGTTAAAAAGAGAGCCAAGCTAATTCAAAGAGTTAAGTTAAAGGAACACAAAACATGACCTAACTCACAGCTGCCATTGGACAGACAGTTACAACATACTCTTATCTTTCACAGAACAGACAATTATCATTTATTTTATCTATTTGAGACTATGTAGCTCTAGGGGAAATAGAGCATTATATCAGCCTATTCAATTGATAATGACCAATGGGTGCCAGTTTCTAAGTAGTTAAAGCATATTAACATAACAATATATGTGGCCTAGACATGGATATTGCCCAATCAACTCGTAATCTACAGAAATGTCCACCACATCACACAGTATAAAACCTAGTAGGCTTAGTGGATTACCTATGTTAAATCATGTCAGGTTAGGTTCAAGGTTCAAGTATAATAATTTATGAGACAAATATGTAAACAGCACAAATTTACAATCACATCTAGGCTAGAATGATAACATAAAGTCCTGACTACTCCTTGTTATTGTGGTCCTAAATACTACAATGATTAGTTTGGATGCATTGCTTCTATCATGTCCAATTAAAAATAAATACATTACATACATACAGAAATCTGCCTTCTCCTGTATTGTATTAGTGACATTCATTATAAATAGTAAAATAACAGGACAGAGCAAAAAAGGCCTATGTTGTGTCTTTATCTGATCACATGCAATCAGACACTCACACTGCACAGCAATACTTTATTACAGGCTCAAGGCCCACAGGGTAAGAAGACAATACATTACAAAGATAATAATTAAAAAAAACAACAACAGAGAGTACATTCACCAAGCCCCACCGGAGCTAAAGAGGCACTCATGCCAGTGTCCTCTAACGGTAGACGTGTACCTGACAGAGCTTTCCCCACATTGGTTACAGATATAAGGTTTCTCTCCGGTGTGAATTTGTTGGTGTATTTTGATATGTTCCAGTCTAGGAAAGCTCTTTCCACACTGGTCACAGCAATAAGGTTTCTTTCCAGTGTGATTTTTCTGGTGTGCTTTGAGATGATGCATATCACTGAACCTTTTCTCACACTGGACACAGCAGTATATGGCTTCTCACCAGTGTGGATTTTCAGGTGTCTTTTCAGAGCCGTCTTCAGAGTGAACCTTTTCCCACATTGGTGACAGCAGTAAGGTCTCTCTCAAGTGTGAATCTTCTTGTGTTGTACGAGGCTAGATTTTACAGTGAAACGTTTGCCACAGTGTTCACAGCAGTAAGGCTTTTCTTCGGTGTGAAATCTCTGGTGTACTTTCAGAGCAGCCATTAAACTGAACTTTTCCCCACATTGGACACAGCTGTATGGTTTCTCTCCTGTGTGAATTCGTTCATGTATTTTGAGATAAGACAATCGAGTAAAGCTTTTCCCACACTGGTCACAGCAATAGGGCTTCTCTCTAGTGTGAATTCCCTGGTGTTATTTTAAAATCCCCTTTTGAACAAATCTTTTCCCACACTGGTCACAACAATAAGGTTTCTCTCCAGTATGTGAACGCTTATGATCTTTTAATTGTCCAGACCGAGCAAAATACTTCCCACATTGTTCACAGCTGAATGGCTTCACTCCGGTATGAATTCTCTGGTCTACTTTGAGATAATAAATTGAGCTGAAGGCTTTTTCCACATTGGTCACAACAGCTCACAACAGCACTGTCTTGGTTTAACTGAGGACAGCACAGGACAGGGAGAGAAAACACACACCTGATAAGAGCCAGATTCACACATTGATCAGCATTTAAGTAACATCATCATTATTATTGTTGAGTCTGAAAAGAACAATACAATGTGATAGATCTTTACACATCTGACCCATAACATTATTAGCAATTCACATGGTTACTATAATAGGTGAGTCTTCTAGCTTTTTAAAAATGTAATATTTCATTAATTCTTTCTCTTACTAAGTGGAACATCCCACTTCTTAATTGTATATTATTTGGAAAGGGTTGAGTAGCAAAATGTTTGCCATAAATTCAATGCTGAGTTGCATTTGTTTTCCTACATTTTCCCCTTCAATGTATTATTACAATGTATTTACTATTTCTTACTTAGGTCTACTTAACTTAGTATTTTTACATTATTATATTGATCAACATTAACACATAGTGTGTGTTAGGTTAGGTTAGTTGCAGAGTGTCCACAACTGTCCAGAATACACTGTACATAATTTCAAGACTCCAGACTTCAAGTGAAGATGAAATCTCTAGACGGCACCAGCGGCAATTCTGATGAACGGGTGGAACCCAAAGACCATCAAGATCTCTGTAAGTCACAGACTGAGTAAGTCTCCAGATAAACTCACACACATCAAAGTGTTTAAACATTACTTTTATCATTCATGACATAATATCATGTTACTGTTACCTACATGCCTTTATATGGGGAGAACCAAGCAACTTTGACCCGGTGATGATTTTGCTTTTAATAGAAAGGAATCCCTTACATTGTTGTATGTTAAATTACTTTCTGATCTGTTTGTGTTCATTATAACAGCCACAGGAAAGATACATTGTTTCAGATTGTTCCAGAGACTGATGACAGACCCTGGATGTAGCTCTGTCAGGTACACGTCTACCATTAGTGGACACTGGCATGAGTGCCTCTTTAGCTCCGGTGGGGCTCGGTGAATGTACTCTCTGTTGTTGTTTTTTTAAATTATTATCTTTGTAATGTATTGTCTTCTTACCCTGTGGGCCTTGAGCCTGTAATAAAGTATTGCTGTGCAGTGTGAGTGTCTGATTGCATGTGATCAGATAAAGACACAACAGAGGCCTTTTTTGCTCTGTCCTGTTATTTTACTATTTATAATGAATGTCACTAATACAATACAGGAGAAGGCAGATTTCTGTATGTATGTAATGTATTTATTTTTAATTGGACATGATAGAAGCACTGCATCCAAACTAATCATTGTAGTATTTAGGACCACACTAACAAGGAGTAGTCAGGACTTTATGTTATCATTCTAGCCGAGATGTGATTGTACATTTGTGCTGTTTACATTTTTGTCTCATAAATTATTATACTTGAACCTTGAACCAAACTAACCTGACATGATTTAACATAGGTGAATCCACTGAGCCTACTAAGTTTTATACTGTGTGATGTGGTGGACATTTCTGTAGATTACGAGTTGATTGGGCAATATCCATGTCTAGGCCACATATATTGTTATGTTAATATGGTTAACTACTTAGAAACTGGCACCCATTGGTCATTATCAATTGAATAGGCTGATATAATGCTCTATTTCCCATAGAGCAGCTACATAGTCTCAAATAGATAAAACAAATGATAATTGTCTGTTCTGTGAAAGATAAGAGTAGGCCTATGTTGTAACTGTCTGTCCAATGGCAGCTGTGAGTTAGGTCATGTTTTGTGTTCCTTTAACTTAACTCTTTGAATTAGATTGGCTCTCTTTTTAACTCATGAATGCAAAAGCAGTCTTCTAAAGTAACCATAACAATGAATTTGCCTTTTAAATCATGTTAAACCACAAAGCAATAAAACACTTAGCTTCAACTCAAAATAGTAACCTTGACTTAATGTCTAGTGAACAAATGGACTCTTTAGCTACAAGAAAAGGCACACAATAACTCCACACAACTGAGTTTTATATAGAAATAAATATTTATAGAAAATGTAAACAGTAAGTATAAATAGATAGATAGATAGATAGATAGATAGATAGATAGATAGATAGATAGATAGATAGATAGAGTCACTTAATGACAATTATAATAATTTGTGAGCCTATACACTCACACACAGACCCTAAAAGCCAGCAAAATGAAATACTACCTAAGTTAACCTTAACTTGTGTCAGACTTGAATTCAAATGCAAGAGCAGCTTTATATAAATGTAGTAGTAGTAGTGTTATGAGAGGGAATGTGATGTTTGTTCAGACTAGCAGGGACTTAGGTGGGACAGTTAACAAAGCATTATCCAGTTTCTGTCTATTGTTGATCCCTCCCCCCACCACCACCCTGATTGGTCCATCAGAGTCATTGTGAGTATTAACATAGCTCTGTTTTAGCTCCATGACACAGTCATGACACAGTTCCATGTGTGCAAGTTCCTGAGGCTGAACTCTCTTCTGGACTAAAGGTGAAGTATAAATAGATGGATAGATAGATAGATAGATAGATAGATAGATAGATAGATAGATAGATAGACGTTTGATGCACCAATTGATGCAGGTTAGAGTTGTCCTATCTAAAAAAGAAGGTAACATTTGAATTCCCCATCAAAAAATACATACAATAGACATCCAATTTGTTTTTGAGATGGATAGGGTACAATTGGCAATTATAAAATACCAATTGATGCAGGTTAGAGTTGTCCTATCCCAAAAAGAAGGTAATATTTGAATTCTCCATCAAAAAATACATGCAATAGACATCCAATTTGTTTTTTAGATGGATAGGGTACAATTGGCAATTATAAAATACCAATTGATGCAGGTTAGAGTTGTCCTATGCAAAAAAGAAGGTCATATTTGAATTCTCCATCAAAAAATACATACAATAGACACATTTTTTTTTCTTTTTCGCTGCCTTTTTTTCGCGGCCTCGTCCATGGACGCGTCCACGGCCGGCCGTTTGCGTACAGTCATAAAGTTATATTCCAAAGTTGATTAAAAAAGAGAATAACTTTCAGGGCTCTCAGGTGGCACAGAGGTAAAGTGGCTTCCCATCACTGTGGAGGTTGAGGGATCCTCACTGGCAGGTGAGTCAGTAGGAGACAACAGCAGAGACAATACACATGTGTGTGGGGAGGATTCAACTGCCATACTACTGTAAATTGGGGAGGGAAAAAAACATAATAATTTGACTAAGAATTAATTAATCAAGTTTTCAGTAGGCCTATGGGAACCTAATGCATTATAAGATGACTTATCATTGCTTTCGGGTAGACAGTTTGTATCTCCATATTTAAAAGTTAAATTATTTTAATCAGTTCACAAGGCCTCACATTATGATGTGTTGTGAAGTGTGTGTTTGTGCCGTCTAAATATTTAACCAAAATCATGTATTGCAATTAAATTACATTTGATAAAATGACATTTCCCGAAAAGCTTCCACCAGACAGTGATACAGAGGAATGTAGAATGAGTATACCGGTACATGCTGAATTTACATTATAGTAAGTTGGACCCCATATTGTTCTTAAAAATAGAAAATACACGTCATAAATCTTCCTCCAGGTTGTGGATTGACCTCAGCTGGGATGCAGATGATCCTCGTTTCCATGACGATGATGATGGAGCCTGAACATAGCAGATCTACACAGTGCGACTCGTTGGGAGCTTACAGATCTGTTCTTCTAGGGGCGCCCGCTGGCCTGGTGGTCAAGGCGCATACCACATACTAGGCTATGATGCCTGCTGGTGTCGCCGGTATGGGAATTAACAACATACCGGTGATATGGGCTTCAGGGATCTCCATATATGGTCATTAAAGTGACAAGAACTGACAAAGAGATCTCCATATATGGCCATTAATGTATTAGTGAATGAATTATCAGCAAGAGCCGTTGGCCACCGCGTCCACGTCCATGGACGCGGCCGCGAAAAAAACGGCCGTGGACGCGGCCAGGATGAACAGGTTTTATCTGTCCGTAAATGTGGTTTAGGCCGCGTCCACGGACGCAAACGGCCGGCCGTCCCGGCCGTGGACGCGGCCGTGGACGCAGACGGCCGGGGACGCGGCCGTGGACGAGGCCGTGGACGAGGCCGCGGACGCAAACGGCCGGCCGTGGACGAGGCCGCAAAAAAAAGGCAGTGAAAAAAAAAAAAAAAGGGTGTCTATTGTATGTATTTTTTGATGGAGAATTCAAATATGACCTTCTTTTTTGCATAGGACAACTGAAGAGTTCATTTGCAAAAACAGATAAAAGCCATTTTGGAAAAAAATGAGATGCCTATTGTAAATAACAGTTAAGTTAGAGTTTTATTAGAATATAAAATCAATTTTGTTGTTAAGGCAGATATATCCCATTCTAAACGCCCTCAAAGATCAGGTTTTGTAGCAAAAACAGACAAGTGACATAGCTCTTTGTTTGCAGAAACAGATAAATCCATTGGGCAGCATGTTTATACCATGTGAACCAAGATGGTGCCCCATTATGCACCAAACTTGTCTCAAACATTGTTCAGGGGTCTGCCATGAGGATAGTCAAACCAGGGGCCATGTGTGGCCCCCAGGGACCATGTGTGGCCCCCAGGTGCCTCTGGGTGCCACATGCACACTGTTGCCCCGTTTTGCACCAAACTTCTCTCAAAGACTGTTCCAGGGGTCTGCCATGAAGATAGTCACACCAGGGGCCATGTGTGGCTCCCAGGGGCCATGTGTGGCCCCCAGGGGCCTCTGGGTGCCATAGGCGCACTGTTGCCCCATTATGCACACTGTTGCCACCATTATGCACCAAAAGTGTCTCAAACACTGTTCAGGGGTCTGCCATGAGGAAAGTCACACCAGGGGCCATGTGTGGCTCCCAGGGGCCATGTGTGGCCCCCAGGGGCCTCTGGGTGCCATAGGCACACTGTTGCCCCATTATACACCAAACTTGTCTCAAACACTGTTCCAGGGGTCTGCCATGAAGATAGTCTTGCCAGGGGCCATGTGTGGCTCCCAGGGGCCATGTGTGGCCCCCAGGGGCCTCTGGGTGCCATAGACGCACTGTTGCCCCATTATGCACCAACATGTTCTCAAACAATGTTCAGGGGTCTACCATGTGGCCCCATGTGGCGTGTGGCTCCCAGTGGCCCCTGATATACAGGGGCTCCTGATGAGGCCTGTGAGGTGGCCCCTGGTGTGACTATTGTCATGGTAGACCCATGGACAGTGTTTGTACCATATTTGGTGCAGATCAGAGCAGCAGTGCGCCTTTGGCACCTGGGGACCCCAGGGGCCACTGATATGGCACACTGGGGCCCCTGGTTTAGCCCTTTGTGTGACTATTGTCATGGCAGACCCTTAAACAGTGTTCATGCTAAGTTTGATGCAGATTGGAGCAATGGGGTGCCCCTGATATGGTACATTGGGGCCCCTGGTTTAGCCCTTTGTGTGACTATTGTCATGGCAGACCCTTAAACAGTGTTCATGCTAAGTTTGATGCAGATTGGAGCAATGGTGTGCCTTTGGCACCCTGGGACCCCCGGGGGCCCTTGATATGGTACACTGGGGCCCCTGGTTTAGCCCTTTGTGTGACTATTGTCATGGCAGACCCTTAAACAGTGTTCATGCTAAGTTTGATGCAGATTGGAGCAATGGTGTGCCTTTGGCACCCTGGGGCCCCCGGGGGCCCTTGGTATGGTACACTGGGGCCCCTGGTGTGGCCTGTGAGGTGGCCCCTGGTGTGACTATTGTCATGGTAGACCCCTGAACAGTGGTTGTGCCAAGTTTGGTGCAGATTGGAGCAACGGTGCACCTTTAGCACCCCAGGGGCCCCTGAGTTGTCCCCTATTGTGCCCCCTGGTGGCTACATGTGGCCCCTATAAAAGTACAGACTACTTAAGTATGTTGTCAAAACTTTGTTTTTGCTCTCCTGTAAAATTCTGGAAATCCTTTTTGCGTCCTCGATATGGCCAAATTCAATGGTGAAACATCAATTGTGGAGTTATCTGTTTTTGATACAAAACGACTGTTGGAGTTATCTGTTTTTGCCAAAAAAATAAGTTTAAATTAAAAGAAAAACTATTTTCTAATAAAGTTACATTTTTTATGATACATCTATTTTGTTAAGTCATTTTTACTTAGTCAAATCCACCCAACTTCAGTTTGATTGATATTACTTTGAGTGCACAATAAATAAACTGGATTTCTGAACATTTATAAAAACGGAGTTATCTGTTTTTGCAAATGAACTCTTCAACTCTAACCTGCATCAATTGGTATTTTATAATTGCCAATTGTACCCTATCCATCTAAAAAACAAATTGGATGTCTATTGTATGTATTTTTTGATGGAGAATTCAAATATTACCTTCTTTTTGGGATAGGACAACTCTAACCGGCATCAATTGGTATTTTATAATTGCCAATTGTACCCTATCCATCTCAAAAACAAATTGGATGTCTATTGTATGTATTTTTTGATGGGGAATTCAAATGTTACCTTCTTTTTTAGATAGGACAACTCTAACCTGCATCAATTGGTGCATCAACCTACTATCTATCTATCTATCTATCTATCTATCTATCTATCTATCTATTTATTTATACTTCACCTTTAGTCCAGAAGAGAGTTCAGCCTCAGGAACTTGCACACATGGAACTGTGTCATGACTGTGTCATGGAGCTAAAACAGAGCTATGTTAAATACTCACAATGACTCTGATGGACCAATCAGGGTGGTGGTGGGGGGAGGGATCAACAATAGACAGAAACTGGATAATGCTTTGTTAACTGTCCCACCTAAGTCCCTGCTAGTCTGAACAAACATCACCTTCCCTCTCATAATACTACTACTACTACTACTACTACTACTACTACTACTACTACATTTATATAAAGCTGCTCTTGCATTTGAATGCAAGTCTGACACAAGTTAAGGTTAACTTAGGTAGTATTTCATTTTGCTGGCTTTTAGGGTCTGTGTGTGAGTGTGTAGGCTCACAAATTATTATAATTGTCATTAAGTGACTCTATCTATCTATCTATCTATCTATCTATCTATCTATCTATCTATCTATCCATCTATTTATTTATACTTACTGTTTACATTTTCTATAAATATTTATTTCTATATAAAACTCAGTTGTGTGGAGTTATTGTGTGCCTTTTCTTGTAGCTAAAGAGTCCATTTGTTCACTAGACATTAAGTCAAGGTTACTATTTTGAGTTGAAGCTAAGTGTTTTATTGCTTTGTGGTTTAACATGATTTAAAAGGCAAATTCATTGTTATGGTTACTTTAGAAGACTGCTTTTGCATTCATGAGTTAAAAAGAGAGCCAAGCTAATTCAAAGAGTTAAGTTAAAGGAACACAAAACATGACCTAACTCACAGCTGCCATTGGACAGACAGTTACAACATACTCTTATCTTTCACAGAACAGACAATTATCATTTATTTTATCTATTTGAGACTATGTAGCTCTAGGGGAAATAGAGCATTATATCAGCCTATTCAATTGATAATGACCAATGGGTGCCAGTTTCTAAGTAGTTAAAGCATATTAACATAACAATATATGTGGCCTAGACATGGATATTGCCCAATCAACTCGTAATCTACAGAAATGTCCACCACATCACACAGTATAAAACCTAGTAGGCTTAGTGGATTACCTATGTTAAATCATGTCAGGTTAGGTTCAAGGTTCAAGTATAATAATTTATGAGACAAATATGTAAACAGCACAAATTTACAATCACATCTAGGCTAGAATGATAACATAAAGTCCTGACTACTCCTTGTTATTGTGGTCCTAAATACTACAATGATTAGTTTGGATGCATTGCTTCTATCATGTCCAATTAAAAATAAATACATTACATACATACAGAAATCTGCCTTCTCCTGTATTGTATTAGTGACATTCATTATAAATAGTAAAATAACAGGACAGAGCAAAAAAGGCCTATGTTGTGTCTTTATCTGATCACATGCAATCAGACACTCACACTGCACAGCAATACTTTATTACAGGCTCAAGGCCCACAGGGTAAGAAGACAATACATTACAAAGATAATAATTAAAAAAAACAACAACAGAGAGTACATTCACCAAGCCCCACCGGAGCTAAAGAGGCACTCATGCCAGTGTCCTCTAACGGTAGACGTGTACCTGACAGAGCTTTCCCCACATTGGTTACAGATATAAGGTTTCTCTCCGGTGTGAATTTGTTGGTGTATTTTGATATGTTCCAGTCTAGGAAAGCTCTTTCCACACTGGTCACAGCAATAAGGTTTCTTTCCAGTGTGATTTTTCTGGTGTGCTTTGAGATGATGCATATCACTGAACCTTTTCTCACACTGGACACAGCAGTATATGGCTTCTCACCAGTGTGGATTTTCAGGTGTCTTTTCAGAGCCGTCTTCAGAGTGAACCTTTTCCCACATTGGTGACAGCAGTAAGGTCTCTCTCAAGTGTGAATCTTCTTGTGTTGTACGAGGCTAGATTTTACAGTGAAACGTTTGCCACAGTGTTCACAGCAGTAAGGCTTTTCTTCGGTGTGAAATCTCTGGTGTACTTTCAGAGCAGCCATTAAACTGAACTTCTACCACTTTTTCTAGTCACGTGTTCAAATACTGGATTGTGATTGGCTTAAAACAGTAGTAAATGAGGCCACAATAGCCGGAATGTGTGAAATGCCCGGATGTACATGCAAATGAGGCACATTTCCGAGATCAATACGCGATGAACGCATCCGGGGACTTCAGGAGGGAGTCGGAACCCTATGGTCGGAACACCTTTCCCCCCACCAACAAATGACGGTCGCAGCGGTCCTTTGTTTACTAACGTGCGTACTATCGTCGCCGATTTATTTGGATCCAATGCAATCCGCCAACTTTAAAGCCCCTTTTCTCTGAACCTATGCCTTTCTGGAAGCGAACAGCCTCTATTTACGGCTGGAACGGTGCTTTTAACTGACGTTAGGTTAGCTGTAAGCTAGGCGACCGAGTATTTCCCGGTGAATCTGTGCGCAAAGGTGGGGGCTTGGGAGTGTGGGGGTCTGGGGGACACGCACCACCACTGACTATTGCTGATGATGGAGAGGTTCTATAGCTTAGCCTTTATGTATTGAAAATGAGAGGCACTCTTGCCGATTTAGTAAGAGACTCGTCTCCAATTGCAAGATATTTAAAAGTTATTTGGGGCCATGATGATGATGATATCCTTTTCTTCCCACAACTAGACTAAGGATTTTATATTGTCTGTGTTATTGTTTACAACCACTGAACCACAATTATTCACGTGTGGCAAGATTCACTCGTTTTTAGTAGGCTATATAGTGTAGGCTTAGAAGAAGCCTTTTCAGAAGTTAATTTAATGATTTCCATTTAATGATTTCATTTATCCTCATCTAATGCACCGTATGCACGCTGTTTAAAGGCAGTGTAGGCTTTTCAGAAGTTAATTGAATGTTTTCCATTTGCGCTAATGCACGCAACTGTTTTCGCCAGGTTTTAAGGTCTTATTTTAGTTGTTTCTCATAAGCTCGCAACCCTCCTTGCCCATCGGCCCCCACCTTTGCGCACAGATTCACCGGGAAATACTCGGTCGCGTAAGCTAGACATCTGTCTCAGCATGGAGTTGGCGCCATCTGGTGGTGAGTAGAAGATGTTGTTTGTGGCACTATTTGTTGTTATGGCGGAAGTTTTATAGGCAATAATGATTGTAACTTAAGATCCTTGCAAGTTACAACTATGTGTTTTCTTTCATGTATACGGAAAAAAGTGGTAGAAAAGCTATTTACCACTCGGGGTCGGACATTATGCTCTGATAATGTCCTGTGTTAGGGGGTTATCGGACTCGGCTTCGCCTCGTCCGATCACCCCCTAACACAGGACATTATCAGAGCATAATGTCCTCTCACTCGGGGTAAATTGCTTACTTTTCCCCACATTGGACACAGCTGTATGGTTTCTCTCCTGTGTGAATTCGTTCATGTATTTTGAGATAAGACAATCGAGTAAAGCTTTTCCCACACTGGTCACAGCAATAGGGCTTCTCTCTAGTGTGAATTCCCTGGTGTTATTTTAAAATCCCCTTTTGAACAAATCTTTTCCCACACTGGTCACAACAATAAGGTTTCTCTCCAGTATGTGAACGCTTATGATCTTTTAATTGTCCAGACCGAGCAAAATACTTCCCACATTGTTCACAGCTGAATGGCTTCACTCCGGTATGAATTCTCTGGTCTACTTTGAGATAATAAATTGAGCTGAAGGCTTTTTCCACATTGGTCACAACAGCTCACAACAGCACTGTCTTGGTTTAACTGAGGACAGCACAGGACAGGGAGAGAAAACACACACCTGATAAGAGCCAGATTCACACATTGATCAGCATTTAAGTAACATCATCATTATTATTGTTGAGTCTGAAAAGAACAATACAATGTGATAGATCTTTACACATCTGACCCATAACATTATTAGCAATTCACATGGTTACTATAATAGGTGAGTCTTCTAGCTTTTTAAAAATGTAATATTTCATTAATTCTTTCTCTTACTAAGTGGAACATCCCACTTCTTAATTGTATATTATTTGGAAAGGGTTGAGTAGCAAAATGTTTGCCATAAATTCAATGCTGAGTTGCATTTGTTTTCCTACATTTTCCCCTTCAATGTATTATTACAATGTATTTACTATTTCTTACTTAGGTCTACTTAACTTAGTATTTTTACATTATTATATTGATCAACATTAACACATAGTGTGTGTTAGGTTAGGTTAGTTGCAGAGTGTCCACAACTGTCCAGAATACACTGTACATAATTTCAAGACTCCAGACTTCAAGTGAAGATGAAATCTCTAGACGGCACCAGCGGCAATTCTGATGAACGGGTGGAACCCAAAGACCATCAAGATCTCTGTAAGTCACAGACTGAGTAAGTCTCCAGATAAACTCACACACATCAAAGTGTTTAAACATTACTTTTATCATTCATGACATAATATCATGTTACTGTTACCTACATGCCTTTATATGGGGAGAACCAAGCAACTTTGACCCGGTGATGATTTTGCTTTTAATAGAAAGGAATCCCTTACATTGTTGTATGTTAAATTACTTTCTGATCTGTTTGTGTTCATTATAACAGCCACAGGAAAGATACATTGTTTCAGATTGTTCCAGAGACTGATGACAGACCCTGGATGTAGCTCTGTCAGGTACACGTCTACCATTAGTGGACACTGGCATGAGTGCCTCTTTAGCTCCGGTGGGGCTCGGTGAATGTACTCTCTGTTGTTGTTTTTTTAAATTATTATCTTTGTAATGTATTGTCTTCTTACCCTGTGGGCCTTGAGCCTGTAATAAAGTATTGCTGTGCAGTGTGAGTGTCTGATTGCATGTGATCAGATAAAGACACAACAGAGGCCTTTTTTGCTCTGTCCTGTTATTTTACTATTTATAATGAATGTCACTAATACAATACAGGAGAAGGCAGATTTCTGTATGTATGTAATGTATTTATTTTTAATTGGACATGATAGAAGCACTGCATCCAAACTAATCATTGTAGTATTTAGGACCACACTAACAAGGAGTAGTCAGGACTTTATGTTATCATTCTAGCCGAGATGTGATTGTACATTTGTGCTGTTTACATTTTTGTCTCATAAATTATTATACTTGAACCTTGAACCAAACTAACCTGACATGATTTAACATAGGTGAATCCACTGAGCCTACTAAGTTTTATACTGTGTGATGTGGTGGACATTTCTGTAGATTACGAGTTGATTGGGCAATATCCATGTCTAGGCCACATATATTGTTATGTTAATATGGTTAACTACTTAGAAACTGGCACCCATTGGTCATTATCAATTGAATAGGCTGATATAATGCTCTATTTCCCATAGAGCAGCTACATAGTCTCAAATAGATAAAACAAATGATAATTGTCTGTTCTGTGAAAGATAAGAGTAGGCCTATGTTGTAACTGTCTGTCCAATGGCAGCTGTGAGTTAGGTCATGTTTTGTGTTCCTTTAACTTAACTCTTTGAATTAGATTGGCTCTCTTTTTAACTCATGAATGCAAAAGCAGTCTTCTAAAGTAACCATAACAATGAATTTGCCTTTTAAATCATGTTAAACCACAAAGCAATAAAACACTTAGCTTCAACTCAAAATAGTAACCTTGACTTAATGTCTAGTGAACAAATGGACTCTTTAGCTACAAGAAAAGGCACACAATAACTCCACACAACTGAGTTTTATATAGAAATAAATATTTATAGAAAATGTAAACAGTAAGTATAAATAGATAGATAGATAGATAGATAGATAGATAGATAGATAGATAGATAGATAGATAGATAGAGTCACTTAATGACAATTATAATAATTTGTGAGCCTATACACTCACACACAGACCCTAAAAGCCAGCAAAATGAAATACTACCTAAGTTAACCTTAACTTGTGTCAGACTTGAATTCAAATGCAAGAGCAGCTTTATATAAATGTAGTAGTAGTAGTGTTATGAGAGGGAATGTGATGTTTGTTCAGACTAGCAGGGACTTAGGTGGGACAGTTAACAAAGCATTATCCAGTTTCTGTCTATTGTTGATCCCTCCCCCCACCACCACCCTGATTGGTCCATCAGAGTCATTGTGAGTATTAACATAGCTCTGTTTTAGCTCCATGACACAGTCATGACACAGTTCCATGTGTGCAAGTTCCTGAGGCTGAACTCTCTTCTGGACTAAAGGTGAAGTATAAATAGATGGATAGATAGATAGATAGATAGATAGATAGATAGATAGATAGATAGATAGACGTTTGATGCACCAATTGATGCAGGTTAGAGTTGTCCTATCTAAAAAAGAAGGTAACATTTGAATTCCCCATCAAAAAATACATACAATAGACATCCAATTTGTTTTTGAGATGGATAGGGTACAATTGGCAATTATAAAATACCAATTGATGCAGGTTAGAGTTGTCCTATCCCAAAAAGAAGGTAATATTTGAATTCTCCATCAAAAAATACATGCAATAGACATCCAATTTGTTTTTTAGATGGATAGGGTACAATTGGCAATTATAAAATACCAATTGATGCAGGTTAGAGTTGTCCTATGCAAAAAAGAAGGTCATATTTGAATTCTCCATCAAAAAATACATACAATAGACACATTTTTTTTTCTTTTTCGCTGCCTTTTTTTCGCGGCCTCGTCCATGGACGCGTCCACGGCCGGCCGTTTGCGTCCACGGCCGCGGCCTCGTCCACGGCCTCGTCCACGGCCGCGTCCACGGCCGTCTGCGTCCACGGCCGCGTCCACGGCCGCGTCCACGGCCGCGTCCACGGCCGGGACGGCCGGCCGTTTGCGTCCTTGGACGAGGCCTCGCGTCCACGGCCGTTTTTTTCGTGGCCGCGTCCATGGACGCGTCCACGGCCGCGTCCATGGACGTGGACGCGGCGGCCAGCGGCTGTCTCCTCTACACAAAATCTCTTTATCCCCATTGACTTGAAAGGGAAACATTCAAATGGTAAGATTTGCAAGTGTGACTCACGTCAAAGCACGTCAATAGGAGGATATTCAGTGAAAATAGATAATCTAGAAGCTCACAAAATGTCACAACACAAAGCTTTCTGAGCATGTACTGTAGGTCCACTATTTTTGGAAAAGAGATTTTGTGTAGAGGAAAAAAAGTACAAGTACAGGACCAAGTACAGACCCCTGTAACTAAGTATGTAAACATTGTTAACATTGAGCTTACTGTTGCAGAGGAATAACCATATGCCATGGCATCATTAAACACAACTACTTAAGTACTATGTTACATTACTAAAATGATAGATTTACCTTTATTGTAGAGCAGGGGTCCTCAATTAGCGGACAGTGGCCATGTCCGGACTGAAGTCTTCATCTTCAGACCGCAAGGCACCGCCGACCGGACACCTTGTTTTCAGATCGATATTCGCGTTGCGACACAAACATAAATTAATTGAAGATTATCCCAGTTTGTTAAAAGAAACCAGAGCAACAAACACTAGCGCAAAATATCTCTGCTCCACTTTGATTTACTACATTCTGTTGCTCTTCAGTCAAGTGAGATCCCCAAATGAGTCCCCAGGCCAGATGACAGTGAAGTCATAATTTAAGGACCTAAGACTCTTAATAAAGAAAGAAACAGAAAAAGACCATTACTGCAACAACAAACTACAAAAAAGAAAAAAAAAAAACAGCCAATGTAAAAAAATAAAAAAATAAGAAAGGGATCCCTAATTATGTAAGATGTACTGGCGAGACCATAGTGTCAACCCCTGGTTGTTACTTGTTTTGTATTTTTGCCTACTATATAAGATTGACCGACATAATAAAAATAAGCGGATATTATATATATATATATATATATATATATATATATATATATATATATATATATATATATTATATTTATTTTTTTACCCGGACCTGTTTCAAAATAATTTTATTTGTGGACCTTCAAGATTTGAATTTGAGGACCCCTGTTGTAGAGTATGTTAACACAATATAACTTCTGTATGTAGTATGTTAATACAATGTAACTAGACCAGGGGTCTTCAACAGGGGGTCCGCGACCCCTAGGGGGTCCGCGGAGGTACTGCATGGGGGTCCGTGAAATTATTGCTTAAAAAAAAAAAAAAAAAAAAAAAGATTTCAAAAAATGTTTTTTTCTTCTTTTTTTTTTTACATTTATGTTAAAAAATAAATCATGATTCTATCCATTTTGAATAGCTTGAATACATGATTACTATGCAATTGACAGATTGTTGATATTATTGACATTGGTTCTCAGTTAAAAAGTAGTATGTTTAGAAATGGTAGTGGTACGGCCCACCCTGCTCGCTGTAACTTGTACATGTTTAAAATAAAAAATATGTCGTAGCCCCGACCCCCCCACCCTACGAGGTGGTAGGGGGTCCCTGCTCCATCTCCCCATCAGTTTGGGGGTCGCCGGCCTGAAAACGTTGAAGACCCCTGAACTAGACAATACATCTGAGTATTTTAATCCAATAACAAGAACATCTATACGGTAGAGTGTTAATGTCCCCCACCCCCCCCCCCAAACCCACACACACAGACTAATGAATAATCGATTAATAACTGAACACACAATATTTATTTGAAGAATATTCCATGTAAATTACATGCTGATGAAGTCATAAATGTGTTAAAATGTTACAATGTCTTTCATTCACAATATGTACTGTATGTCAAAAAGATTCTCCAGTTTGACATGAGATCTTCTTACACATTTTTCAGTTCAATGTCTTTGATCAAGAAATATGACAAAAAGCGAAATAAACAGAAATTACAAATGTTATATACAGTGTAGGCTACTGTAGAAATGATTGTAGATAGATAGATTTTTCAGTTTCAGTGAATTGTATCACTTATTTCTGTAAATGAAAAGAATAAAAATGGAAGGAAATGTGTTGCTTTATCATCTTGTTTACAACCAACATGAGGTTATTTTGTTCCTTATACATCCTTGTGCCCAATGATTATAAAAAAGAAAATTATTATAATTATTTTGGGATAACACATTATCCATACCTTGGGGGGGGGGGGGGTGCTTTCTACCTTGCTTGAATGGACTGTATTTGGAAATTTTGTTTGCTTAAAAAAATAAAAAGTTGAATAAGCCATTCCAGGCTTATTTTATTTTATTTTATTTATTGTCAGGCTCATTCATTTTGTGCAACATTTGGTATAAAAGTAAAACTATTCTGGTAATTGGTGTAGCATGTTGTGGCCATTCAGAGACCATACATATTCTCCAAGCTTTCAATAGCCTCCTCTTTTGTATGCTCTCCCCATGCTTCAGGAATTTCTCCTATGCCCTCAAATTTTTTGCCGTAATGAGCCTCCAGTTGCTTTTGGAAGTGAAACACAAACCATTTCCAGTACGTCAGTTTTGATTCATCAGGGGTAATTCTCCAGTCAGCATACACCCTTCGATACTCTTTGAATGGAATGGTCTCCTCTGAATCGTGTCTAGGGTAGAAATGCTTATCACTTGCAACCAGAGTTGTGCAGAAATCTGTGACAAGTAATTCTGTACCTTTATAGATGGCTCCAGTAACGGCTCTTGAGCGATGGAAAGGGACACTGTGATCATCTGGACTGTGATCCTCAAGGGTGTTGGTACAAATGGCATAACAGAATGGACACTGTACCCAGCAACACTTGCACAGTTGGTCAATGAGAATTTGATCTGGTGTCATTTGGACATCCACCACATTGATCGAGAGCTTGTTCAAATCCTCCTTCATGGACTTCAGGTGTTTCTCAATCTCCTCTTTAAGAAAATCAAAGTTGTGTGTGTCATTGAAATGATCATAGCAGTTGGTGGCAACGTGTAGGACATCATTTAATGGACTGGAAAACTCATTCAACCACATGTTGGTGTCTCCTCTCTTTGTTTTCACTATTTCTGTTGCATCATGCACTGCTTGACACAGAAGCCTGGCTATGTCATCCACATTCTTCTTCATGATACGCAGTATCTTGGCCTTATTGGTGGAGATGTATTCTTTAACAGCTTTTTTAATAAATTGCTCCACTTGTTCCCTTGGATGTATGATGTAGTTCATGTAACTTTTAAAGTCCTCTTCTTTTGCCAATGATTGTAAAACATGTTTCTCCAAGTTAAGCCTATTCCCACTGAAAGGAGGGTGATTACTTCTCATCTCTCCAGCCAAGAGAATGGCAGTCTTGTCATGAACAGCCTGAATTGCAGACTTCTTCATTTCACTGCAAAGCAATTCACTAAGCACAGCGGCAGAGGAGTTACCTTTACAAGAGCTTTTGAATACATTATAGTATTGTTCCTTTTTGTTTTGCAAATAAATATGTGCATCATATTTCTTCTTGAATTCCCCATGAGACTTTGAAAGGATTTCCTCTGCAATATCAA
Organism: Nannobrachium achirus; assembly: GCF_963921795.1. Classification (NCBI taxonomy): domain Eukaryota; kingdom Metazoa; phylum Chordata; class Actinopteri; order Myctophiformes; family Myctophidae; genus Nannobrachium; species Nannobrachium achirus. Next base: position 69,613,315 of record NC_137813.1, read on the forward strand.
ATACGTGAAGTAAAAGGTTAACTTGGAACTCCTTGTTAAGGGCAAATGAGTTCTGCAATCCAAATTCTTTCAGGTTCTTCTTGACCATTTCTGCTACTTCATGCAAGTAACTGATATTGTAGCCTCTTGTGCTAACAGGGTTTTTCTTAATTAAGGAAATGGATTGTTTCTTAACTTCACCAATGAAGGCTTGTATCAGTTTAACATCTTCACAAGGAAGAACATGAGAATCATCTTTAGGCTTTTGTTGACTTGAACTTTGCCCAAAAAAGCCCAAGAATGCATTCCACAGTATGTTACCCGGCTTTCCTTTTGTCTCCTCATTGTCTTGAGATTGCTGAAAGTCGCCATGTTGCTTTCTTATGGTTACATATTCAGAATAATCACCAATATTTGATATTGTTTTGTAATCAGCTTTTTTGCAGCCTTCTATAAGCCCCCATGGAATGCTTGATTCATTTTCAAGGATAGAATTCACATCCTCTTTAATGTTGATATCCTTTATGGCATGAGTACTGTCAGTTAGGTTTTTAACCCAATCTTTCCAAACATCATTGAACTCCCTCTCAAGTTCCTTCTCATCCTGTGCCTTGTCTTTTAAGTTGCGTGCAAGCTCTTTGCTCTTCTGCAGAAGATTATGCTCGTATTCTGTCTTCTTATCATCCAGTCTTTTTCGAGCATTCCTTTGCTCAATAATTTCCTCTAGCTTTCGTTTGGATCCTTCCATCAGTTCATCGTAAAACTCTTTCATTTTGGTTTCAAATCGTCCCCTCCACTGAACCAGAATATCTTTAACTCTGTCATCATCAAAGTACTTTTTCATGTTTTGTACCACTTCTTCACGGGTCTTGTTCATTTCTTTGACAAGATCATTGTGCACGATTTTTTCAAGTTTTCCATTTTCAATTCTGTTGTGAAGGTGGTGTTCTGTTGTCAACATTTCTTCCCTCAAAGACCAGGTCCATTTTGCATACTCTTCTTCAAGCTTTCTGTGCAGTAAAATTTCCTGTGTGTTTTTGAAACTGAAAACAAAGTTTTCATTCAGCAGGGCATTCCAAAGGTCTTTAATGCTGCTTTTGAATTGTGAAAGTGTCATTCCATTAGACTTTGATGCTTTAGAGATGATGCATGCCTTCAGTTCTTGGATGTTCTCACTATAACCTGGATTTGGAGGGGCCATGGGTGGACTGCCTTCCCACAGTTGGGTAAAGTATTTCACATCATTTTCTACATCAAATGCAATGACATCACTGAAGAACTCTGCACCAAACGCTTCTTCTTTGGCAGCTAGCTTGGTCATCTCATCAAGATCTTTTTGTAGGCGTCTCTTTCCCACCTTGTTCTTTTCACCAGCTTCAATATCTGCAACATTTTGATGGACAAACACACAACTTGGAGAAAGTTTCACCTTCTTCATCCTCATGAAGGCCTGAACAGCAATATGAAGAACATCTTGCATCTCAGATGGATTCTCTCCCATTATGTTGATCAAAGTCATGTTTGCCAGGCCAATGACAAATGTTGCCAATTCATTGTCGTGGTGATGAGTGTCCTGTCCTGCCAGCTCAGGAGCACACAGTCCTTCAGTGTCCACAACCAGGACATAGTCAAACTTTAGGTCTTTCTGGTTCTCTGAAACTTTCACTAGCTGCATGAAGGCTCCTCTAGTGCACCTGCCAGCACTCACTGCAAACTGCAATCCAAACATCGCATTCAGCATTGTAGATTTTCCACTGCTCTGGATGCCTAAAACTGACAAAACAAAAACTCTCTTGTCTCCCAGTCTCTTGATGACCTCATCTAGAACACTAGTGATCCATGTTAAAGGCACATGAGCTGCATCTCCATCCATCAGCTCCATTGGGTGTCCTGTTATCATAAGCTCTGCAGCCAGCTTAGGGTATTGAGGCCATTCTCCTCTATTATTGACAGATGCATTGGTTTCATAGATTTGTCCTATTTCTCTCAAGACGTGCTCAAATCCAACAGTTGCTGACTGTAGTTTATCTGAAATTTTCTCCAACTCCTTTTGCATTCCCTCCAGCTGATCTGGTTTGTTCTGCTTTTTCTTCTCCTTGTCGTGTGTCTTCTTTTTCAAAGCGATGATCTCAGACCATTTTACATCATATGCCTGGTTGATTTCAGAAAGTTTATCTGTGAAGGCGGTATCCAGAAAGAATACAATCCATTTTAAGAAGTAGAGTTTTTCCTTTTCTTTCAGATTTTTCAGGTTTCCAATAAATTCCTCTACCAGTTCGCTGGTGGGTTTCTCACGTTGTTTCTGACGTATTAGCCCCTTCTTCTTTTGTTTTTCACATCTGTCCTTCTCAATGTTTCCTCTGAGGTGGTACAGATCTTTATTTACTTTACACCACTCATGCCACAAGGTTTTGCCTTGGCATGGAAGAAATGTGTCCTTGATCTCTGAAAGCTCTTTTCCTTTGAGCAAATCCATGATTTTCAGAGCAGCAGTTTTACCTTCTTGACATTCAGGGTCTTCTTCATCTGTTTTGAATCCAGAAACATTTCCCATGCTTTCAAGTTGGAAGGTTTTTTCTGATGTTGACAAAATGTTTCTAATGATTCCTTTTAATTCTTTGGCCACATCTGACTGATTTCTATCTTTCAGACCAATTATATACTTTCCTGTTTTTTTCTGTTTTGCAACAGAATCCTTATCAGCAACGAGACAAATGAGAGGTTTTTGATCCTTAAGAAGGTCTGACAATAATTTCATGTATTTGGTGTCTCTTTCCAGAGTAGGTAAAAGGACAACACTGACTGAAGCTTTATCAGTCAATATTTTACGCTGTGTTTCATGTGTTAGAGCATCTCCATGAAGATTACAGAAGGCAACACAGTCAGCAAAGTCATCACTCTCTTTTCCAGCAGGACAGTACCAGGCAATCTCTGCCATACCATCAACCAAGCAGTGAGATTTGGTGGCACCTGGACAATTCCTATGAAAGAACGTGTTGTGACGGTCATTGATTAAGGTATTCATCAGCTGAGATTTAGATGATGATGACACTGAACCAAGGCGGAAAAATGACACCATAGGTGTCTCAGCTTGACAAATAGGCATATTCTTACTTGTGATGGCACCTGACTTATCAGTTACCTTCCAGGATTTTCTTATTTGCCTAAATGTCCACAAAGGACACTCAATATCCATAGTGAGTGGATCAGGTACAAGAAAAGGTAAGGCATACTGACACTGTGATAGTTTGGTAATCATGTTCTGCCTGAGAAAGCTATCTGAGCAGTGAAACACAGCCATCTGAACATCCATTGGATGGACACAGCGCTTCTTCGTGCTATCATCAGTGTCTACATCGGCGTCACAAAAAAAGTCTAACACACTTTCTTCTGTGTCAACCTTGTTGAAATCCAGAGTATCTTTTTCTGCACTGTTTACTGTTACTGGGATGTACCTGGCTCTATGGTCTAGCATCAACAGCTTCTTAAGGAATGTATAAGCTATGTCACTCTCAGTTATCATTTGGTTGCCCGCTATTGAAGGGACAATTTTCAGAATGTCAGCAGTTGTCAACTTTTTGTCTTTGAGGTTAAGTCTGGAGAGCAGTTCATCCACTTCTTTTTTACGTCGCTCCTCTGGGCTGATCTGAACGTGCAAACAGGTATAAGAAAGTTGGTTAATATGAATAAGTTATGAAAAACACATAGGTATTCAAAAGTGCAAATGGAATAGTAAATTATATTTTTAATACATAAACTTTGTGAAATTTAGGTAAATAAATCATATATTTTCAAAACGTATTGAAGATAGCTGATTTACAAGCTCACAACACAACACTTAGCATCAATTTGTGAGCCTGTAGCATGCATATGATCATTATTATTTTTAAATGGAGCTGTGATGGAAGTGATTAATTCATAATCGATTTTTGTATATTGTGGTGCCTAGTCGTAGCCTGACACTCAGCCTGAATTGACATTTCGTTTCACTTCATTATTCAGTCTGAAGTCAGTTCCGCCCACAGCCTTTGCAGGGATGGGCGTTGCCGAAATGAGGCACTGTTCAGCGATTGGTTCACCGACCAACACATGACATAGTGTTGTTATGTGTGCCTGGCTGGCTAGTGGCTAACCTGTTGCTTGCTAGTGCTACTTGCTAACCAAAGAAACAGTCAGAATAGGAGCACTACGAACTAGTAATCAAACACAACATAACATAACTGCTACTGGTGTTTCATAGCGAGATCGATACTATCGCATTTTACCGCAATTTACCGCGACACGATGTGCGATACGGTACGGCGGCGGCGCTGGTGTACTTGGAAACACACATGAGTTCTGGGAAACCCCCACCCACACTGATCACAAGACGCTGATTCACGACGCTGATTCGCCCGTTTGGATTTTCAACCGAGGCAGGCCTCCTCATTGAGAGCGATTCTAGACCTGAATCGCAGAAACAAAAAAATTAAAGGGGTGTGGCTAGCGATTCAGGGTCTGGAACTAGGCTAGCCTAGTCGAGTCAAAAGAACAATATTTTGTCCTTGAAGTGTAGGGGAGTTAAAGTCTTAACTTGAATATGTTATGGACCTCAGTACTAATATGTGTTTGAAATGTGAACATTTCTTCATCATATTATGCTGTTAAAGTATATTATTTAATTAATATTGGAATGCCTATTGTAATAACATTCTAGTCTGTATCTTCTGTTTTGAGCTTAAATAGTGAAATGTTTTCTTTAGCTTAAATATCCAAATACAAATGTTCTTACCTTATCCTTGTTCTCAATGCTGTCTTCAATGGAACCTATGGATACACATTACACATATGCAGTAAGTTCCTCAATGTAGCTTAATTTAAACATAAGTGGATACCGGTATGTTTTGTTTTTACACATTTTTACAAGTTCAGTAAATTAACACTGTATACTCAGTAACATCCAACTAGTGAATTATTGAATGCAGGTGTTTACCTGTCTCACTTGGAGCAGGAACAGCTGTGCTGCTGGGATCTGAAGACTTGTGTTCAGGTGTTGTGTTGACGTCTTCACCAACACTATCTGCCATCACTGATTGTCCAGCATCAACAGCTTTGAGGTCACTCTAAGAAAACAGGCCAATGTCTTTAAACCTTTGTACTTAAGCTAAATTGCAAATAAGTTAGTTAAAAATAAAATCAGTCAAGGTGCAAACAGCCTTAATGTTATTTTGTCTATATTTCACTGACTTTCAGGAAAACATTAGCTATAACAAACAAACAAAATAAAATGAATAATATAATAAAAACAAAATAATAAATAGTAATATGAAGCAGTGTTGAGATGCATACAGTAAATGATTAATCTGTATACAATTACTTGTGCAAATGCTGTAGGTCCGTTCGATGGAAATTGCACGCATGTGCAAATGTACTGTGACAAAATACACCCCAAGGAGTGGGGCCTTTATTATATCAATGACCATACATGAAGCTAGTTAGCATTTGTTTTTGTTTTTTAGTTTTTTTTTCCTTTTTTTTAGAACTTTGATTATATTGTTTTTCTCTAGATAGATATCCATTTACATTGTTATATTGATGTTAATGTACTGACTTATTATCTTGTTTATTATTGTGATGGTTTTTATCTGCTTATTGTAAGTCGCTTTGGATTAAAAGCGTCTGCTAAATGCCTAAACTGTAAACTGTAAACTGTATATCAATATTATTATTACATGCCCAATATAGTCATGATGTGTGTGTGATCATCCAAAAGCTGTTTGGAGGATAAAGATTGAAGCATTTTACCTGCTCTGAGTGTCCATCTCTTGACTTTGCTGACACTGCAGCTGTTGAAAGAGGTGTAGGTTTCTTTATTTCACATATTACTATTAAACGACCAAATGTCTGTCTGCCTGAAGTTTGTCTGATAAGAGGAGGAGGAGAGGAGGAGAAGAGGAAAGGAGCAGGAGAGGAGGAGAGGAGGAGAGGAGGAGAGGAGGAGGAGGAAGGGAGTTTTCCCACCAGAGTTTAAGGATGAACATCAAAAGAAAGAAAGCCAACAGCCTACTTGCTGGTTACCCCAAACATTGATCTGTACCAAGGACAGAAAATACTCACGTTTTTCATCATGTTCTTTTTCTTTGTTTTCTTTTTTTTAGTTGAAGTCGAGCTGCCAACGGCAGTCTGTTGAAAAGAGTCAAGTTATTTCATCAAACAAAGTTGAGTCTGGTTGAGATGCTGAGCTGTTTTGAAGCGATCAGATCAGAGACAGACAGGGTTACTGCATAGTTTTAATGTCGTTTTCAGTCATTTTTCCTGTCCTATAGGGCGTAGCAGCGAGCGTGGTTTACAGTTGCCACTAAAAATCGTCCATATTTAGTTTTTCCCATAGAGATTTACAAAAATATTCATATCAATTATTTCAAGTCTAGTATCAAAATAATACCCTTTGTTTAGTGATTTTCATGTTTTTCTTTTCACAGAATCAAGAATGCGCACGTGTGCATGTGCCAGAGTTTGCGTTAGACCGGTAATTGCCGGTTTAGTCCGTGTCTATGGTCAAGTCTCAAGACTGAAAAATGTAATTCTCTCCAGACATCCTGACCAATTGAAAAACCTCACCACCTCGTATAGCCTACTTGGCTACTCCTCTAACCCTGCCTCCTCAAAACCTCTGGAGTAAATCAGGACCCAAACTTTGCTTTTTACTTTGACCGCTTATTCAGTCTTTAACAAATCTCTTTTGCCAATCTATGAGTGCCAAAAATCTACAAGCTTGCAACGCAATAAGTTTAAGTGTGTAGATTGTTGCCTTATTGTTCCCCCTGGCATACACATAGAATATAGAAACTGGGGTTCTAGTGTAGTAGTTCATAATCAGAGTCAGATTATCCTTGTATCTTTATTGCGTCAAGTTACACAAGCAGTCAAGCACTGAGGTTGGAGATCTGTTTCTCTCCATCTACTCTCTACTCCCTCTCCCTCTGTTACAAAACATGTTTACATATTATGCACAGTGTTCAATCGCCTGATGGAGACACTATTACAATATATGATCAATTAAACGTACCTTAACAACAACAACAAAACAGCCATTAAATCATCAATAACTTTTTGGAACATGACGTCCTCCAGAATAATAGGCTACTAGTTTACCAAGGAAAGAACGCCTATCTTTTGGTGAAGTGCCGTGTGCTATAATATCATGCAGGATTTAGCCTACAGGGTTAGGCTATATAGGGTTTGCCTGCGCTGTGTGTAATTCCCTGCATGATAAATTGATAATATGCTTCCAAATATGGCGTCCTCCTGTCTCCTGTAGCCTCGGAATTCACTAAAATGTGTTCCTTAAACATCATTGATGATGAATTAATGACTTTAGTTTTTTTGATATTGTGATAAGATTAATTGATCATATCAATAGAAAATGTAATAGTGTGTCTCTTACCAGGTGATTAAATCATATAACTACAGTATGGTCTGGATGATCCGACCAGTCCTTATAATAATATTGAATTAATCCCGATGCTGTTTATGTTTTTTAAAGCATTTTTTTTTCTTTTTTTTTTTGCATTGTCGACCAAGGAATCAATGTAAGACATTACAATGAATTAGAACATAATTTATTTAGCAATTTAGCAAGTTAATCTTTCCCCCAGGGGGCGGAGTCCCCCAGCTATGATGCGCTGATGACACTACGCTGTGTGGATGTATGAGTCTAGCAAACTCTGTATAGGCCTACCACCACCTCCTACAAAACTGGTTGATTGAAGATAATGTAGCTAAAATTTGAACTCTTAATTAATGATCAAACATGTATGGGGACAAGTTATTCATACAGATATAATTGAATCAGATATGAAAACATATATAATTATCTTGTGACACCATATATGGTAATCTTACCTCATCCTTGTTCTTGTTGCTATCTTCATCTATGGAACCTGCAGTTCAGTAATTACAACAATATACAGGTTAAACATTTACAGTAATCATGTTAATGCAGCTTTTTTAGGATTAGGATGTGTATAACTGAAAGTCATTTGACTCATTCTAAATGGTTTGTATATTACAGGTTGTTTTATTAGGCACTCAGTATGTTCAGATGCAGTGGTGTAAAGTAACTATATACTTAAGTACAATCTTGGGGTATTTTTAATTTACTTGAGTATTTACAATTAACAATACTTTTACTTCTACTCCACTACATCTCGGATCCAAATATTGTAATTTTACTCCACTACATACTCATTTGACAACTAGTTACTTTGTAGATTGTGATTATTAAAACATACATTAACCACTTTCAGCCCTATTTCCACCATTTGAAAATAGCCGATCTACCAGCTAGCAAGCTAGATCTGCTATTTTCAACATATTTTACATTTTGAACATTTGAAACAGGACATTCTGCAGAATGAGTACTTTTACTTTTTACATTAAATATACTTTGATACCAATATTTTTGTAATTTTATTCAAGTGTTTTTTTTATTTTTTTTATTTCCAGACTTTTAATTGTAACAGAGTATTTCTATATTGTAGTATTGATACTTTTACTTAAAGGAGTAGTTCACCCCCAACATTACTTTGTTTCTATTGATTACTCACGACATGGAACCTTGAGTTCAATAATATAATTCCTAAGACAAAAAATGTATTACAATAGATTTACCCCCATCGATTCCGGATGGGGACCCAAATGCATTTTCGGTCCCCTTCCGGAATCAATGGGGGTAAATTTACACTCATCGCATGTTTGCCTTAGGAATGTGACAAAAAACAAAAAAATATATTGAACTCAAGTCTCCATGCGGTGAGTAATCAATAGAAATAATGTCACTATTTCTATTTAAGTACAGCCTTTTAGTACTTTCCCCACCACTGTTCAGATGTATTGTGTTCATAACTTTAGGAACAAAGTAGTGAAATTGTTTAATGCAGGTTTTTACCTGTCTCTCTTGGAGCAGGAGCAGTTGCGGTGTCGTCTTCTCCAACACCATCTGTCTTCTCTGAGCTTCCAGCATCAACAGCTTTGAGCACACTCTTAAGAAAACAGACAATTGTCTTTTCAAGAAGGACTTCAGGCCATTTCAACCTCATATGCCTACCAATGACATCGTTAATGGGGATTTCCTGATAATAAAATATATCCTTTATATCCCAGGAAATAGAAGCCCTTGTTCTTACATTCATGTGTAAAAAACAAGCAAACAAAAATGTTTGAAATCTTGTTTGAAATTACCAAAACAGTCTACAGATTAAAAAAAAAAAAAAAAAAAAATTGCAAGTCTTGGTAGCAGTCATATAAACTTCAAGAAAGGATGGACCTTACATAAGGAAGGAACCTCACACTCCAGGGAACTGGATTAATTAACAACTTACTTCTACAGTAGGCTACATCAAGTTAGCATGACATGTTAAGCCGTTAGCTTTGTCAGTGTGAGTAACTGCAATATTTTCAGACAAAGAAATACTGAATAGATCAGATCAGAGACAGGCACGGATAGACTGCACAGTTTTGTAGTATTGATTACACATGGCTGTAGTTCAGTGGTTAATGAGCCTGCCTGGGGAGCCAGAGCTCCTGATTGTCCCATGTATGATTCCAGGCCAGGCCAGCTATGTGTCGATGTGTCCCTGAGCAAAATTGTTCCCCCAGTGCCACATATGGCTGCTCACTGCTCCTAGTTGTTATAGGATGGGTAAATGCAGAGGACAAATTCCATGCATGTGCAAATGTACTGTGACAAAATACACCCCAGTGGAGCCTATATTATATTATTATTACATGCCCGATATAGTCATGATGTGTGTGTGTGTGTGTGTGTGTGTGTGTGATCATCCAAAAGCATTTTGGAGGATAAAGATTGAAGCATTTTACCTGCTCTGAGTGTCCATCTCTTGACTTTGCTGACACTGCAGCTGTTGAAAGAGGTGTAGGTTTCTTTATTTCACATATAACTATTAACCCTTAAGTTCTGTTCAGATTCACTACACCTTCGTTCTGTTCGGGTCATTTTGACCCGGTAGATATTTGGTTTAAAAAAAACAACACTAATATAAATTTTAACTTAACAAATCATCATGATACATTGACTTTGACTCAATACCAAACAATTCATATGATATATTTGGTAAATGTTTGCATTTCTGCTTTGCTATATCACATTAAACACTGAAAGAGCTAGGCGTTTTTACTGATTTAGCTGAAATCCATGTAAAAAAAACTACTTCATTTAATACTGGGCAATATTGCTCATGCTTATAGGAAGGCGGGGAGGGTTCGGAATGGGGCTTTGGAAGGGGGGTGTTAGAAGTGGGGGTGACTGTGTGTCTGTGTTTTGGCATAATACTGTGTATTTCTGTGCTTCCGGGTCAAAATGACCCGAACAGCACTTAAGGTTCAAAAAATATGAGGGGGGTGTAGCATGGGTGTAGAGCAAAAATATTTTTTTTACATGTTCATCTCAGAAGAATCTTTAAGGCCAGTGAGTTTCAGGTGGAAACATTTTTAACTTCTACCTTTTTTTTCCAAATGAAAATGTAAAACGGGTCAAAATGACCCGAACAGCACTTAAGGGTTAAACAACCAAATGTCTGTCTGCCTGAAGTCTGTCCGATAAGAGGAGGAGAGGAGGAGGGGAGGAGGAGGAGAAGAGGAGGAGGAGGAGGAGGAGGAGGAGAGTTTTCCCACAAGAGTTTGAGGATGAACACCAAAAGAAAGAAAGCCAACAGCCTACTTGCTGGTTACCCCAAACATTTATCTGTACCAAGGACAGAAAATACTCACGTTTTTCATCATGTTTTTTTTTCTTTGTTTTCTTTTTTTTAGTTGAAGTCGAGCTGCCAACAGCAGTCTGTTGAAAAGAATCAAGTTATTTCATCAATAACAACAAATTTGAGTCTGGTTGAGATGCTGAGCTGTTTTGAAGTGATCAGATCAGAGACAGACAGGGTTACTGCATAGTTTTAATGTTGTTTTCATTCATTTTTCCTATCCTATAGGGCGTAGCAGCGAGCGTGGTTTACTGGTGCCACTAAAAATCGTCCATAATTATTTTCCCCATAGAGATTTACAAAAATATTCATATCAATTATTTTAAGTCTAGTACCAAAATAATACCCTTTGTTTAGTGGTTTTCATGTTTTTCTTTTCACAGAATCAAGAATGCGCGCGTGTGCTTGTACCAGAGGTTGATAAAGACTGAAAAATGTAATTCTCTCCAGACATCCTGACCGATGTAAAAACCTCACCACCTCGTATAGCCTACTCGGCTACTCCTCTAACCCTGCCTCCTCAAAACCTCTGGAATAAATCAGGACCCAACTTTGCTTTTTACTTTGACCGCTTATTCAGTCTACAACAAATCTCCTTTGCCAATCTATGAGTGCCACAATCTACAAGCTTGCAACGCAACAAGTTTAAGTGTGTAGATTGTTGCCTTATTGTTCCCCCTGGCATAGAATATAGACACTGGGGTTCTAGTGTAGTCGTTCATAATCAGAGTCAGATTATCCTTATATCTTTATTGCGTCAAGTTACACAAGCAGTCAAGCACTGAGGTTGGAGATCTGTTTCTCTCCATCTACTCTCTACTCCCTCTCCCTCTGTTACAAAACATGTTTACATATTATGCACAGTGTTCAATCGCCTGATGGAGACACTATTACAATATATGATCAATTAAACGTACCTTAACAACAACAACAAAACAGCCATTAAATCATCAATAACTTTTTGGAACATGACGTCCTCCAGAATAATAGGCTACTAGTTTACCAAGGAATGAACGCCTATCTTTTGGTGAAGTGCCGTGTGCTATAATATCATGCAGGATTTAGCCTACAGGGTTAGGCTATATAGGGTTTGCCTGCGCTGTGTGTAATTCCCTGCATGATAAATTGATAATATGCTTCCAAATATGGCGTCCTCCTGTCTCCTGTAGCCTCGGAATTCACTAAAATGTGTTCCTTAAACATCATTGATGAATTAATGACTTTAGTTTTTTTGATATTGTGATAAGATTAATTGATCATATCAATAGAAAATGTAATAGTGTGTCTCTTACCAGGTGATTAAATCATATAACTACAGTATGGTCTGGATGATCCGACCAGTCCTTATAATAATATTGAATTAATCCCGATGCTGTTTATGTTTTTTAAAGCATTTTTTTTTCTTTTTTTTTTTTGCATTGTCGACCAAGGAATCAATGTAAGACATTACAATGAATTAGAACATAATTTATTTAGCAATTTAGCAAGTTAATCTTTCCCCCAGGGGGCGGAGTCCCCCAGCTATGATGCGCTGATGACACTACGCTGTGTGGATGTATGAGTCTAGCAAACTCTGTATAGGCCTACCACCACCTCCTACAAAACTGGTTGATTGAAGATAATGTAGCTAAAATTTGAACTCTTAATTAATGATCAAACATGTATGGGGACAAGTTATTCATACAGATATAATTGAATCAGATATGAAAACATATATAATTATCTTGTGACACCATATATGGTAATCTTACCTCATCCTTGTTCTTGTTGCTATCTTCATCTATGGAACCTGCAGTTCAGTAATTACAACAATATACAGGTTAAACATTTACAGTAATCATGTTAATGCAGCTTTTTTAGGATTAGGATGTGTATAACTGAAAGTCATTTGACTCATTCTAAATGGTTTGTATATTACAGGTTGTTTTATTAGGCACTCAGTATGTTCAGATGCAGTGGTGTAAAGTAACTAATTACATGTACTTAAGTACAATCTTGGGGTATTTTTAATTTACTTGAGTATTTACAATTAACAATACTTTTACTTCTACTCCACTACATCTCGGATCCAAATATTGTAATTTTACTCCACTACATACTCATTTGACAACTAGTTACTTTGTAGATTGTGATTATTAAAACATACATTAACCACTTTCAGACCTATTTCCACCATTTGAAAATAGCCGATCTACCAGCTAGCAAGCTAGATCTGCTATTTTCAACATATTTTACATTTTGAACATTTGAAACAGGACATTCTGCAGAATGAGTACTTTTACTTTTTACATTAAGTATACTTTGATACCAATATTTTTGTAATTTTATTCAAGTGTTTTTTTTATTTTTTTTATTTCCAGACTTTTAATTGTAACAGAGTATTTCTATATTGTAGTATTGATACTTTTACTTAAAGGAGTAGTTCACCCCCAACATTACTTTGTTTCTATTGATTACTCACGACATGGAACCTTGAGTTCAATAATATGCTTCCTAAGACAAAAAATGTATTACAAATAGATTTACCCCCATCGATTCCGGATGGGGACCCAAATGCATTTTCGGTCCCCTTCCGGAATCAATGGGGGTAAATTTACACTCATCGCATGTTTGTCTTAGGAATGTGACAAAAAACAAAAAAATATATTGAACTCAAGTCTCCATGCGGTGAGTAATCAATAGAAATAATGTCACTATTTCTATTTAAGTACAGCCTTTTAGTACTTTCCCCAACACTGTTCAGATGTATTGTGTTCATAACTTTAGGAACAAAGTAGTGAAATTGTTTAATGCAGGTTTTTACCTGTCTCTCTTGGAGCAGGAGCAGTTGCGGTGTCGTCTTCTCCAACACCATCTGTCTTCTCTGAGCTTCCAGCATCAACAGCTTTGAGCACACTCTTAAGAAAACAGACAATTGTCTTTTCAAGAAGCACTTCAGGCCATTTCAACCTCATATGCCTACCAATGACATCGTTAATGGGGATTTCCTGATAATAAAATATATCCTTTATATCCCAGGAAATAGAAGCCCTTGTTCTTACATTCATGTGTAAAAAACAAGCAAACAAAAATGTTTGAAATCTTGTTTGAAATTACCAAAACAGTCTACAGATTAAAAAAGAAAAAAAAAGAAAAAAAGATTGCAAGTCTTGGTAGCAGTCATATAAACTTCAAGAAAGGATGGACCTTACATAAGGAAGGAACCTCACACTCCAGGGAACTGGATTAATTAACAACTTACTTCTACAGTAGGCTACATCAAGTTAGCACGACATGTTAAGCCGTTAGCTTTGTCAGTGTGAGTAACTGCAATATTTTCAGACAAAGAAATACTGAATAGATCAGATCAGAGACAGGCACGGATAGACTGCACAGTTTTGTAGTATTGATTACACATGGCTGTAGTTCAGTGGTTAATGAGCTTGCCTGGGGAGCCAGAGCTCCTGATTGTCCCATGTATGATTCCAGGCCAGGCCAGCTATGTGTCGATGTGTCCCTGAGCAAAATTGTTCCCCCAGTGCCACATATGGCTGCTCACTGCTCCTAGTTGTTATAGGATGGGTAAATGCAGAGGACAAATTCCATGCATGTGCAAATGTACTGTGACAAAATACACCCCAGTGGAGCCTATATTATATTTTTATTACATGCCCGATATAGTCATGATGTGTGTGTGTGTGTGTGTGTGTGTGTGTGATCATCCAAAAGCATTTTGGAGGATAAAGATTGAAGCATTTTACCTGCTCTGAGTGTCCATCTCTTGACTTTGCTGACACTGCAGCTGTTGAAAGAGGTGTAGTTTTCTTTATTTCACATATTACTATTAAACAACCAAATGTCTGTCTGCCTGAAGTCTGTCCGATAAGAGGAGAGGAGGAGGGGAGGAGGAGGAGAAGAGGAGGAGGAGGAGGAGGAGGAGGAGGAGAGTTTTCCCACAAGAGTTTGAGGATGAACACCAAAAGAAAGAAAGCCAACAGCCTACTTGCTGGTTACCCCAAACATTGATCTGTACCAAGGACAGAAAATACTCACGTTTTTCATCATGTTTTTTTTTCTTTGTTTTCTTTTTTTTAGTTGAAGTCGAGCTGCCAACAGCAGTCTGTTGAAAAGAATCAAGTTATTTCATCAATAACAACAAATTTGAGTCTGGTTGAGATGCTGAGCTGTTTTGAAGTGATCAGATCAGAGACAGACAGGGTTACTGCATAGTTTTAATGTTGTTTTCATTCATTTTTCCTATCCTATAGGGCGTAGCAGCGAGCGTGGTTTACTGGTGCCACTAAAAATCGTCCATAATTATTTTCCCTATAGAGATTTACAAAAATATTCATATCAATTATTTTAAGTCTAGTACCAAAATAATACCCTTTGTTTAGTGGTTTTCATGTTTTTCTTTTCACAGAATCAAGAATGCGCGCATGTGCTTGTACCAGAGGTTGATAAAGACTGAAAAATGTAATTCTCTCCAGACATCCTGACCGATGTAAAAACCTCACCACCTCGTATAGCCTACTCGGCTACTCCTCTAACCCTGCCTCCTCAAAACCTCTGGAATAAATCAGGACCCAACTTTGCTTTTTACTTTGACCGCTTATTCAGTCTACAACAAATCTCCTTTGCCAATCTATGAGTGCCACAATCTACAAGCTTGCAACGCAACAAGTTTAAGTGTGTAGATTGTTGCCTTATTGTTCCCCCTGGCATAGAATATAGACACTGGGGTTCTAGTGTAGTCGTTCATAATCAGAGTCAGATTATCCTTATATGTTTATTGCGTCAAGTTACACAAGCAGTCAAGCACTGAGGTTGGAGATCTGTTTCTCTCCATCTACTCTCTACTCCCTCTCCCTCTGTTACAAAAACTAGTTTACATATTATGCACAGTGTTCAATCGCCTGATGGAGACACTATTACAATATATGATCAATTAAACGTACCTTAACAACAACAACAAAACAGCCATTAAATCATCAATAACTTTTTGGAACATGACGTCCTCCAGAATAATAGGCTACTAGTTTACCAAGGAAAGAACGCCTATCTTTTGGTGAAGTGCCGTGTGCTATAATATCATGTAGGATTTAGCCTACAGGGTTAGGCTATAGGGTTTGCCTGCGCTGTGTGTAAATCCCTGCATGATAAATTGATAATATGCTTCCAAATATGGCGTCCTCCTGTCTCCTGTAGCCTCGGAATTCACTAAAATGTGTTCCTTAAACATCATTGATGAATTAATGACTTTAGTTTTTTTGATATTGTGATAAGATTAATTGATCATATCAATAGAAAATGTAATAGTGTGTCTCTTACCAGGTGATTAAATCACATAACACTATGGTCTGGATGATCCGACCAGTCCTTATAATAATATTGAATTAATCCCGATGCTGTTTGTTTTTTAAAGCATTTTTTTTTGCATTGTCGACCAAGGAATCAATGTAAGACATTACAATGAATTAGAACATAATTTATTTAGCAATTTAGCAAGTTAATCTTTCCCCCAGGGGGCGGAGTCCCCCAGCTATGATGCGCTGATGACACTACGCTGTGTGGATGTATGAGTCTAGCAAACTCTGTATAGGCCTACCACCACCTCCTACAAAACTGGTTGATTGAAGATAATGTAGCTAAAATTTGAACTCTTAATTAATGATCAAACATGTATGGGGACAAGTTATTCATACAGATATAATTGAATCAGATATGAAAAAATATATAATCTTGTGACACCACATAAGGTTATCTTACCTCATCCTTGTTCTTGTTGCTATCTTCATCTATGGAACCTGCAGTACAGTAATTACAACAATATACAGGTTAAACATTTACAGTAATCATGTTAATGCAGCTTTTGGAGTGTTAGGATGTGTATAACTTAAAGTCATTTGACTCATTCTAAATGGTTTGTATATTACAGTTTGTTTTATTACGCACTCAGTATGTTCAGATGCAGTGGTGTAAAGTTACTAAGTACATGTACTTAAAGGGGCACTCCACCACTTTTCAACCTATGTTCATATAATTGGTCCTCACTCAAAAATAGCTTTTTTCTTTTTTCTTTTTTTTTTTTTTTCTCAGAGGAGGGCTGTGGGCAGGTCAGAAACCCATAGTCTTGTGACATCATCGATTGTCAATCCAGCTTATAGAAACTGCAGGCTTTCTATTCCTGAAAAGTTGCAATTTTAAAGTGGAAGCCATTGTTCTCGCGATAATAAAAATCTAAATATTTTTTTCAAAAATATTCATTAAATCTTTTTTTTTGGAAAATGATGATGTCACAAGACTATGGATTCTGAACTTCCCACAGCTCTCCTAGGAGACTTGGACTGAGTAGAAAAAAATTGTGATATTTTATCATGAACATTAGTGAGGACCTATTATATGAAGACAGGTTGAAAAGTGGTGAACTACTCCTTTAAGTAAATCTTGGGATATTTTTAATTTACTTGAGTATTTACAATTTACAATACTTTTAATTCTACTCCACTACATCTCGGATCCAAATATTGTAGGCCTACTTTTACTCTACTTGACAACTAATTACTTTGTAGATTGTGATTATTAGATTATTATTACAATATATACATTAACCACTTTCCGCCATATATACCGTACATTTCGACCATTCGAAAATAGCCGATCTACAAACTAGCAAGCTAGATCTAGATTTTCAAAATATATTTGATACATTTTGAACATTTGAAACAGGACATTCTGCAGAATAAGTTAATTTACTATTATTAAGTATAAGTATACTTTGATACCAATACTTTTGTCATTTTATTCAAGTACATTTTTTAATATCCAGACGTTTAATTGTAACAGAGTATTTCTATATTGTAGTATTGATACTTTTACTTAAGTACAATCTTTTTGGACTTTTTCCACCACTGTTCAGATGTATTGTGTTCATAACCTTTGGAACAAAGTAGTGAAATTGTTTAATGCAGGTTTTTACCTGTCTCTCTTGGAGCAGGAGCAGTGCTGGTATCTGAAGACTGGTCTCCAGTTGTGGTGTTGTCTTCTCCAACACCATCTGTCTTCTCTGAGCTTCCAGCATCAACAGCTTTGAGCACAATCTTAAGAAAACAGACAATTGTCTTTTCAAGAAGCAACCTCATCTGCCTACCAATGACATCATCAATGGGGATTTCATGCATCAAGTTAGCACTACATGTTAAGCCGTTAGCTTTGTCAGTGTGAGTGACCCCAATATTTTTCAGACAAAGAAAAACTGAATAGATCAGATCAGATCAGAGACAGGCACGGATAGACTGCACAGTTTTGTAGTATTGGTTACACATGCCTGAAGCTGAGTGGTTAGTGAGCCTGCCTGGGGAGCCAGATTACATGCCCGACATAGTCATGATGTGTGTGATCATCCAAAAGCTGTTTGGAGGATGAAGATCGAAGCATTTTACCTGCTCTGAGCGTCCATCTCTTGACTTTGCTGACACTGCAGCTGTTGAAAGAGGTGTAGGTTTCTTTATTTCACATATAACTATTAAACAACCAAATGTCTGTCTGCCTGAAGTCTGTCTGATAAGAGGAGGAGGAGAGGAGGAGAAGAGGAAAGGAGGAGAGGAGAGGAGGAGCGGAGGAGAAGAGGAAAGGAGGAGAGGAGAGGAGGAGCGGAGGAGCGGAGGAGGAGGAAGGGAGTTTAGATTTCTTTATTTCACATAACTATTAAACGACCAAATGTCTGCCTGAAGTCTGTCCAATAAGAGGAGGAAGGGAGGAGGGGAGGGGAGTTCTCCCCTAAGAGTTTGAGGATGAACACCAAAAGAAATAAAGCCAACAGCCTACTTGCTGGTTACCCCAAACATTGATCTGTACCAAGGACAGAAAATACTCACGTTTTTCATCATCTGTTTTAGTTGGAGTCGAGCTGCCAACGGCAGTCTGTTGAAAAGAGTCAAGTTAGTTCAGCAATAACAACAAGGTTGAGTCTGGTTGAGATGCTGAGCTGTTTTGAAGCGATCAGATCAGAGACAGACAGGGTTACTGCATAGTTTTAGTGTAGTATTCATTCATTTTTCCTGTCCTATAGCCTAGGGCATAGCATGTGGTTTACTGGTGCCACAAAAAATCGGCCATACATTTTTCCCATAGAGATAAAAAATATTCATATCTATTGCCTTAAGTCTAGTATCAAAATAATACCCTTTGTTTAGTGGTTTTCAAGTTTTTCTTTTCACAGAATCAAAGGTTTTATGTTCATGATTCACGATCTTGGATAGCTTGATTCTAGGCTTAAATTAATTGATATAAATATTTTTGTAAATCTCTATGGGAAAAATTAGGGGCACCAGTAAACCACACTCACTGATATGCCCTATCTGGAATGCACAGGCAGTGTATAGACATTTTATATAGCCTATAGACATCATGTGCACGTGATAGTCATGGTGTGTGTGTGTGTGTGTGTGTGTGTGTGTGTGTGTGTGTGTGTGTGTGTGTGTGTGTGTGTGTGTGTGTGTGTGTGTGTGTGCGTGCGTGCGTGCGTGCGTGCGTGCAGTGTCAGAGGTTGCGTTAGACCTTTCCCACATTTAACCCTTAAGTGCTGTTCGGGTCATTTTGACCCGTTTTACATTTTCATTTGGAAAAAAAAGGTAGAAGTTAAAAATGTTTCCACCTGAAACTCACTGGCCTTAAAGATTCTTCTGAGATGAACATGTAAAAAAAATATTTTTGCACTACACCCATGCTACACCCCCCTCATATTTTTTGAACCTTAAGTGCTGTTCGGGTCATTTTGACCCGGAAGCACAGAAATACACAGTATTATGCCAAAACACAGACACACAGTCACCCCCACTTCTAACACCCCCCTTCCGAAGCCCCATTCCGAACCCTCCCCCCTTCCTATAAGCCTGAGCAATATTGCCCAGTATTAAATGAAGTCGTTTTTTTTACATGGATTTCAGCTAAATCAGTAAAAACGCCTAGCTCTTTCAGTGTTTAATGTGATATAGCAAAGCAGAAATGCAAACATTTACCAAATATATCATATGAATTGTTTGGTATTGAGTCAAAGTCAATGTATCATGATGATTTGTTAAGTTAAAATTTATATTAGTGTTGTTTTTTTTAAACCAAATATCCACCGGGTCAAAATGACCCGAACAGAACGAAGGTGTAGTGAATCTGAACAGAACTTAAGGGTTAACAGATGCAAGGACACACTTGATCCTGACAGACTATATCATGTCATCACTCACCATACGACCATACCAGTGAGTAGCCTATATTTGATTTGAGCTGGCCAGATGAATCTATCAACCTTATGAAACATTTGCGCAGACAAACTTTTAGACTATTTCTCATTATTCTGAAGACATGTGTTGGCACGAAACATGATTTAACAGCAACACCTTGTTGTGAAACACACAGCCTGTGTGATTGTAGTCCAATATAATGAATTCCCATATGCAAGGTGAAGCTGTGCGTTTGTTGTAAAGCCTACTACTCCTTTACATTCAATTTGGGTTAATTTCTTTTCAGTCCCAAATATACAGGCCTAATACTTTAACTGTTGCTATTGGCGGCTTGTCATCATGCATTAAAATAAATATGTCTGCTATTTGTATTAGATATCTGGTAAATTTGAATCATTCCCGATATTGGGACCTGCAGTTTAAAATCCTAGCGTGACCTCTGGTGCGCGCGTGTGTGTACGCGCATGTATGCGTGTGTGTGCGCGCGTGCGATCACCTGACAGCTGTCTGGAGAATAAATGTTGAATCACTTTACCTGCTCTGAGCCTCCATCTCTTGGCTTTTCTGACATTGCTGTTGAAAGAAGTGTAGATTTCTTTATTTCACATATAAACTCTCAGGCATTCAATATTGGTTGAGGTTATCCAACAGACAAAATAATATTGGTACTTCAGCTGTTCTTCAAAAGATTCAAATACCTGCAACCCTATCATTGTTTTGTATCTGTAGAACCAGGTTCAGCCTTTGGGTTGATTCGTTGAGACGTTTGTTGAAACGTTTAAACTTTTTTTTGTGTTGTCTGGACTTCACAATACGCTTTTGACCACCAAAAGAATTGTATTTTGTGACAAAGGTTGCAGCTTCTTCCAGTATGAGCTGGATATCATCGAGGGCACTCATCAACTTGGTAGAGATCTGACCAGCATCATTTCCCTTGGGGATTAATAGCAACAGTTCCTCCATCTTTTTCCCATGATTGGCCAGTTCCTGGCACTCTTGTATGTTACTCTCCTCCTCATCACAGAGAGAGCAGATTGTTTTTACCAGGGCCGTGATGGCTTTTAGGACCGCCGCCGCCGCTGCCCCCGCCACCCCTGCCGCCGCCATGACTTAAGAGTGGAACATGACAGAAGGAAAAAGGGAGAGATATTAAATAGATTGGAATGTGAGAAAACAAATAAAAAATTATATCATTACAGCTGAATTGAATTGAATTGAATTGAATTGAATTGAATTGAATTGAATTGAATTGAATTGAATTGAATGGGGACTGGACTGGACTGGACTGGACTGGACTTGAATGGAATGGAACGGTGTGAATGAGTGTAGTGCAGTCAAGAAAAAAGAGTGCAGTTGCTGGAATGTAGTGTGCTCCCTCAGAATACCTAAAGAGATCCATTCTACGCAAAACCATAATAAATGTATTTTTTTACTCATTTTATATTCTTTAAAAAAGTAATTAAATCCATGAGTTGTCTTGACTGAAATTGGATTGGATTCATAGGCCTATTATATGTACTGTGTGCTGTGTACATATAATATGCACATATACAATATACACATGTACTGTGTTCTGTATACAGAATGGCACACACCCTAACTTCTTAAACCTTCTATACTTTGTTGATCGGGACCCCCTGGGGTCTATACTTTGTCCCCTCCGTCTTTCCCTTTTATACCAAATCTCTTAGGGACAGGTCGATTTTTAAAGAAGGGTACCCCTGGAGAAAACATAAGTGAGGGTCATTCCTTTCTAATTTTAGTCCAAGGGAAGGTCAGCTAATTGTATTTGAGTTCAATGGAGGGTCATACCTTTTTAGTTTTTTGTATTAATACAACAGTCAGTTTTTTTATATGCCGATAACTGCTATCCCTAATAATGATTAATCTTTTTTTCAATTATCATCAACAATGGCCATCATCATGGCCTATTTGACAGCGGAGAAGTATAATTGCTTTGATGGATGTAATATTAACGAGTGTCAATGAGCATCAGCTGGCCACACACACACACACACACACACACACACACACACACACACACACACACACACACACACACACACACACACACACACACACACACACACACACACCTTCTGTAGTGCTCTAAACTGAAAGTGACACATGACTAATGATTCTTGTGATTATGGTAAGCTTACATTGATTCCATGTCAAACACCGGAAGATAAACACAAATAAATATTACACAATATATTAAAATATATATTAATATATTAAAGAACAGACGTATTGCCACATTTTAATATCACAATATATGGTAGGACAATGTGACACCCCTAGGGAGGGTTAATCTTTTGTTCTTTAATCTCTTGGGGAGGGTCATTGAATTTGTTTTACAGTCAGATGGAGGTTCATGGCATTTAATATCAGGGCACATACAGCTAGCTTTGAGCTTGTAGCAAAATTGCTGCTATTTTCAGCAAATGTTCTTGTGAAGGAAGTGAAATATCCCTGTAAGTCAATGCATGGACACAGAATCTAACACAAACTATATCATTCGCTTTGAAGTTCATATGAAATTGATAAGAACACATGGTAGCAGATTCTAGTGGCCGAGCCTAGGTCACAGTTCTAGATCACAGGTCTAGGTCACAGGTCAAGATACTAAGGGAACTGGTTGGAATAACGCAAAGCGGCCTGCACACTGAAGGAAGCATGAGCTCAGTTCGGGGCCCTCGCCAGGTTGGCAGAGGGAGAGCAGCAACCAGGATTACAGCTTAGGCAATTGGCACTGGGTGAAAAATGGGTTACAAAATCGTGGTAAAAATGTATCAGACAAAGAAAAAATATATTAAGTTTACTTCAACAATACATGTGTAGAATAACTACACACACTTTACATTGTGTAGTGTCAAAACACAAGTTTTATAATAATATGTGCTTGCTCATCACATTCACTTATTTTCAGCTATAGGTTATTATAGTTTAGAAGTTTTCATTTGTTTTTTATTTTTATTTCATTATGACTTAGTTTATCAATTTCCGTTTTTTATCACAATATGGGGTTCCAAGTTAGGACAGGCTGAGAACAGCTGCGAGCAGGCAGAGAGCAGCAACCCCATTTAATCACACACCAATGAATGCACAGATAGTTTCTGTGCTGCCATGGCACCAGTTGGATAATTTCTCCTCCTTCTCTACCTAAGTTACAATGTGGTTATAGAGTTGCCTGGCTCCAGCCCATGGACCCGCCCACACTCTGAGTGGACTGGTTCTCTTGGTCTGGTGTTGCTTATTAGCCCTATTCACAGCCCGCCCACTCAGCATCCCCCGGGTGCTGAAGTCACATTTTGAAGGGGAAAATCCTACTATAGCCTATAGAGTTAACACAGAAATCACACATTTAATGCAATTTCCGAATAGTAAAGTATAAAATACAGCTAGCAAGAACACAAGATAGTAAAAGGCACAAAGCATTATAATTTACTTTACCGTTTGAAATAATGATTTGTTGGCTTTAAGTCCAGCTATTTCTGTTATAGTTTTCCCTTCTAAATTGATGTCAGCACCTGGGGGATGCTGAGAAATTTGCTGAGTGGGCGGGCCGTGAATAAGGCTAATTGAACCTAGAGTTTCTCTGGTCAAGGCAAGACCTGGCCAATGAGAGTCTAACGAGACAGCAAATTAGCAGAAACAGAAACAGTGGAGGGAGGGGGAGCTCAGCCACAGCTCTTAATTGCTCCCTTTGAACTTCAAAGTGGGTTTTGCACACCTTGTTAGCATCAAAGACAACGACCTGTTTGATGCCTGTCATAGAGGGGAGGGGGAGGGGGGAATGTTTTTGTGTACACACAAGTCAAACACAACCCCTCCCACCAGATCTCTTGTGATTGGGAATTTCAAATTTCAAATACCCTCTCCTTTGAAATCTCAACACAATGGGACAATGTCAGACTCAAGCTCCAGCGCAGAGTCTGAAATCAGGCTAGTTATAGAGGAGAATCTACTCCAATTTTATGTTTTTTTTTTTTTTTTGTAGTGACTGAAACTGAAACTCATCCAGCTGTGTTCAATGCTAACAAATGCAAGTCAAGTCACATAAGCACCCGTACAACCAAGAATAAATGTAACTATGTGGTGCCATAGTTTTGTACTTTTTGCTGGTTTTCATGGGTCTAGGAGGTTGACAGTATTTCATTAGACCCTCTGGTGTGGTTGTTATGAGGAATTATGTATTCCCTTTGTATTTTGGGTTTCTTCCTCGAGGATGCCACCTTGTGGGTCAAAAGTGCTGATCCAAAAACACAGATATCATATAATCATCCCCTGATTCCCCTCCCCTTTTTACCATTCACCCAACACTGTGGGTGTGGCTAACTTCAGCTGGGTCACCACCCACCATGACAACCAGGCATACTTAACTAGTAAGACACCACAGTGTGACATGCGACCGTTGCGCCAATTCTTGGCCATCTGGCCAGTGATGTTTATGGGACCAGTTACTCATGGAGACCCCTGCATGATAGTCAACAATGTTATGTCAAAACATGCCCATATATGGGCATTACCAAATATGGACATTCCCAGATATGTCCTTAATATTGTTAAGATAAAATCCTTAATAATGTCCTTAATATTGATAATATAGGAATCACCATATATGGTCATAAAATGTATTAGTAAAGCCAAGCAGGGCCTTGGCGAGTTAGGGCCTGGGTTTGATGCCTGGGGATCTCCATATATGTGACCAAAATCGGCGATTTTTAAACAGTAGAAAAGTGAGAAAATGAAGTAATTTTCTTTTTTTTTTGTATTTTTAGTTTTTTTTTCCATATCACACAGTTTGAATGCTGAAAAAGGGTTTCATGTCAAAAGATAGTTGTTTTAAGGTAATACAATGGCTACTTTTATTTGTTAAACTAGGCTGCTTTTGTAAGGAATTATCCATGTTTTTTGGGGGAGGAGAGATTGCGCTCTGAGAACTCATTGTCTCGAATTACCCGCTTTGAGCACCGCCCCATACACCGTGGTGCATCTGGTTGTAGTGTGTAAACACTAGGGATGCGAAGATATACCGGTACGGATCGTAATCGCGATACAAACCTGCGCGACACAAGTGAATCGGTTCATTCAGGGTGGATTGGTACAATTGACGGCTGGAATCGTGATTGTATCGTATCGTGAGTGTCTGGATCGGTACACTCCACGGTTGGATCGGTTTTTGCATAATAGTATTTCATTCTATCCTGTGTTTCCGAGGCGCATTGAATACCCCATCAGCCCTCCCCCCAAAAAGCACTTGTAGCGACTCTACACACATGCATCTTTTACAGCAGCACTGAGCTGCTCAGCGGAGCGCAGTGAACACCCGACCGAATGCAGACAGACAGCACTCGTGAGTAGTGAGCCCACTGGTTAAACATGCAAGATTAGTACCACGTTTAGCTTTATAACATCCCTGTCCAATGTTCGCTGATGTGATCCGTTGTTGTGTCACTGGACAGGAGCACGCTGCGTGATTTTATGATCCACATTCCACACCTGTTTGTTCTTCTTGTCGAGTCTGTGACAGAATTGATTTAAACAAAGCAGAAGCTTCCACACTTTAACTACACACACGTATGAACTACAACAACGATACTGGGCGTGCAACTAGCGATTAAAACAAAGTATTTGACACTGTTTCACAACTTGTTACCGTAGCTGCAGGCTGCTGTTCCCTCTGCAAAGAGAGGCTCAGGCTGGAGCCTGATTTATACTTGGCAGCTCGACGGTGTCGCGCACGCACCTAAATAGCAGACCTACAAGCTCACAACGCGACGCGTTGTGACTCAAATATCTACGTTTTAAAATCGCAAAATCCTAGATTATATTCATACAATATAATAATAATACAGGTCAAGGATCCTTAACTGAGAAGAGAGCGATCAAGCAGGGACCCCCACTGTAGGCTATATTAGACTACTGTAGGCTATTATATAAAACTGTTGCAGATTAAACTTGTCAGAGACTTGTTTGACAGCACTATATCATCAGTGACATTAATACATTACTATGTTGTGTTTATTTGTTCACACATTATCTTTTCTATTAATATGATGGATTTATGTTATTCATTATAATCCATTAATTATTATCTCTTAAACCCTCAATAAGTGTTAATGTATTGACTAATGTTCCCCTATAGGGTTGCTACTTGCTAGGGTTAATAACTCTGAGGACCCTTGAGGATGTAATGATATATAATAATGATATAATGATATAGTATTAATCAAACAATTCTACCAGCCAGCAAGGAGTGTTCTCCCAGATTTCAATAAGTTGGATTGTTAGACAGAGCCTAGTACTACAGTGAAACAATAAATTGTTTGGAAATTAAATGTAATGCATTTTTAGTAATTTTTTGGGGGGGAAATTTACATGGGCTTTAATATAAATCCTTTGCATTGTGTTGAATCGCACCGAATCGTGAATCGTATCGCATCGTAAGGACCAGGGGTGTATCCCAAAGTATCGTGAATCATATCGCATCGTATCGGGGTCAGGGGTGAATCGTGATGTATCGTATCGGCAAGATTTCAATGTATCGCAATTATATCGTATTGCTGGTAGTGTATCGTGATGCGTATCGTATCGCCTCAGTGGTCGAGATTCGCATCCCTAGTAAACACATCCCTAGTAAAAATGTTGTTTTGCAGAAGACAGTATTCTGGAAGGATTTATTTTTTGTTTTTCTACATCGTGATCTGACTCTCTGAGTCGCTCTCGGGCACACAAAGAAAGACGTGGCGATGGCTTCTCGTAATGGAACAGCCGGCGCTAGTGGGAAGCTAACGCTATACAGCGTATCTCACATCTCAGCCTCTCGTCTGTGGTAAAAAATAAAGCCCTGCCGCTCACGAATGCTTACCTGACACGAATGGCTTTAACAATGCAGTGTCCACACGCACCGCGTTTTATTTCTGTGACACTAACCTTTACACACAATGTCTATAAAACCACAAACAATGGTTTCAGGCTGGCTAACATTATAGTCACTGAATATAAGTACCAATTCCTTGTAGCGATCCCAGGAAATGCCAATGCAACGCTCTCTGTGTTAACGGCGACTGCTTCTCATAATGAAACAGCCAGCGCTAGCACGAAGCTCGGCCCCTCGTCTGTAGTAAAACAAAGCCCCGCCGTTCTCAAACGCTTCTTACCTTTTGTGAACATTCTGTCCAAAAAGTAAAGGTCCTATACCCTTCTCTCATCTGTTTACTTTTCAAGCGTGGAAGAAAATCCAAGCAGCGTGTTTAAATAAAGAGTTTTTCATCGCTCATTTTGTCAGCCGGTGCATTATTTTCCCCATTATTATTCGTTGTGTCTATATGTGACCAGGGTAGGTAGCGTGTCTAAAACAATGGGACCGGCTGACAAAATGAGCGATATAAACTCTTTATTTCAACACGCTGCTTCGATTTTCTTCCACGCTTGACAAGTAAACAGATGAGAGACCGGCATAGGACCTTTACTTTTTGGATATAATGTTCACAAAAGGTAAGAAGCGTTTGAGAACGGCGGGGCTTTGTTTTACTACAGACGAGGGGCCGAGCTTCGTGCTAGCGCTGGCTGTTTCATTATGAGAAGCAGTCGCCGTTAACACAGAGAGCGTTGCATTGGCATTTCCTGGGATCGCTACAAGGAATTGGTACTTATATTCAGTGACTATAATGTTAGCCAGCCTGAAACCAGTGTTTGTGGTTTTATAGACATTGTGTGTAAAGGTTAGTGTCACAGAAATAAAACGCGGTGCGTGTGGACACTGCATTGTTAAAGCCATCAACATCCGGTGGAGAAAGGATACGGACATATTTGACATGCGTGTATGTATGTGTATGTGAAAAGTAGCGGATACAGTGGGTGACTTTAGACCAATATAAGCCTTGCATGTAAATAGAAACCAAAACAGGCTAGTGTGACCCAAGCATAGTGTTTAACATTGAGGGAACATAGGGCTGAGGGAACTTGAGCATGGACCCTTTCAAATGTAATTGTTGTACTTTATAATCATTTAATGTTAATCAAAAGAACACGTTTTCTACATTATCTAATTGTGTTGACTTCTTGCAAATTAAGTAATGCAGATGGTAAACAATAATTTAACTCTTGAGAGCGTAAAATAAAAACAATTTGGCCATTTGAAAATAGCAGATCTACAAGCTTCACAATGCAATGCATTGTGAGCTTGTAGATTTAGTTTATCTCATTTAGGTCGTTGACAGCTAACTTGTGGGGGTGGTTTAGCGTTGGGGGAGTGATTAGGGGTGTAGTTAAGTACCTATTGACCCTCCCATTGTCCCTCCCATTTCTGGCTAGCAGAGGTGTCAAAATGTTTCTAGTTTTCAGAACTCACTTACTGCCAATTTAAAATGCCCCTCGAGTGGCACTAGTGCCAGAAGCCTCCATAGACTCCCCTGTAATTTATAGTGCACAGATCATGCACGCCCATGCACAGATCATGCACCATGTTTGTGCAGGCTGTTCACAGCTTTCAAACAAAAAAAAAAGATTGGAAATCCGTTCAGGCATTCATGATTTATCAGCCATAATGTTTTCTTCAGATGTAAACAAAAATGGCTGCCATGTTTGAAAGATGGGGTTGTATGGGGGGTGGAACAGGCAAAATCGCGATTGAAATCATGTTTACTAGATTTAATTGGGTCCAAAAAAAAAAAAAAAAAAAAAAAAATTTTTTTTTTTTTCTAAGTAAAAGTCGCCCAAAGTCGCTTGGCAGGGAACTCCATAGTGAGAAAGTTGCTCTAAAAGTCGCCTGGCACTGTATGAGTTAAGACCTTTGTGTTTTATGGTGCATAATGGGGTAACCTAACAGGGCATCATCTGGGAAAGCCCATACTGTATTATGGCCATTTTATTTATTTTATACTTTATTAATATATTAATCAATATACATATATGGACTTAATATTAACGTTTTTGGCCTGGGATTGATGACAGAAATCTCCATATATGGGCATAAAAGGGATTTTGTTTCTGGGAATGACCATATATGGACTTTTTATTTAATTTTATCCTTTATTAATCCTTAAGTGCTGTTCAGGTCATTTTGACCCGTTTTACATTTTCATTTGAAAAAAAAAGGTAGAAGTTTAAAGTTTTTCCGCCTGAAACTCACTGGCCTTAAAGATGCTTTTGAGATGAACATGTAAAAAAATATTTTTGCACTACACCCATGCTACACCCCCCTCATATCTTTTGAACCTTTAGTGCTGTTTTGACCCGGAAGCACAGATGCACAGAAATACACAGTAGTATGCCAAAACACAGACACATAGTCACCCCCACTTCTAACACCCCCCTTCTGAAAAAAATCACACCTTGTGAACTGAGTGGTGGTCAAATAAAAAGAGTCAAATACATGTATTGCAAGGTTGTTGGGGTGGGTGTGTGTGCGTGTGCATGTGTGTGTGTGTGTGTGTGTGTGTGTGTGTGTGTGTGTGTGTGTGTGTGTGTGTGTGTGTGTGTGTGTGTGTGTGTGTGTGTGTGAGAGAGAGAGAGTGTTGAGTCTGCCTGCTCAATAGCGCCCCTCCTTTAACGTGTGTGTGTGTTTGTGGTCTGTGTGTCCCTCTCCTGGTCAGGAGAGGTATGGCAGGCGAGTCAGGCGACAGACATACACGGCCAGCCAGTAACATCGTGAAAGCGAATCACAGGAATGGTGAGACCACCACTCAAAAAAAAAAAACTCTGGCCTAGTGTATATGTTCAAGTGTATATTCATATGTGACGTTCATGTGTGTTCACATGTGTGTTCAGCTCTATGTGAGAATGATGTCCTGTTCTTGAACCACAAGTATTCAACACAGGTCTCCACCAGGCCAGGCGTCCTGGTGGTGCTACTGTATAATAGGCCAGTGTAAAAAGGGTGGCATATGTTCTTCACCTTAGACCTTTCATGGCAATCGGACGCTGCATGCATGATTTGAAGCATTGTGTTCCAAAAATGTGTTTTGCTAAAGTCTACCTGCTGGTGGCGCTATAACCGGCCAATGTGAAAAGGGTAGCATTTGTTCCTTGACATGGTGGGAATATGTGTGGCCAATTTCACGGTAATTGCAAGCTGCGTTGATGATTTGAGGCATTTTGTTCAAAAACGGAGCAATCCTGCAAACTTTGGAAGCTAATATTAGCCAATCAGGATGGAATATGAAATATCAGACGGATCAGACTTGATCACATGACTATAGAGATACTGTGTACTGATTTGTGTTATTTTTGGAGAAAATCTGAAGGAGTAATATCCAAAAATGTGTTTTACATAAGTCGGCCCAAAGGTGGCGCTATAAAAGGCTGATGTGAAAAATGCAGGGCAAAGGTTTATCCTTAGCCTCTAGGGAGTGTGCTTACAAAGTTTGAAACTGATCGGTAGAGTTATAGGTAAAACCACAAATCGGCCTGTTATAACGCCACCATGAGGCTGATTTAAAAAACAATAAGTGGCATTTCTTCCTCGGCCTAGTGGGAACGTGTGTGTGCGATTTCATGATAATTGCACTTTGTGTTTGTGATTTGAGGCATTTTGTTCAAAACGGCTCAATCCTACAAACTTTGGAAGCCAATCTTAGCTAATCAGGATGGAATATGCAAAATCGGACAGATCCGTGTCGATCACATGACTGTCGAGATACTGCCTACAGATTTGTAGGATTTTTGGACAAAATCTGTAAGAGTAGTGTACAGAAATGTGTTTTGCGAACATCGGCCACTAGGTGGCGCTAGAACAGGCCCATTTGAAAAATGTGGGGCAGAGGTTCTGAATTGGCATCCAGGGAATGTGCGTGCTCACTGGCAGCGACCGGGCCAACGGCGACTGAGATTAGGTGGTCACAAACTGCGAGGACGCACGGACGCACGCATGCACGCACGCACACACGGACGGACGAAGGGGAAAACATACTCTCCCCCATGCCTTCGGCTGGTGGAGACAATTAATAGGCATGTTGAAAAAAAAAATGAAAAAAAAGTTCATAAAAACATTTACTGATTTTAATTTTTTCCTATAACCATGAGCAATATTGCCCAGTATTAAATAAAGTAGTTTTTTACATGAATTTCAGCTAAATCAGTAAAAACGCCTAGCTCTTTCAGTGTTTAATGTGATATAGCAAAGCAGAAATGCAAACATTTACCATATGAATTGTTTGGTATTGAGTCAAAGTCAATGTATCATGATGATTTGTTAACACAGCGAGTGCCCACACGCCAATCTCTTTGATGTCGCGGGAGGCCCACGACGCGTTGACGTGTTTACTGTATTTACAGTAAGCACCAAATTTGTCCCAGATGCTCTAATGCAGGGGTATTCAACTAGATTAGGCAGGGGGCCACAATTGTAAAATGACTTGAAGTCAGGGGCCACAAGACTGTTCCAACAAAAATGAACAGTTTGACCGTTTGTTGTGTGTTATAGGTCTGATAGGAGTAGCACACAACAATGGACATCATGTGTCAATTATATAACATATTAGGGCCTGCTTTATACTGCATTCATGCATTTTGATGCACATACCGGTAGGATAATGTCTGTGACAGTCCTTTATAGTGCACATGCAGGAAGTAGATATTTCAGTATGTTCTACATTATGCACGAATCCTTGGAATGGAAGTGTCTTTGTGAGTAGAATATTGGAGACAGACTTGCAAGGTGAAGTGTTTACATGTTCATATGAATTTCTTCTGAGGCCTGAGCAACCAGCTGATGAGAGCACATACTCTTATGTGTTTCATGATCCATTAGTTGAGAGCTCTACCATCTTTCAGACCAGACCGCTATTTAGGAGGAAAAACACATACTGTGTAAAACCTTCAAGTGGATGAATATGGAAGATGGACAGTGCACTGCAGAAAGTGCATATGGATAATTATTTCTTTGACATAATGGACAACATCAAAACAGCACTCAAAACTCATCTGTTGCTACCTGGTTACATGAAGAGAAGTTTAAAAATAAATAAAAAATAATAAAGTTCTGAGATAAGAAGTAGTAAAAGTAGACATTTCTGGCTGTTTTGTTTCGTTGTACAATGAAAAGGACTTTATACTGTCCAAGTTATTTGCCAGTTCATCACATGCCAAAGTTTCTGGCCTGCCATAGCACAGTTAAATCGTTTCTCCTTTGACTTACATTGTGATTAGCAGAAAATCATATCTACTCATAACTTGGTCCAATTAGAGTTAAATTAAGACTTTTATGATTTTATTTAGTGACTAAAACTGAAACTCATCCAGTTGTGTTCAATGCTTACAAATCCAATTCAAGTCACGTATGCACCAGTACCACCAAGAATAAATGCAACTAGAAAATATTGTTCCTTCGAAACAATTGTTGGCTCGCTTCAAGCCAAAAAACAATGGCTATAAAAGTACAAAATGTCAAGATCGCAGCCAGTGCTCTCTTTGATGTTACTGACGCAATTGGACGCTGCATGCATGATTTGAGGCATTTTGTTCCAAAAATGTGTTATGCAAAAGTTGACCCGCTGGTGGCGCTATAACAGGTCTATGTGAGAAGGGTGGCATCTGTTCCTTGACTTAGTGGGAATGTGCTTGCAAGATTTCACGCACATCGCAGGCTGTGTTCATGATTTGAGGTGTTTTTGGCCACTTTATCGCTGCTTGCAGCTATATTTATTATTATTATTTCATTATTTTTTTTGTTTGCACTTCATCGGCATGTTAGATAAAAGTCCTTAGATTGTGTGTAGAATGTTTCACGCAAATTGCAAAAAGATCCCAGAATAAAAACGGTTTTATGCATTTCACAAACTGCTCAAAATGGTATAGCGCCCCCCTTTGGCCAATTGGGGTAAGATTGGTTTTAATGATATTTGGACTAACCCTCTACAGTATTTCATCATGAAAATGTGACTTTGCATGTATGTTTTAGAGGCAGAAGAATAATTTGCATAAAACTGCAATATTAATTGAATTATTAAAAAAGCATGTTTCAATTAAAAAAAAAACGATCCGACAGATCTTTAGATATTTGTCCAAAGTTCATGTCAAAAAAGTTTTGTGCACGTGACGCGAAAATTCAAGAATAAAAGCGGGTTTTACAAACTGCTCAAAATGGCGGAAAATAGATGTCTTCCGCTTGAGTCAAAGCACGCGTGTAAGCAAGTTGCATGTCTTCAAACGAAACAAGTCATGACTTATGCCCGTTTGAAGTTTGAATTTTCAAACGCTTCGTATAGCGCCCCCTTTGGCCGATTGGAATAAAATTGGTTTCAGTGATACTTTGACTAACCCTCTACATCTTTGCCAAATGCCATGAACGTGTAACTTTGCATGTATGATTTAGAGGCAGAAGAATAATTTGCATAAAACCACAATATTGATCGAATTATTAAAAAAATAATGTTTCACTTGTATTGGTCCAAAGTTCATGTGAAAAAGGTTTTGTGCGCGTAACGCAAAAATCCCAGGAGGAGATAGATTTTTACTGTTTTTCATATAATTCAAAATTCTGGGGGATCTAAAGGTCAGAGGTCAAAAGTCAGAGCGTAAAAGTTGTTTGGTATGAGGAGACGCATACGTGTATAGAGGTTTCATGGCTGTACCTCAAAAAGTTCGCACTTTCGAAGGCTTCCTACAGCGCCACCATTTGGCCGATTGCTGTAAAAAATAATAGCACACGTCGCCACAGTAAGCTGAACACATTGATGTTTTTATTTTCATTTTCTGTCTAAGTATGTAGGAGTAGAAAGGAACCGAAGTTTTGAGGAGAACTTGATATGACTGATTAGTCTGCCTGCCTGATAGATAAATAATGACAATATCTAAAGTGTGCTCGCCTTACAGGCGAGCCCACAACTACTTAAACCTTATGTAACAGGTGCAACATTATACTGACTTATAACACCCTCACAATGGAGTAAGGGATCCTATATAAACACATTAACCATAGCACTAACTGGCATATACTGTATATGCTGGACAATGTAACTGAACAGAACCAGAGGCTGGTGTATCAAAAGTGTAAAGTGAAGTTCATTCAACACAAAGATTTTGTAGAGTTAAAATACAGAAAGGAAGAGGAGTAAGTATAGCTTTTGAAATTATAATTCTACGTAGAAGTGGGACTGAATCAAGGGCAGTTGATAGAATGAAGGCTTAAGGGCCCAGTGGGGGCTCTAAATTAAATATACGTAAACTGCAAATGAACAAATCAAATCAAATCAAATCATATAAATAGTAGAAGCAAACCCCCCCAAAAAATAAAGTAAAATAGTGAAAGGCTGGTTAGTTGGCCTCCTACAATAGATACAGACATAATACATCAGGTTACCCCTCAATAGAAATTATAGCAAAATGACTCAAATACAACAAAATACCAAAACATACCCAGTCAAGATATTCAAGGGTCCCACTGGATACCCACAGCCCCGGGAGTGGCTGTGGATGTGGTTAACGCAGGAAAGGACCGGCAGGGAGGCTCTGAAAGTACAGGGATAAATTAGGCTAACAGTTGACTAACATCATCCCCATATCAAAAACCCTCTTAAAACCCTCCCCTACCTACCCCTACTAAAAAGTTTAAATATGGAGATAAACTGTTTCGGCCTGAAAGCAACCAGTCACAATGCAGACATTGACGATGCAGTTTTCTATTATGAAATCAAATAAAATGTAAAGTTTATTTCCCCCTTCATTTCCTGTAGAAGGTTTGGACATACAGTCTAGTAGTGTTGCGCGGGTCATGTTTTTTTCATAACCCGCACGACCCACAGCCCGCACGGAACATAACCCGCCCGCACCCGCGCCGCAGAACAATATACAAATCAACGAATCCGCCCGCCCCGCAACCCGCATTTAAAAAAAAGATGGTGTATCATCTCCACAATAGCTCATCTTTATATACGGCTCTTCTAAGTACCCAAAGTCGCTTTACAGAAAGGTTTACAGTAGCACAATATTGTCATGGGCTAAATAAACAAACGTGGTGTTCAAATTGGCGTTTAGCCTAAAAGACATTCATTCAAAGACGTTCATTCTCTCTGGGGCATCGTCTGGGTGAGAATGGCGTTTCAGGTTTTATGTCAATCATATTTATACAGCGCCTCGCACATCAGAGTTGCCGTGCGATGACCCATACCTTTTCTGAGCTGAGGTCTCGCAACAGGGTGTTTTAACAAAGAAACAAGCCTATATCCATATCAATAGACCTGTATAGTAGGTGTTGAACGACCTTCGCGGGACGTCTCTAGAAGAGCGACCCCCCAAACATTGAATCAGCGCTGCAACACTGCTCGCACTTTAAACAGACAGCAAAAGACGGACAATATTAAATCCTGTTGGTTATTGATTAATCACCAGATTGGAGAGAAGGGAGCGACTCGACTCGAGGTGAGCGTGGTTGGTTCATTCAGTCAAAAAATCCTTCTCACTTGCGAAAGTTGTGTTTCAAATCGTATCCGTTGACTGGCTGGTTATATAACTTAACCGACACAAAGTATTTATAAACGGACTTGTGTGGATGAGAGACATATAAGTGAAATCCTGATCAATGACACGCGTTGAATTGTTTGTGCATCTTCTCTCTGCTGTGCTCACGACCTCACGTTGTGTCAAATGTTGGCAAAATGTGGTTCGCGGCCCCAACAGGAGTGGGACGGTCTCGCTCCTCTCTGGCGCATTTTAAAACTCGCTCCCTCGTGCTATTCAAACGTTGTATTCTTATTCTTATAGGCCTACTCTTATTAAGAATAAAAGGCAAATAAGAACAGGTGATTATTCTTATTTATTTTTTGCACATGAGAGTGGTGATAACCCGCCCGCCCGCCGCCCGCCAATTGAGTCTGAAAACCTTGACCCACCCACCCGCATGCGGGGCGGGTTGGCGGGCGGGTGGGGGCACCGGGTCGGCCCGCGCACCACTACAGTCTAGGTTTCCTCTATTCACCTCAGGCTGAGCTTCAATTTGTATCCCTTTCTTGATGAAAACAAAACCTACGTTTATTTGGTCATGTCAGGCGCGCAGGAACTAATAAATCTTAGGGTGGGCTGGGCTGAGCTTGAAGACATGCACGGCGCGCGCATGCGTGTCCGTGCGCGCAAAATTTTGCGTTTTTTTTTTTTTCGGATTTGGGTGATTTTTATTGCGGTTTTGGGGGACTTTTATTACAATTTCGGTAGGTGATTTCCCCCCACGCAATGGTATAGCAAGGAGCCACAGACAGACAGGCAACACACACACACACACACACACACTACAATGCCCTGTTCTGTTTCACCAACAGTGTGTTTCAAAAATATAAAACCCCCAGCCATGCAGAATAATAAACTACAGCGCAAAGCCCACATCAGAAAAGGGTTAGGGTCTGCACGGCGGCAGTTTTGTGTCCGTGCGCGCGTAATTTTGCGTTTTTTTTTGCGGGTTTGGGTGATTTTTATTGCGGTTTTGGGGGACTTTTTTTACGATTTCGGTCGGTGATTTCCCCCCACGCAATGGTATAGCAAGGAGCCACAGACAGACAGGCAACACACACAGACACACACACACTACAATGCCCTGTTCTGTTTCACCAACAGTGTGTTTCAAAAATATAAAACCCCCAGCCATGCAGAATAATAAACTACAGCGCAAAGCCCACATCAGAAAAGGGTTAGGGTCTGCATGGCGGCAGTTTTGCAAATAAGGGAGAGATAAAGAGAGAGAGAGAGAGAGAGTGAGAGAGAGAGAGAGAGAGAGAGAGAGAGAGAGAGAGAGAGAGAGAGAGAGCACATTATAAAGTCAATCTTCTTACCTTGTTAAAACCTCACTTTATCCTTGATAGCGAATGAACTGTCCATGATGTCATGCAATAATCCCTTGCTTGGTAAGTGATGTGTTGCAAATTAATGAAGCAAAACACACAGTCTACCATTAAGTAATTATGTTTCTGTCTACATGCCTGCACCGCGCGTTGTGATTGAAACCTAGACTGCTTCTGGGTAGTCCTGCCGTTTCCCTATAGCAACCTAAGCACAACGGTGGGGGCCACGGTTGGGCAAGGAGGTAGGGAGCGCTTGGTTGTATCTTCTTGGACCGCGCGGAGGTGCCGAAAGTCGGGGGGACGAAGATTTACTATTCTATAACTCGGTAACTCGGAGGGGGCTCAGGGGGGGGCTGACCTAGCCTGATACTTCAGTCCGCACATTACCACCCCCTGCTGGTGGGTGGTGTGTAGTGTGGACTGAACCCGGAGATATTTTATTTTATTTCAAGCGCGCCCAAAGGGCGGGCGCATTGAATGGGCCAATCAGGGTTGTATGCTTGGGGCACGTGGTTTGGCTGCTCCGGTCCCAGCCCCCTCCAAACAGAGCTCTTCTGCCCACGTCAGAGCAGTGTAGGCCCACGTGAGACTAGTAGTAGTAGTAGTAGTAGTAGTTTATTTTGGTCATTAAAATAAAGTAATACAATGCATTTATCTTTTCTTTCATTGAAAAGAAAATAAATAATAGTAGACAGACCAAAAAGGTGTAGGGCTGAAGCCTGAGCTTATTATGCCTACCCTTTAAACATTTAAGTAACTTCATTCTAGAAGAAAATACAACAAAAAAATGTAACAAACAAACAAACAGGACAACAAAACAAAGACACATGACAAACAAACAAACAAAAAGCAAACACCAAGAAAAAAAACAGAACAAACAACTACAAAGAAATTAGGCAACGTATCACTTGACAGAAGAAAACAAGGAAAAAAAAATAAAATAAACAATAAGAAGAAGAAGACAAGTACTAGAAACCAACTTTCGAGTTATCTGGTATATTTTGTCGCTCAATTATATTTGTAATTTAATTCAATAGACTGTATTTTGCTAAGGATTAGATTTTTTTTTCTTTTTCTTTTTAATTATTTAGTTTGTCCTACTACACTTATTTTATATATATATATATATATATATATATATACATAAACATATACACATATCTATACATACACATACATACATACACACATACAGTACATATATGCAATACATACATACATAACATACATATCACACTAATGCTCTATATCTATCTATTATGTTTGATTTATATAACCTTTTAAATGTATTTATTGTATTACAGTTTTTTAATTCTTTATTTAAGCT
Organism: Nannobrachium achirus; assembly: GCF_963921795.1. Taxonomy (NCBI): domain Eukaryota; kingdom Metazoa; phylum Chordata; class Actinopteri; order Myctophiformes; family Myctophidae; genus Nannobrachium; species Nannobrachium achirus. The sequence goes on from NC_137813.1 coordinate 69,651,371, forward strand.
ATTCCATATTTTAATCCCTATAACTGATATACATCTATCTCACTCGTGGACTCTGATTGGTGTCCTCTGCCCACGTGAGAGTCTAGTGGACTCTGATTGGTCCGTGAAAACTGTCATGGCGGAGTCAGACTCGACTTGTATTATTTTAATAAACTATACAATAGTGCCGTTTCATCACGTTTTAATACCATTTTGCACTAACGTAAACATGCAGTCATATAATATGTTATGAGAAATAACATATTTTTGCAATGTCACGCCACGTCGCCGTCGCGCTTGTGTGTGTGTGTGTGTGTATGTGTGTGTATGTGTGTGTGAGTGTGTGACGTCAATAGGCTTTAGCCCGCCCCCGCTGAAATAGAATGTCTGCTCGAAATCTTAGACTCTCTCCCCCACGTAGTGTGGTGTGTTGAGTCTGACGCTAGCAGTCAGGCTAGGGCTGACCAGTCACCAGGGGGGGCTGTAGCCCCCGTAGCCCCCCCCCTTCCCGCGCTACTGGGTCATGTTTCAGCTCATTTATGCTCATCCTCTCTGCCTGCCTGCTTACACAGCAAAACACATTAACTGAAGGTCACGTGACCTAATGTCGTGCATTGTGGCCCGGGTAATGTTGTGAAATGGTTTATTGTAACATGTGAGAAAACTGAGAATGGGAATGGTTAGGGCAGGGGTGTGGGCATTGCAACAACTCTTTCCAGGGGGCCATACTTTGACTGATTGATTGATTGATTGAAGACTTTATTAGAAGTTTGCATAGAAAAAGGTACAGTTTCATGACGGTACTGTTAAGATAATTGATTAAAATGTTCCTGTTATTATGATTAACACGGTATAGATATCATTTTCAGTGTTAAACGTCAATGCCATCAGAATGTTGGGACAAATAACTAATCCTCGCAATGAGATCTGTCCACTCCAGGTCTGTACAAAGATGTTGACCAGGGAAATGATATCTCAATAAATGTCAGACTGCCCAGGACACTGGATAACGAAAAGCCAAAACATTCTACATCCTTGGCTTCTGAGTCCACGAGACTCAGTCATGACACCATCTCATGATATCCATTGTTATGTGTAATTGTCCAATCAGAATGTGACCATTGTATTCTGTAACTCCATATATCGGTGAAGTTATGTTTTGGATAGGCAGAGAAGCTACGATGGGTGAAAATGCTCTACTGTACTTGCTGTACAGTACACTTTGAACTCTGACTATACTTTCAATACAGCTAACAGAAAACCCACTTGCACTGGTGTGGCCTCCTTTTATTGTGTGAGACTCTGACTAACTGTGATTTTATTCTGTGGGTAGAAGCTGAGTCTTCTTGTGAAAGGATAACATTCTGAAGGAATTACAAATATGGGAATTAAACCAAAATCCCATCAGGTACAGTTCACTGGTACAAGGTCTACTAAAAGGAGATCCTAGAAAAGACTACGCTTATTTCCACAGGAAAGGTATCTCATATAACATTGAATGACAGACAAATAGAACACAGTACTATGCAGTAGATATAGTCAGTAAAAAATATAGTCAGTAAAAAACAAATACTGACTTTGATAAAGTGAGCGAAGGGCAAGGAGAGGGAAGCACGCACATCTTCAAAAAATGTTTCAGGTGCCGAACCAAAAAATACACATCATAGGAAGAAGAGAGGTCCGCACACTGTTCTGCAGCTCCAGCGACAATTTATTTATTAAAAAGAAACAACGTTTCGACCCATGTGGGTCTTCATCAGGTCTGGTGTCACAGTGAATGATAGGTAGGTTAAGTACAGAGAGAGGAGTCAAACAAATTGTTCACAGCTGTGTTTCCTTAAGGATCAATGACACACCCACTCCCTCCACAGGAAGAAAATGACACTAACCGCTTTCTGTCACGAGGGTACAAACAAGAATGGGTTGACTCTGCAGTTAAACGTTTCGAATCTATCACACAAGAAGAGTGTTTAAATCCAGTCAAGCGTCCTCAACATAAAGACAACCATCCTCTATGTATCACTAAATATTACTCCATGGGCTTTGAATTCAGAAAAATTCTCCACAAACATTGGCATATTATAGACACTGATCCCAAATTGAAAGCGGTCTTCAAAGAGCCCCCTAAGTTAGTTTTCAGACGTTCCCCTAACCTAAGGGACCAACTGATACGGTCTTATACACCACCTCCTATCCCCACCACTTTTCTATCTAACATTTCTCATGGTAATTATAAATGCTCCAACTGTGCTCAATGTGGTTACACTACGAAATGCACAACGTTTACTCATCCCCACAGTGGAAAGGTACTGAGCATAAAAGGAGTTATCTCCTGTTCGAATACCTTTGTTGTCTACCTTATTAAATGTCCCTGTGGGCTAGCGTATATAGGTATGACTACTAGAGCTTTACGCACACGCATTAGTGAACATAGAAGTAATATCAGATGTGGGGACATACGCAATCCTGTAGCAGCCCATTTCAAGAAAATGGGACACAGTATTACCTCTTTACGCTACTGGGGAATAGAGAAGGTAGATAGGCCTCCTAGAGGTGGAGATCAAAACCGTTTACTGTTACAACGAGAACTTTTTTACATTTATGCATTGAATACCATGGCCCCTCATGGGCTAAATGAAGAATTTGATGTTAAACCCTTCTTATAACTCTTCTTTATTTTCTATAATTGTTGCCTTTTTGAGAACTTGTTTTTTAATCATGTCTCTTTATAATGTATACTTGTGTTGTTTATTTGTTTGTTTTCCTTGCCTTACTTTATACTTTATTTTGTACTGCATATCTGTACCCACTATCTTTTTGTACCTACTCTTATATTGGTCCTGTGTCTAGGCGTCTGATGAGGTGTTTTTTTAGGAATATATATACCTTTATTCCTAGTGTGTTTGGATCCCAACACCCTTGATTATCGAGAATTTCTTTGGCTTTGCCTCTTAAAACTGTTTATCTTGTAAGCTACTGCTAAAATATTTTCATACTAGCTACTACAGTATTTAAAAATATTTTTACTACCAACAAAGTACAACTTTTCCCCTGTAGAGGGGGTGGGTGTGTCATTTTCTCCCTGTGGAGGGAGTGGGTGTGTAACAGAACAATTTGTTTGACTCCTCTCTCTGTACTTAACCTACCTATCATTCATTGTGAGACCAGACCTGATGAAGACCCACATGGGTCGAAACGTTGTTTCTTTTTAATAAATAAATTGTCGCTGGAGCTGCAGAACAGTGTGCGGACCAGTGTAAAAAAAGAGGGTCAGACAATGTGTGTAAGGTATTTCTAATGTAATTAGTGGTAATCTTACTCCTAAATGTGGAAATATCTGGTCAGATGATGTGTGGTTTATCTGAACGTGTATTTGCAAGTTCCTTGTCTTTCCCAAAAATGTGCTGTTTTTGCAAAAGAGACAGATACATAGTTCAAATATTGCTGACAGCACTTGATCCAGTGTGTGCAGTACACACATGCAGAGATTTCACTTCTTACTTTGTCTCGGCAGGAAAAATTCTTCCTTGTAGCCTACAAAAACTAATTTCACCTGTAAACCTGCAATGTGACAATGAAGTTGATTCTGATTCATTTTAAAGAAGAAAAACGATATTATTATTTATTTTTGGAAGTGTGTTCTAATATTAGTCTATTATAGGAAATGTAATGAGTGAATGTTTACATTTTATTAATTGACAATGTATTAATTGTCACGTCACATCACGTCACGTCACGTCACGTCACGTTTGGTTCAGCCGCCATGATCGTTTGGAATATTGTTTGTGATGATTGTTGTTTGCTATAGTTGTTTTTTTGTTTTTTGATCACAAAATACGGGGGATTACGGGGCGGCTAGCTGACCTTACAAGGAATTTCGATAGAGTATGGTTGGGCTGTGTTAAAAGACCTCAAATTGATTGTCAGTTTGACACTGGCATCTATGTCCACTGTGATCTTGTTCACAGAGCCTCTCTCCTCCTCTCTAAATACTTTCTCTATGAGTAAGCACAGGCTGTGCTACTCAAAGCGAAAGAGTAAACACACACCACTCTTTCGCTTTGAATAAGCACAGGAATAAAGATGTTAGGTATGGTGTTATAATGATATTTTAGCCAGCAGCCTCTAGGCAATAGGCATGCACCACATGCTCCTGCTTTGAGTAGACGTACCTCTCTTTTGCTTTTGTTTTTAACAGTACTGCTTTGAGTAGACATCTCTCTCTTTTGCTTTTGTTTTTAACAGTACTGCTTTGAGTAGACACTCTCTTTTGCTTTTGTTTTTAACAGTACTTAGTACAATGGAACATCACCTTGGGATGAAAAGTTTGAGAATGAATCTGTGAACTTAGTCCAAGCAGACAGCAGATAGTGTTGCGCTAGGCATCCACCAAGCGCAAAACAGTCGCCTTGGAAAACAAGGAAGTGTTGGTGAAAATAGAATCCAGTTTCTGTTACTGCGTTGTCTATTTCTCGCTACAAATATTTAAAAAAACAAACATCTGAATATAAAAACATTTAAAACAATCACAGAACCTAATGATGTTTGGCTAAAACATATCATCATTACAATTGACATGAGTTCATGTGATTGATTATATGAGTGAAGGGGAAGAAATTTGTGCATGTCTGTGCCTATATAGACTGAACTCTTTGAATTCACATAAATGCTCCATTCTTTCTACCAGTGAATGTCTGAGTGTATTTCAACATGCTCAACTCACTTAGTTTAGTGTGATCATTCTGTTGACATAAACATATGTTGATGTGTTCTTCACAGTAGTTTTAATGTTGACAGAGTCCACTAGATGGCGATCATTAGCCACCTGACAGAAAGAGAGAGAAAGACACAAAGATAGAAGGATGGATGAAGACATGTCATAAATACAAACTTAAACTCCATATGATTTTGTCATTTCTCATTGGAGAAAATCCTGAAACATTACAACTATGCAATGTATGAATCTACTTGGTTTCCTGGTAGAGTCCTTACTTGTCACGAGTCCTTATGTAGACTTTTTAGCTTTGATTGTTGAATATCTTGTAGTTGAAATTGAAATCTGGTCAGACACAAGTTGATACTTGGTCATAAGAGAGTTTCTATTGCCTGCTTAGACGAAGTGGTGCGCTGGGCGGGGAGAGAGAGAGACAGAGACAGATGTTGTCAAACTGGTTTAAACTTCATACAGACAAAAAGAACATCTGATAATGTCAACCTACAGTACCACAACATCATTGGAAAAGAATGTGTGTGTGTGTGTGTGTGTGTGTGTGTGTGTGTGTGTGTGTGTGTGTGTGTGTGTGTGCGTGCGTGCGTGCGTGCGTGCGTGCGTGTGTGTGAATAAGAATACAACGTTTTGAATACGAGCACGAGCGAGCGAGTTTTAAAATGCGCCAGAGAGGAGCGAGGTTTCATCTCAAATCGTCCAGGTGAAAACAAAAGACAACATTTGCATTCCAATGGGAGCGTGTGCCACTGCCACCAGAGCGAACTGGCTCAACCGGTTGTGGCCAGCCAATGCTGATCCACTGTATTATAATGTACATTTCAACTCTGCAGGGCACTTTGGGCCGGGAATTACTGCGAGGTGCTGCAGCGATGCGCCACCCCCAGTGGCGGTGTGTATGATCTCTGTGCAAAAGAGTCGGTAGAACCAACCGTGTGCTGTGAGACCCCAGACATGCTTACTCGAGGCATGTTTTCACTACAGTTCCAGAATTTTTCCTCCAAATAATTAGCATAATAATTTTCAACTTGCCGGGAGTTTAGTTTTTTGGGTGTTTTCACATGCCCTCATGGGCAGCAAAAATGCTGCCATAGCCATAAAATACGTTCTTTTCACTAAACCATTGTCGCGTTATGAAAGTCCGTGTTGCCAGACTTTGTGAGAGAAATAAGCAAACAGGTGTATGAAAATAAGCCAAAAAAGTGATATTATCTAGGCCACACAAACACTTTAAAACTATACGCATCGCCACATCAGCTACTTGAAAATTACCGATCTACAAACTCACAACAAATAAAATGCAACCAGCAACTATCAATATATACAAGCAACTTTGCGGAAATGAAGCCCAGAGTCGCTTATAATTAGTAGAGACTAGAAGCTCGGCCGGCCGAGTGTCTAGGTCAGAGCCTGGCATGCTCGGAAATTATGTAAATAGGGAATAAATGCCCCACCTTTAATGCAAACACCATTATACCTGTTGTCATAGGACCCGTTTTGACCATCTGTGTGCATTTATGCCTATATGGAGATATCTGTGTCTCTGTGCGTCCATTTTATGCCCATATATGGACATCTCTGCCTCTCCCTTTATGCTCATTATCCTAAAGGAGTTCGCTATAAACAATGTTGTCAGTAATGCCCTTGTCATTATCCACAATGAAAACTTTTACAGCCTTTGGAGAAGGCTGTGTAGAGTTGGCTATGAGCGAACACAGGTTGAGGCAAGTAGATGCCAACTCGTTCATTCTCTTGGCCCTGACCCTTATTGATGGTAACGGAGAAAGCTAAACGGATAGGGAACTGTCGTCTAATGAAGGTGAAGGGACGCTCACCTCTGTCATAGTGAGGTATTCTTGTTAGGAAGATTGTTGCATTACCACCTTTCTGGTGCCATTGAGAGTGCGGCCAGGACCTGCTTGCAGGTTTCTAAGCAGCATGAGGTCGTCCAGGTCCAAATATGGGGCTTGTGAGGTCAGACTTAATGAGATGTGTCGGGTATCTCCATATATGGATTTCAACATTAAATACGTAACCATGGTAACCTGTTGTGGAGGCCGAGTGTTTTTAGCAGCATGTATAAGCAGATTTTAACGTAACCATGTGTGCCTTAGAATACTAGTTTGAGATATTGAATAACCAATATACCTAAGATAATCATGTGTGCCTTATATTATTATGCATGGAAATAATGTATCACATATACAGGATATGTAATCAAGCGTGTTTTATGTTTTTAGGCTGTAACTACTATAAAATATCTACATATGTCATGAAAGCATTTGTGGCTCAATGTCTAGTGAGAAAGAGGGCCTGTAGGAAGGGAATGAGACAGCCACTGTGGGCTATTTATAATCACACTGCATGCACGGGCACCAAGCCCCTAAGGAGAGTACAGTCTAGCTGGCAGGAAGAGGTCAGCAATACAGCTACATTTGGAAGGAAAGGTTCAGGCATGGATAGACACATGGCAATATTAAGGCTCAGGTTAAGGCAGACGCAGCAGTAAGACGGGGAAATTAACAACCACATCGACACATTTATGAGTTAGCGCATAGGATCTCAAAGGAAAGAGCTGAAACTGTCACGTAGACAGCCCTACCCTCTCCCAAAGGAAAAGGCCAAGACTCTTAAAGGACAACTTTGTTTTTTTACAACAAGGGTTCATATTTTAGATTGTAATTAGAGAAAAGAAAAAGTGAGTGTGAAAATGTTTTCATTTGCTTCGTTCTATTGTTTTATCGCGTTTACCGTGCTAAAATGTGGGGCATGCGTACGCATGGGGGCATGCGTACAAGTGGCTAAATATGTCTTTTTAGACACAATAAGCCAGCAGTTTCTTTATTGCTATTTACAGTAACACTTCTAGCCCCCATGAGTCACATCCAACCATGAAAGGTTGCGTTGTATCTTGGGAATGGGCTTATTATGTGTAAAATGACATATTTAGCCACTTGTAGGCATGCCCCCACTACTGAAATAAAAATCTCTAAAACAATAGAAAGAAGTAAATGAAATCAATTTAACACTCATCTTTTATATATTCTTTAATTACGATCTAAAATATGAACCCTTGTTGTAAAAAACTAAAGTTGTCCTTTAATAATGGTGGTGTAGCACAGGAGGTCAGTCTAATTCGAAATATGAATAAAGCCCTACCCAGGAAAGGAATGTTTAACCATGGATGGGCCAATAGATGAAATGTCATGGCCCATTTCTGTAGTTTTGTGTGACGTATAATGAACCTCCAACCTTTCTGTGTGCACTATAAAAACTGCCATATCCTGTCTGTATTCACTTGGTGTTGGTACTCCGAGCCTGACATCAACGCACCCAGGTTTACTCAATAAAGCGGTTTGAGAACAAGAATCTTTCGGTTTCTGTTTCCAACATGCGGAAAACCACAGTGGCGGTTCTGGGAAAACACTGATGTCAGACATTAGCTCCTCAGACGGAGATTCCGAACCTTTCATGCCGGTTCCGTAAAACCGCGTATCGGGTCGGGTCGAGGCCAGGCACTACACTCCCTGCTGCGGTGGGGAACGCGCGTGCCGAAGTCTGTGTAATGCAAACCCCATTATACCTTTTGTCATAGGACCCGTTTTGACCATCTGTTTCCCTGTGTCCATTTATGCCCATATATGAAGATATCTGCAGACACAGTGCCGGTTACGGAATGCCCTGATGTCAGACATCAGCTCTGCATACGGAGAATCCGAACCGTTCGCGCCGGGTTCCGGAAAATCGCGTATCAGGTCGGGTTGAGGCCGGGCACTGCACGGCATCTGCTGCGGAGGGGAAACGTGCGTGCCAAATTTGAAGCCGGTGGGACGAACGGTTCCCGAGATACGCGGATTACATACATACATACATACATTACATACACACTCAGAGAGATTTTTTGTTGACTCATGTAGCATACATGATGTCAGAGCCTTTTATGAAGTGATGTCACAATGAGTTAGCGCTTGCTCCGGAACAGCCCGATGTCAGACATCATCTCTGCATACGGAGATTCCAAAACTTTCGCGCCGGATCCGAAAAACCGTGTATCGGGTCAGGTTGAGGCCTAGCTAAGAACGTAGGCAAAGGTCTGAGCTATCTGCGTGAGAAATTGCTGTCAGGGCTCTTTCATGCAATTCGGGCCAATTCGGATTCGTCGTCCATTGGCTTCAATTAGTAGTCAGGACTCCGCATATGGAGATTCCGAACCTTTCGCGTTGGTTCCGGAAAACCACATATCGGGTCGGGTCGAGGCCTAGCTAAGAATGTAGGCAAAGGTCTGAGCTATGTGAAATTTGGAGTCTGTAGAACCAACCATGTGCTGTCAGGGCACTTTCGTGCGATTGGCCCAATTTGGCCTCGGCTTCAATAAGTAGTCAGGATGGCAACACTGGCCGCTTGCTTGAGTGAGTCGAGTGCTCCGGTTCATTGTCTGTCTCTCATTCTTTCTCTCTCAGTCTCACCCTAAATCCTACAAATGGATTTAACAAGTTTCAAGACTTATTCTTCATGCAACAACACATACGGTTCAGAAAGGGTCGCTTATGCGTTATGCAACGTGTTGCACTTGTAGGCTTGTAGATTATTAGCTGTGATTTTTTTCACGTGTCACCGTAAACGATGGATGACCAGACTCGATGCTCGCTGCTCTGTAAAACACTTTTAATCATCAAACAACGACGAGAAACTATTAACTGATGACGCTGCTCTTTGAGTTGGTAAAGCTTCCAACTTTCATCACAGCATAATGAGCACATTGCATCCCAATCAGACTAAAAATAGGCTAGTATAGAATAAAATAAGTTTGAACCATGAAATGATCTTGCAAGAACCTGTGGCCGTAGGCTGGAGAAAGAAATAGACTTCTGTCTTCTGTGTTTGGCTTAATATAGGCCTACACATTCGAATGCAATATGGATTCTAGCCTAATAATTACTCCCCTTATGCATCTTTAAATAAGACTCACCAATTCACATTCCACTTCAACTCATTGATTATGAGTCTCCAAACATGTACTTTTCCGTTGAGATGTAACACACCTTGTAATGGCGTGGCAGTTCTGTTCAAGAATGACATTTACTTTCAATTTCCACTGTGTTCGCTCCTGCGAACAACACAGTGTCCTCCTACTGTGTGTGTGTGTGTGTGTGTGTGTGTGTGTGTGTGTGTGTGTGTGTGTGTGTGTGTGTGTGTGTGTGTGTGTGTGTGTGATTCAGCAAGGCTCTGGGACAGGGGAGCTGGAGGAGGAGACTACATACTGTACATACAGTAACTTTAGAAGGCAATCATAGCCAATCAAGAGGGAATATAGGAAATGGGACATATCCATGTTGATGACATGACTTTAGAGATACTGTGAACAGCTTTGTGTGATTTTAGGCCAAAATCTGTAGGAGCAGGAGCAGTGTCCAAAAATGTGTTTTGCAGAAATTGGCCTGATGGTGGCGCTAGAAGAGGGTCATGTGAGAAATGAGGGGCGGAGGTTGTGATTTGCCAGCCAAGGAGTGTGTGTGTGCAAAGTTTGTCATGGATAGGGGCAATGGTGCTGGAGATAAGAGTAGGGGAAAACGTGTGACGTGACGTGACGGACAGACGGAGGGACAGACAGACAGCCGGTGGAGGTTTTGATAGTAACTGTGACCTGACGGTCGCAACCATGGCTGATGGCAAACAACATAAGCTCAGTGGTTCCCAAACCTTTTAGCTTGAGACCCAAATGAGAAATTAGTTAACAAGTGAAAATAGCAGATCTACAAGCACACAACATGTCACAATGCGACGTGTTACTATTTCTAAGCATTTTTCATGTATTGATGTTAATGTATTGATTGCTATTGTAAGTCGCTCTGGGCATTTATTTACCCTCCCGACAATCGGGCTGTCTCCGACTGAATCGGGCCTGACTATCGGGCATACATTTTGTCTAGTGTGAGGGCTCACAGATCAAATCTGAGCCCAGCCGAGTGGATCGGAGGACGATCGGGGCCAGCCCGACTCTTTTCAAAAATGTTTGATATTTTTCTGGATTTTCTGGTATGGAACATCAGCGGGGGACAGAGAGAAAGACAGCCGCTGATCGACAGCTCTCTCTCTCGTTTTCTCTCCCTCTCTCTCTCTCTCACTCACACACATACACACACACGCGCGCGCAGACACAATTTTCATACCGTCCGTCCGTCCATTAGGTTGTATCATGATTGCTTGGGATGGGAATTAAAACTCAATGGTAGCGGGTTTGTTTTATATCAGCAGAAATAGTCGCTACCAGTCACAGACTGGGAACAGCACACGAGTGACATGACACATCTCGCTTTGCTCTTGCAAGACACGCCCAGCCTGATCTACAAACCCTACAACGTGGCGCGGAGGGACACAGTTTGATCTTGGAAATCTAATGTTCTGTGCGCTACACAGTCATACGACTAATCATAAATCAGGCACCATGAAGCAGACGGCACGCAGCAGCAGCTTGACTAGTTTAGTAGTGGAGAGAGAGGGGGAAAGTTGAAGAGTTGAACAGATGCATGGATCATGTATGGACATAAAACGTGTCAAAGTGAACTCATTATCATCAAAATGGGACAAATTCCATATTGAAGCGTTTTTTTTTTTCCTCCATTGCGCAAGGCGAGGCGATGGTGTGTTGAGTGGATAACGTTAATGTGTTTGTTTGTGCGTACGCGTTTGTGTGTGTGTTGCAAGGCGAAGAACAGCCCCCGTGATATTCTGTATTCATTATATTATGTATTATTGCTTTGTTCAGGCCCAACTCAATCTGGATAGAATCATGTAGTATGCAGAGTCCCCGACATTTCAAAATTGCTAGTGTGAGCCTGTTTAGATTATCTGGTCAGATAATCTTAAACAATTATCCTGTAGTGTTTAATGCTACCCGATTCCATCGAGCCCGATTATCTGCTAATGTAAGAGTGTCTGCTAAATGCCTTCATTGTAAATTGAGGTGAGCTTGTAATGTAGATCTAATATTTTCACTACTTCTTAAAAGTAAAAAGAAATACATGTATTTTATTTATTACTCTTAAGAAGTAGTGAAAATAGTAGATGCACATTATATACTCGTGACCCATAACAATGTGTCTGTCACCAAATAATGGGTCCCAACCCAAGCACATCTGTGATAAATAAACTACCATCACGCCAGTCGACATTCTAATGCTTGAGCTTGAGGTGATTGTGGCTGGATTTTCACAACCAAGCACAGCATATCATTTAATGTGGAAGGATTCACTGTCATTTGAATTGAAGGTAGCATTTAGTGCCCCAGTAGCTCCCCTGTAGTTTACCATTTGAAGACTAAGTCTCACCCTCATTTATCAACGTGGTGCAGATCAAAATTTGGGTGTACACCGAAATTTATGGAAGTCTCGACATTTATCATTTCAACTTGACTTTGATGTTGGCGTAGGGTAGGATCAAATCTCACGTCAAGTCCAGAGGTGGTGTAGGACCACTTTGTTCCATCGCAGGCAGCAAAGCAGCATTGTATGCGCATCTGACAGGCATCTAAACATATGTATTAACTCAAAAAAATATATAGCTAGCAAAGAAATCCATAATAAAAATGTAAAAAAAGAAAAAAGAATATAGTATATTTCCTAAACGCATAAAAAATAGGTAAACGATATCCACATCTTTTACAACAGGTGACATAATTATAAGCGATCACCCGACCAATTAAAAACCGTAATTTTGGCACCTATTTAAATGAGCTTTGACAGTCATCAGATGGCAACAATGGCAGACCTGGCTGTTCTAGAAGAGGTCATAGCAGAGGCAGCAGAGGAAGAAGAGAATGGAGAAGAGGGTGCGCGTCTTAGGGCCGAGCGGGTCTTTAAAGACAGAGCCGACCTATTGGCTGAAACTAACACCTGGCTGATGAGTCGGTTCCGTTTTCCACGGCACATTTTAATATGGCTGTGTGATCGATTAGAACCCTTATTAAGGAGACAAACCAGGCGCTCACGCGCCATATCAGTGCCCACCCAGGTTCTCTCCACATTGGGGGTGCTGGCCACCGGGACATTCCAACGCGAGATCGGGGATAGGTCTGGCATCACTCAGCCCACGGTGAGCCGGATGATGCCCTCTGTACTGGAGGCTATCAAATCCCTTACAGAGGAATTCATCCGGTTCCCATTTAACGAGGGGCGCCAGCAAACAATGATTAAACGTGGATTTTATGACATTGCTGGATTACCGAACGTGATTGGAGCGATTGACTGCACGCATGTCCGAATTAAGCCACCATCGGTTAATGCTTAAATGCATTATGTCAATCGCAAAAACTACCATTCCATCAACGTTCAGGTAATTTGTGATGCCGACCTATCCCTCCTCAATGTGGTGGCCCGGTGGCCAGGGGGTTCCCACGACTCCTACATATTCCACAACAGTGGTGTGGGAATTGAACTGCTGGCGGGCGCTTTACGCGGCAGGAGTCATTTAATAGGTGAGTAGATTTGGATATAGGCTGTGTAGCCTGTGTTAAAAATGAAAAACATTAATTTAGATGTATTCCAAATACTAACATTTCAGTGGGACATGTGTTCTAGGTGACAAAGGTTATGCCATGGCAGAGTACCTCATTACTCCACTGCAGGAACCCCAAACTGCCCAGGTTCAATGATGCGCACATCGAAACACGCGCAACTGTGGAGCGCTGCATTGGACATTTAAAAGGTGAGATGCGTGTGTGATCACATACATTTCTTTTCAGTAATCATTTATTTCGTTATCAGATATTTAAGTCTAATCCACATCTGCTTGTGTTACAAAGGCAGGTGGCTTTCCCTGAGCCACACTGGTGGCACAATGTTGTACAAGCCAGAGAAGGCTTGCAACATGATAATGGCCTGTGCTGTTCTCCATAACATTGGGGTGGCCCACGGAGTGCCCCTGGAAGGCCCCATTTTGTTGGACGAGCCCATGCCCATCGAACCAATGTTACCTCTACCAGCGAATAATTACCAGAGGGCCGCACAGAGGAGGGCGGAAATCATTCGTCGTTTTTAAAAATGTATGTAACCCCATTCTGACTGTTTAGCCTGATAAGCTATAACGAAATACTATTTATAATGCAGAAATAATAATTATCATTACAAAAATGCATACCTCAAAGTGCTCCAGGGTTTATAGTCGGAGACCTTAAGGATATCTCGCGCTAATCAGTCTAAAAGCGCGAAATTTTGCACAGATGTAGCTCAGGGCATGCTCTAATGAATTAGCTAGGGCGCCCGAGTCAGCGACCTTCGGGGTCGCCACAGCGGCCAAATCAAGTTGGGCTCCCATCGACTTTCAATACAGGAGGAAAATACCCAGAAAAACACTTTTTTTCTGGGTATTTAAGTAGGATGTGAGGGGTCTAGCTAGGGGTTTGTCATGATGCTGAATCCACTGCAAGCATGTGTTTTGCACAAAAAACATTCCTTGGGCTAGAAATGGCCTCAGAGAACGATGCATATATGGGTGAGCATTCATGTTAGTCGGAGGCCTTAGGTTTTTTTTTCTCGTGCTAATCAGTCTAAAAGCGCCAAATTTTGCACAGATGTAGCCCAGGGCATGCTCTAATGATTTAGCTAGGGCGCCCGAGTCGGCGACCTTCGGGGTCCCATAAAACGATGGTTTAGTGATGAAAAGTGATGAGTCATCACTTTTCAGAGTTTTGTAGGTGTTTTCTGGAGCTGTGGCGACCCCGAAGGTCGCCGACTAGGGCGCCCTAGCTAAATCATTAGAGCATGCCCTGGGCTACATCTATGCAAAATTTGGCGCTTTTAGACTGATTAGCACGATAAAAAAACACCTAAGGCCTCCGACTAACATGAATACTCACCCATATATGCATCATTTTCTGAGGCCATTTCTAGCCCAAGGAATGTTTTTTGTGCAAAACAAATGCTTGCAATGGATTCAGCATCATGACAAACCCCTAGTTAGACCCCTCACATCCTACTTAAATACCCAGAAAAAAAGTGTTTTTCTGGGTATTTTCCTCCTGTATTGAAAGTCGATGGGAGCCCAACTTGATTTGGCCGCTGTGGCGACCCCGAATGTCGCAGACTCGGGCGCCCTAGCTAAATCATTAGAGCATACCCTGGGCTACATCTGTACAAAATTTGGCGCTTTTAGACTAATTAGCACGACATTACCATGTCATCTCCCTAACGTCTCCGACTATTACTAACATTAGCATAAAACAAGCAAAGGCAACGAAACAACTATAAACATGGAATAAATAATAATACACTTTACACAGCGTTTTACTGACCAAAATGTATTTATTCCACATTCGGCCGGGTCTGCAGTACGCTGCATATTCTCTCCACACCTTGCGAGATGCACACTGTTAAATTAATTAAAGACTGATTAATTTGACCCAAGGCTTCGATTATGTTCTGTTGGTCCTCCAGGACTGCAGCTGTGACCACCTGGGCTCTTTCGGCAGCAGAGGAAGGGCGCACGCTCTCACCGCGCACCTCTCCTCTGCCTCCCGCATCACCACCACTGCCAGCTGGGATGTCGGGGACCGAGGAAGGGCGCGCGCTCTCACCGCGCACCTCTCCACGGCCTCCCGCACGGGCCGCACCACCACTGCCAGCCGGGCCCGAGACATCACTGCTGCTGGGGACGGAGGAAGGGCGCGCGCTCTCACCGCGCACCTCTCCACGGCCTCCCACACGGGCCGCACCACCACCGCCAGCCGGGACACCACTGCTGCTGGGGACAGAGGAACCACTGATGCCACCAGCTCCTTCCTCCTCTGAAACAACGGCTTCCCCCGTTGTGCCACTGCACGAAAGCTCTGAAATTGCAAATTGTATAAAGAATAAAAACTACTGTAAATGTGTGAACGGTGTACTCATTTAAATGTAAGGCAATAGGCTACTGATATCATATGCATGATCTTACCATCAAACACAGCGGTGTCGCCTCCTGGCACATCCAACCCTTCGATGGATTCTTTGCCTATCAGGCTGGCAACCCTCTCCTCCACCTCGGTCAGCTCCAAATCTGGATTTGTCTGGTCATAGGATCACAATGGAAATAAGTTTCCCATCTGTATTGCATTTAATCAACTTGTTGCTTTGCGGGCTACAATGTCACATAACTAACTTACCTGACCACCACCGGTTAACAGTGCGCTCTGTCGATGAGCGCTGACGCGCTTCTTCACTGCCATTTTAATGTCAGACCATTTCTTCTTGACCTATAAATGAATGTAAATATACATTAAAAAAAGAGAAGTAGGCCTACGCTGTGGCATATTGTTCAAATATATATTAGGCTATCGGCTAAATCTAGAGTGAAATGGTAAATCAAACAAATCTAGGCTATATTAAGCTATATTAAATCCATATTGAAATGGTAAATCAAACCTCTGCTGTAGTCCTGACGTCTAACGCTGTTCACTTCCCTCATTATCTTGGTCCAAATCTTGTTTTTTTGAAAAGCACTAATCCCACTGCTTTTGTTCCCAAACAATACTCGTTTATGTTTGGAAACCTCGGAGGTGAGGACATCAACCTCATCCTCGGTATAGTTTCTTTTTTTTGCCGTCTTCTGGCCACTCATTGTTGCAAAATCTGGGGGAGAGGCTTCTGAAACTCGCATATTTAAGGGTGTGCCAGATTGATTTCAGCCGCCGCATTTATCAACGCTGCGATCACATTTACACCAGGTGTGTCTGTTTAGGAATCATTGATAAATGCCGTGCACACGTTGCCCTATGCAAAATTTGGTGAAAAAAATAGACCATTTTTTACACTCCATTGATAAATGAGGGCCTAAGTCTTCCTACAGCCATGATTGATGATTTTATACCTGATGCTCTGTTTTTCCTTTAAGTAATGCTTTAACTAGACACTTGAAACTGTGCTTTTATACCTGCTATTTGCATAATTATGTTTTCAACCTGCATGACAAGTACTTATGCCTTAATTATGTAAAGTATTACAAACTAGTCCTTGCCCGTTGTTGTGGTGTGTAGTCTGTGTACTGGGTATTGGCTTGTGCTGTTACCATGGCGGCGGTATCAGTGATGTCATAGTAGGATTTAAGACACTTAAGTGATATCAGTCATCTCCAAATTTGGGCACTGTTTCAGTATGTGGCTGTTACCATGGCGCTGGTATCAGTGATGTCAGTAATCTCGCACTGTTTCAGCATGCATATCAGACAGACAGACAGACAGACAGACAGACAGACAGACAGACAGACAGACATTAGGTCATCTATTATGTAGGATAATGAGAATCCACCTTATTTGACTTGAATATATTGATTGATTGATTGATTGATTGATTGATTGATTGATTGAAGAATTCATTAGAAGTTTGTGTAGCATAGGAAAAGGTACAGTTTCATGACAGTACCGTTCACTGGTACAAGGTCAACTAAAGGATAAACACCTCAAGAAAGCTTTTGGGCTTGTTTCGATTGGGGTCCTTTTGAACTAATATAACATTGAATGACAGACAAATAAAACACAGTACTTCGCAGAAAAACTAAAAACACAACGCAAAATGAGAGAGATAGAAAGGTCTGGGGATTTAAGGATAGGCTTTGTTTTATTTTACCAGTATTATTTGGTAAAAGAAAACCAGTATTATATTTGATTTGTCTGTTCCTTCCTGTGATTTGACTTGTTCTGTTCTGTTGCTTTACTCACTATCCTCTCTACCCTATTCTAACTCTTCCTGTAACAGAGAGCTCACACAATAATTATTATTTTACACCTACTGTATAATTGTGCAAGTGACAAAGTTGATTCTGAATTTGATTCAGCAACCAGTACGTTTAGGATGTCTTTAACAGTTATATAATGAGCAAGAAGCATACTGTAGGCCTACTGTAATGACTTGCCACGTGCATGCCATCAACAACCAGTTGTTCCAGATCAGGGTGGTAACCATGTGTTTAAGATTCAACTGAACGATTCGGAGAGACCTTTTGGTCAATTTTGTTCTGTTTCGAATATTTTTTATTGTGAAGCACTGCATAAAATATACATTTTCAAAACAGACATTAAACAGACTTACAGTGAAAGAGAACAAACTTTTTAAATGTACATTTCTCATAATTGTTTACAACCAAGGGTGCTTTGCATAACCAAAAGTGTACATTCAAAACCAAATAAAGTCTTTCTTTATCCTTGCAAATTCAATTTCTCAAAGTTAAAATGTCAGTTCATTTTGCGAATGAAAACAAATTCAACTTCAGTTCAGTTCACTTATACAGTCAATAAATCAGTCAGGTCCAGTCCAGTCAAGTCCAGTCCAGGTGTTTGCACTGGTAAACAGTGAGCAGAGTGGATATGCAGATGATTTGATCATAGACGACTCACTGATGACGAAAGAACATTTTGATAAAGGATCTTATGTAAACTATACAACTCTAAAAGATGACTGTCACTGACGATGAATGAACACTTTGATAAAGGATCTTGTACAGTATATAACTCTAATGAGCTGCTGCTGCTGCTGCAGTATTAAATATCTGACAGTGTTTGCTGCACTAATGAGAGAGTTGCTCCACTGATCCTCTCTACATCACTTTAACATCCCAAAGAGAGATGCTTAAACTTGACAGACTTTGATATCAGTAGTTGTGTTACCACCTGTATTTATGAGTATAGTGAAGGCCTGACTAGTATAGTATAGTCAGGCCTTCAGGGTCGTAGAAGGACACCTCCCCCCTGTCATAGTCCAGCTGGACTTCTCTTCAATGCGAGGGTTTTTCTAAGCCCATTAGTGTACTTCCCACTTCTCTGCCATAAACACCAAAATCCATATTTTGGTGAGACATTGGGTATCTCTCCCTTCCTGTCAACTGACTCTTTAGCCAAACCTATATTCCAGTCAGAATTCTCTCCCACCTCGACCTCCCAGCTGTGTTTTCCTGAACTGAAGCCCCCTGAACCCAGAACAGTAGCATACTTAGTGAACCTCTTTGGCTTGTCAGGATGCTGCTGCCTTGTGTCTGTAGACTCTGTGTTTGGGTCCAGAATGACAGGAGTTAACTTGACCTTCTCCTTCATCTCCTCCCACACTCTGAAGGTCAGGTTTTCCAGGTGTTTGGCGACGTCTATCAGCACTCTCAGTGCTGATAGCTCTTATTCTACAGCAGATATGCTGTCTGAGAGAGAGGAGATCTGGTCTTCTCTTCCTCTCTCAGGAACTGGTGCATTTTTTTCAAACTCTGCTCTGATCTGCTTCTCTGTCGTCACCACATGCTTTTTGTTGTGTTGAACCACTTCATTGTATTTCTGTTCAACCTCTTTGTATTTGTTCCTCTTGTCCTGTAGAGACTTGAGGTCAGGCTTCAGTTGGTCCTTCAGGTTATTGACTGCTTGTCCAATAGGAAGCAGCTTGTGACCACGGTGGTGAGGGAAGTCACAGAAATGACACACAGCTTTCTGTTCTTCCTCACAGAACAGCTTAGCTTCCTCTCGATGTTCACAACGCAACACCTTGACTGTTTTCTCTACCATTTCCTTTGGTTTGCAAAGTGTCTTCTATAACAAGACTGACAGTTTCACATCCAACCTCAACTCGGTGATCAGTGAGTTAGCGCTGTAGAGAAAACAAATGTTTGTCAGGTTTTCTCAAGTGTTCAATAAGTGTGATTATCTAATTTGCTTCAATATCTTTCAATGAATGACCAGATTAAACCCGCTTAAAGTCCCCTAACCAGACCCTATAAACCAGTATTGCTGTGTGTAAATCTTACAGCTTACAATTGCATCACAGCAAAGTTTAACAATGATAACACTTACGTTAAAGTTACCTTTAACCGCGTAAATCCTATAGGCTTACAGTAGCTGATCATATCCCCATGGGCTACTGTCATGTGAATAACTGTATTGTGTGTATGTCTCTTTAAGAGACCGGACGGTATAGCGCGGTGCACGCACCGGACGCTTTAGTTGGTTGCACGTACACAACGGAGGCAACATGTGTCTGTGAGAGGAGCAGTAATAAACAACCTCTGTAGTTAAAGTACGTTGTCAACAGTGAGTCATTATATCGGTCATAACCTGCACAGATAACTATCTTGTGCCCCCCAGAATATAGGGCTGCCAGGTCTCAAGTTTTTATGGGCTTAATATTTGTCATTTATGTACACGATAAAGTATGTATATCAATTATTATATATTATTTCATTTCTTACAGATACTTAGTCAGCAAACATTTTAATTTACTAATTAATCAAATCATTGGCAATTGGCAAGATATTATTTTTACACTATTTCTTTCAACAGTTTCAGACAAATGTAAATGTTCTGTAACACAAGTTTCTATGAAGCCCATAACTATACAGTCACAATATATATGCTTTATAATCTGCTTATATCACTGTATGTTAGATACTCATCATGATTTATTATAATAATCTTAACACATTATAAAGCATTTAATAATGACTTATGGAACAGTAATATTATGTATTAATAGCTAAACGCTCCCAGATATATTTTGGTAAATATGCATTGTTTATATAATTGTTATTGTGTATTATAGTGTGATTAAAAGTGACTTTATCTGGTCAATGTGTCCTTTAATTGAAGTAATTTCTGAGGATGTGGGTAGAAAGACTTTGTGTATTTATTTAATATTTCTTTACCTTACTTAAAACACCCAATGACCATTACAGTGAAATACTATCACACTATAAGGCAATATAAGTATGATGCATAGTGAAATTATTATAATGGATTATGGCTATGATCATTATAATACACAATTATACTATCCAGAATAAACAGTAAGTGACCAGTAAAGTACTTGATAGTCTACATGAAATTCTTTATTATGTTATTATTGTTGTTATAAAGCTGTATGATTTCTCCTGCAGGTTATAATGTAAGTGGTCTTTGCTGTTTAAGGCTTCACAAGTATATCACCGATTATAGGTAACACTTCATGTCACTAAAATTCAGCTTCAGTGTTGAAATCCTGGTGTAGGTCTGGAGAGACATCAACAAGGACCAGCTCACTGACACATCTCTGGTGTCTCCCTGTCTTATATATTTCTGTAATCCCTTCAGTGGAGAGAGTCACAGATCTATCTCTATTGTTTACATGAAGTGAGGCAATTCATTATAAATACAGTGAAGTGATCACTGACCTGATTAATCAAAGTTCAGTCTGCACCACTGAGAGAAGGGATTGATTGATTGATTGATTGATTGATTGATTGATTGATTGATTGATTGATTGATTGATTGATTGATTGAATAATTCATTAGAAGTTTGCATTGGAAAAGGTACAGTTTCATGACAGTACAGTTCACTAGTACAAGGTCAACTAAAAGTAATTTTACATTGAGATCCTTTTTGTAATACGACATTCATATAACATTGGATGACAGACAGATGGAACACAGTACTATGCAGAAAAAAAGAGAAAAAAACTGTTGTGAAAAAACGAGGCAAACATAAATGGTATTTACAATATAAGGTCAGGGAAGATAACACAGTAACACAATCAACAATTGAAGCAAACAAGCTTCAGTGCTTGTTTAGTACCCGATGGTTAGAACAATCAGTATGCAATGAAAGACTCCCCAAGGGAGTTCCAACCAATTAGTATGTAACATGATTTTTTAAATAACATTATATAGTTTCCATTGAGCATTTTAGTGTGATGAGAAACTTTAAAGTGTCTTGATAAAAGGCATCTTTTATCCACTTCAGACTGGGGTACGTGTGCTCTTTTGTTGAGGTTGTGGAGTGTTCATGGTTTTAAAGTCCCTAGGGAATTAATCAGGACCCACAACAAATGTGGACTTTAGTGGTAAATCATAATGGGAAGAATTTGTATAATATTATTTTTCTATGTAAACTGCAATTTGTTTGAGGAATATGACAAGTATACAACGTCAGCCACCGCAGCTATAGTGTCATTGACTTGGCAGAGAAGCCCCCAGGACATCGTGATCCAGACATACTGTAGGCCCAGCAGTGAGTAGGACCTGGAGGTGAACTGTGGTCAGAAGCATATCGGCCAAGGGCCTCAACACTCAAAGGAGAAAGCAGACTAAAGTTGGGAGATGAATGTAAAAAACAAGTTGAAAAGATAGCTCAAAGCTACATGACAATGTTTCCTTAAATAAAATAAAAAAAGATATACAGAATTTTAGTGTGTGTGTGCGTGCGTGCGTGCATGTGGGCGTGCGTGCGTGCGTGCGTGCGTGCATGTGTGTGTGTGTGTGTGTGTGTGTGTGTGTTTGTTATTCACACAAGAGAATCAGTCGTCTGATCAAAGTACGTTATCAATCAAAGCCATTAGCCACATGTTTGTTAAAGTCTGTTCAGCTGGTGTCTAATGTGATCTAGGGTGAAGTCAGCAGGCCTATCTGCTATATGGACACCACGGTTAATTGAACTACCGTATGTTATTGTAAATAAAGAAAACAAGCTATCATTTAATACAATAATAGATTAGGCTATTTGGTTCCCTATACAAGTGTCTATGGGGTTGTGTGTTGATTTTGATAGAAAAGATGATGTCACTGCACAACTCAACTCACACAGCAGGTTACAAGCTGTTGAATGCAGTCCACTAGAGGGCGCTATCACACAGGAGGAAAAAAAAAACAGAATGGCAAAATAAAACTTCTACTGACCTGCAGTCAGTTTATTAGTCAGTACAGAGAACACACAGCATGTTTTAAACTCTCTACTGACCTGGAGTCAGTTTATTAGTAGGGGGTTCATGACATTTTCTCTATCAAATGAATGCTGTGTTGACAACATTGAGCTAGCTTCTCATTGGCCTTCTTTCACTTTTTTCCAGTCATCCCTCTGTTTCTACACTTATTCACATTTCTTCTGCATATCACTCTGTATATATTTGATTTGTTTTGGTCTGTTTGGGTTTCTTCTGTATAATAATAATCATCATAATTAAGCAATATTACACGACATATGTTTGCATATAACACGGTTATCGGGCACGTCAGCCTTACCGCAGGAACGAGCCGACAGGCGAGTTCCGTAGGTAGATAAATGTGTCCTGATGTTATCAATAACATTTTATGTTACATATTTAACAGATGTGTCATATTTCAGAACATAATTGTGTCCTTACAAGTGATGAGGCTCAGGCTGTCACACAGAATGAATCAATGACATGTTCAATATTCTCTTTAAGCCTTTATTTCATGTTTCATTTTAGAAGAATCGTTCTTTTTCAAAGTTATCCATTCAAGCCCAAAGATGTACGTGTAAATGTAAAACACAATCCAAGCCTGCAATCGATCAAACCACATGAGTAGAACCCATTGAAATATGTACAACCCCACACATTCCAGGAATATTACAAATTACAAGAATAACTCAACATGAAAGCCTAAATATCTGTTATAATATTATCATCAATATGATAGTTCTGTTGTACAGTAGATTCCTACAACATTGTAGTTAATGTTGGCCTGATAAAATATATAGATACTTGTGATAAGTAACACAATTTTCTCACCAGCTGAAGCTGCTTTACAAGGTTTGAAATTTGTGTTAAATGTAACATATAGCTGAAGAACAATCATCTACAATTGTAAGCAAATGTTAAGAAATGATAATAAATTTAGTAAAACAAATCAACACAAATCCCAAAGTCCCAAGCCACCTAAACTCAAACATCCAATTCGCTTGTAAGTGTTTTTTTTATGCAAATTCTATTTCTCAAAGGTACAAGTTCAGTTCCTTTTGTGAATGGAAACAAACTCAACTTCAGTTCATTCAAAACTAAAACAACAAAGTACAAACAAACAGTTGATGACACTTATACAGCCAATAAGTCAGTCAGTCAGTCAGTCAGTCAGTCAGTCAGTCAGTCAGTCAGTCAGTCATATTATTCAATCCAGTCCAGTCAGTGTGAGAATCCAGACCAGGTGTTTGTGCTTGTAAACAGCAGAGTGAATATGAAGATGATTTGATCATAGACAACTGTCACTGATGAGGAATGAACACACACACACACACACACACACACACACACACACACACACACACACACGCACCTCACTGAAATCACTTTAACATCCCAAAGAGAGATGCATCAACTTGGCAGATTTTGATAGCAGTAGTTGTTGCGACCGTCAGGGAGCAGTTTACTATGAAAACCTCCACCGGCCGTCCGTCCGTCCGTCCGTCCGTCACACCTTTGTGACCATCAACAAACGTCACACCTTTGTTGATGTTTAAATCGAAGAGTCTTGGTCAAATACTTCTGTTGGTTTCTGCACTGATCATTTATACAATTCAGCTGTGTTTGCTCGTGTCATCATGATGAGGTCATAAATCAGCCATGCCCAAATATAGATTTTACGGGTTTACATGCTTACTCAGTTATTCGTTATGTGAAAGTCCTATGACGTCTATGATATCTGACATCATCATACATACATTCCCTTTTATGCCCATAAATGGAGATCCCCTCTGTAGAACCAGCCACTGACATCACTGTAATGTCAGGGGAACCAAATCCCTTTTATGCCCATATATGGAGATCCCTGTGATGCCAGGGGAACCAAATCCCTTTTATGCCCATATATGGAGATCCCTTATGTCATCAATATTAAGCCCATATCTGTGAATATCTTTGGGTACCAGATGTCTCCATATATGGTTAAATGGTCCGATATACATCACTGGCCAGAAGACCAAGAAATGGTGCAACCTCGCCCTTTGCTTTTCTCCCTATAGGCATCTTACTGGTAGGTAGTTTAATGAGGAATGCAGTATGGTGGTAGGTAGGTAGTTATGGCCTTTGATGTAAGATTTTCACTTTCTAGGATAACTATATTTGCTATTCCCAGATGATGCCCTTTTAGGGTACCCCTCATGCCCATATATGGAGATCCCCAGGCTTTACTAATTAACATAAGTTTTATGCCCATATATGGAGATCAGTGTCCCAATGTCATCAGATATATGGGCATAAATGGACACAGGCAAACTAGATGGGCTGTATGGATATCCAGATGTGTGATGTAAGTGTTTTATTCCAAATGTGGCACCCCACAGACATATTTCCAGAAACAAAATCCCTTTCATGCCCATATATGGAGATTTCTGATGTCATCAATCCCAGGCCCTGTAAAAAACATGGTTGCTATGGTATGAGCAACTTATGTCTCTATATATGGAGATTCAACTTCAATGAGTAACCATGGCAAACTGTCAACTGCCCGTATGTCTTGATAATTGGTAAAACAAACTTTTGGCCTATTTGTGGAGATAAGCGACCAACGGTCGCTTATCTCCCGATTAGGGAGTCTTACTGGTCATAGTTATAATAGGCCCACATTTACAGTAGTTTAGGCATTTTGGTTTGATAAGGTTGTGGGCAGAACAATTTGTCCTTGTTTGTTATTTGACTATTTTTACTTTAATTATAATTAATAAAGACACTTCATAGTGAATTAGTGATTATAATAAATAGCCTATGTCATGATTGCTAGATCAGATTGTGTTTATAATATAACGCCGCCGTGCCGCCATCATCTCCACCGAAAACAAGCGCTCCCCCCTTGTTTTGATTCACGCCACAGGGACCAGGGACGTGCAGAGAATGTTTGAAAGGCAGGGGCTGAAATTTCTAAAAGGGCCTTTTGGTGAAAATATCGAAAATAGCTGACCTCCAAGCTCACAACGCGCGCTGCGAGGCGTTTTTAACAACTATTTTCAATGCTTGATTTCTACACAGAGAGATTCTACACCTACACAGAGACATTATGCAACTTGGCTGCCAAAATCACAAAGCGTGTAATCCTTATAGGCTCTTATTCACTACTGCTGCAAGGAAACAGCTTTATCTCTGAATCTACTTCCAAAAAAGCTTTGGTTGCCGAGAACCGCTTTTTTTGGTGCCGTGGTTAGGATTTTTCATTTCCGTGTGAAAGTAAACATATTGACCGCCATTACAGCACTGTGAATTTCCACAACATGGACACGATCATGGCTTCCGGGGCTCTTCAAAATAAAGCGCAAGTGAATGGCGGCACTCTGTGGGATAGTGTTTTCTGCAGGTCTTTCAGTCCGAGCGTATCAAAGGGTGCGTTCGGAAATGCGCACCGCGTGTGTGCTCAGTGTAGTGAGTGCCTAAACCTAACTCTAATCTTAACCTTAACCTCAGTAAAACTATGCCTAAACCTAACCCTAACCTTAACCTCAGTAAAACTATGCCTAAACCTAACCCTCACCCTTAACCTTAACCACACCCGGTGCGCATTTCCGAACGCACCCTTTGATACACTCGGACTGAATCACCTGCAGAAAACACTCTCCCGGCACTCTGTAGCAAAATAATTTCAACAATAATGGCATCCCAAGTGTTAATGACATACTGACCAGGGTACATGTTGAGGCGGAGGTGAGTGACCCTGTGGGGGAGGTTGACCTGGAAGTAGTTGTGACAACTGTCAGAGTAGCCAGGCTTCAGCTCCGACACAGGAAGCACTTCTGTCCACGACTCAGACTGAAGCTGAAACACACGTCACACACACAGACTGTAAGAAATACAGGGACAGAGCCACGCCATTGGTTTCTACAGACCATAAACATTTCCTTATTTTTAATGAGTGCAAATGCACGGAAATGGATTAAATGAATGCTATTGGCTGGAGGGCCAAGGATGGAATTCATTTGCAACATCATTGTGATGTCACATCGCTATTTCACCAGTAGAGGTGAAATTGCGACATCTGCTGGGCCATTAATAGGAACAGCAACTTCAACCAGATCCCAGAAGTGGCTTCATTTCCAGGGAACAAAACTGCCTGTGTGTATGTGCATGCGTGCATGTCTATACTATACTGAAAAAGTGAAGATAATGATTACGAAGGTGATGATGTCATATGTTGTGACGTTACCTTGGCAACAGCAGCAAACTGGCTGTCGTCAGCGGCCATTCCGGTCCTGTCCCCTTCCAGGGACATGTCTGGAGGGACATCTGGACGGAGATACAGACAGACAAACAGACAGACAGACAGACAGAAAGACAGGCTCTTATAAGAATAGCGATGGATATCAGGATTAACCCTGCTGTGAGCTCATTGCGACCGTAAGGTCGCAGTTTAGTATCAAAACCTCCACCGGCCGTCCGTCACGTCCGTCACGTCACACGTCACACGTCACACCTTTGCCCTGCTCATATCTGGGCTCGTTTGTGTATTGTATGACATCACGCCACATCATCGGCTGAGGACTGTGTGATGTCATCATATCTCCATATATGGAGACATAAGTTGCTCATGCCCAAATATGGGCTGGTGAGGTCAGACTTAGTGTGATGCGTAGGTTATCTCCATATATGGAGATTCAACTTCAATGAGTAACCATGGCAAATCACACCGTACACAAATGACCCTTATATAAGACCGGCATTATCTACCGACAGCTGCTATAAGCCAACCCTGGCGATAAGGTCTGAGTCGAAGAAATGCTTCTTTCCTGGCAAGAATTGCCCCTTTATACTGTAGGGCTCGTTTGTGTATTGTATGACATCACGCCACATCATCGGCTGAGGACTGTGTGATGTCATCATATCTCCATATATGGAGACATAAGTTGCTCATGCCCAAATATGGGCTGGTGAGGTCAGACTTAGTGTGATGCATAGGTTATCTCCATATATGGAGATTCAACTTCAATGAGTAACCATGGCAAACTGTCAACTGCCCGTATGTCTTGATAATTGGTAAAACAAACTTTTGGCCTATTTGTGGAGATAAGCGACCAACGGTCGCTTATCTCCCGATTAGGGAGTCTTACTGGTGTTATTGCGACCGTAGGTCGCATTTACTACCAAAACCTCCACAGGCTGTCTGTCAGTGAGTGAGTCAGTCACACTTTTGCCCTGCTCATATCTCCACAACCGTTGCCCCCATCCATGCCAAATTTTGCACACACACTCCTTGACTGGCAAACTACAACCTCCAAGGACCCCCGGAGCCCCAGGGACCCCCAGGTCCCTGGGGGACCCCCAGATGTAAAAAATGACCAAATGTGCTCACACGTCACACGTCACACTTTTTCCCTGCTTATATCTCCGCACCCGTTGACCCAATCCATGCCAGATTTTACACACACACTCCTTGCCTGCCAAACTACAACCTCCAAGGACCCCCGGAGCCCCAGGGACCCCCAGGTCCCTGGGGGACCCCCAGATGTAAAAAATGACCAAATGTGCTCACACGTCACACGTCACACTTTTTCCCTGCTTATATCTCCGCACCCGTTGACGCAATCCATGCCAGATTTTACACACACACTCCTTGCCTGCCAAACTACAACCTCCAAGGACCCCCGGGTCCCTGGGGGACCCCCAGATGTAAAAAATGACCAAATGTGCAAAAATGACCAAATGACCATCCCAACGGGGCTGCTCAGGGGGGAATTCCCGGGGACCACCGACTCGTGGTGCTTCAGAACGGATGCAAAAGTGGTGGCGCCCCCAGTGGAGGACCCCCTGCCACTGCAGCGCACATAAAATGCCGTAACTCGGGCTAGGAGCGTCCGGGAGAGCCGGGGCCGGTACCTATTCATCCGCCAAGGCAACGCGGAGACCCCACCCCTCATTTCTCACATGGCCCTATTCTAGCGCCACCTTCAGGCCGATTTTTAAAACACATTTTTGGACACTGCTCCTACAGTTTTTGCCCTAAAATCACGAATATCACTACACAGCATGTCTACACTCATGTCATCAACATGGATCAGGAAGATTTTGGAAAAACAAATTTTTGCCCTATTTGTGGAGATAAGCCACCTACGGTCGCTTATCTCCCGATTAGGGAGTCTTACTGGTCATCTTCCTTTCCAACAGCTATAAACGGGAAGAGTTTCTCAGTGAAAGTGTCTTTATGAGTGTAGATGTGAGTCAGGCCTTCAGGGTCGTAGAAGGACACCTCCCCCCTGTCATAGTCCAGCTAGACTCTGATCCTCTGAGGATTCCTCTTCAATGGGAGGGGTTTTCCATGCCCATAAGTGTACTTCCCACTTCTCTGCTGTAAACACCATATTCCGTCTTTTGGTGAGGCATTTATCTCTCCCTTCCTGTCAACTGACTCTTTAGCCAAACCTATATTCCAGTCAGAATGCTCTCCAACCTCCACCTCCCAGCTGTGTTTTCCTGAATTGAAGCCGTCTGAACCCAGAACATGTGTATACTTAGTATTCCTCTCTGGGTTGTCAGGAAGCTGCTGCCATGTGTCTGCACGTCTCACACTGGTCAGCTCTTCAGACAGACAGACAGAGCACAGGGTGTGCTGTGTTTGGGTCCAGAATGACAGGAGTTAACTTGACCTTCTCCTTCATCTTCTCCCACACTCTGAAGGTCAGGTTTTCCAGGTGTTTGGCCACATTTATCAGCGCTCCAGAGACCAGCTGTGGTTTTAACAGTTCACGCTGGACTCTGGCGTTGGTCTGAACACATTTATAACTGCTGAGAAATGACACACTGGGTTTCTGCAGCTCTTGTTCTACAGCAGAGATGCTGTCTGAGAGAGAGGAGATCTGCTCCTGAATGATATTCATCTCTCTTCTGACAATCTCCCCCTTCTGCTTCTCTTCCTCCCTCAGAGCAGCCAGTCTGGTCTTCTCTTCCTCTCTCAGGAAATGGTGCATCTTTTCAATCTCTGCTCTGATCTGCTTCTCTGTGGTCACCGGACTCACCAGCTGCTTCTTGTTGTGTTGAACCACGTCGTTGTATTTCTGTTCAAACTCTTTATATGTGTTCCTCTTGTCCTGTAGAGACTTGAGGTCAGGCTTCAGTTGGTCCTTCAGGTTATTGACTACTTGTCCAATAGGAAGCAGCTTGTGACCACGGTGGTGAGGGGAGTCACAGAAAAGACACACAGCTCTCTGTTCTTCCTCACAGAACAGCTTAGCTTCCTCTCGATGTTCACAACGCAACACCTTGACTGTTTTCTCTGCCATTTCCTTTGGTTTGCAAAGTGTCTTATATAACAAGACTGACAGTTTCACATCCAACCTCAACTCGGTGATCAGTGAGTCTTGCCAAACAGCGCTGTAGAGAAAACAAATAATTGCCAGGTTTTCTCAAGTGTTCAATAAAAGGCCCCACAGACGAGACGCGATGTTGGGTCAGATCAGATCTCGTGCCCGGGGGTTTATCGGTGTTCATTTCAAACGACAGCGACCCTCTGTCTTGAATTCGGGCCCGGTATATCCCGCTGTGCCAAGTGAAATATCTCAGACCATTACAAATGAGACCGACGTCTCGCGATTCTAGCCACCCACGATCTCGGGGGGGTGGTGCCATGAGAGACGCGACTAGATGAAAATTCCGCCCCCTCAAGAGGGATAAAATCAAGAGTGTTTTTCTCTCTCTCTCTTCACGTCAGTTTAATTGCCATTTGTTTAATGTTTTGACAATGAGGGTGTTCCAGGTGATCCCCAGCTTAATGATGGAGACCAAATGGTAACCAAATGGACTATTATTTATACTAAAGGGAATCTTTCTCCAAAATAATCAATTACCGCATGCCAGCAAAGACGCATCTAGGTCTGTAGTCAACCCAATTAGCGCAGAAGTCCTGCAGCTGCGGTGTTCTGACTCGCTGACATGACCACTGAACAGCTCCACTATCCGTATCCTGACATAAACCATTATGGTATTGAGCCTTCTACATTCCCCTGGCCAGAGTTGAGTGGGGAATGGCAGTTGATTGAATAAGAAACAAGGCTCCAGCCTCCACGGAAAGACAAAGTGGCAGCGGTTCTCAAACTATGTGTCCCGACCCAACTTGGGGTCGCGGAAGGTGCCATGGGCTCGCACATTGCCGACCATACTACTGTGTATAACGTGTATTTGCCCTTCAACTATAAAATATATATTGTTTTTTATGAGACATGCATTGAGGCTATGCTCCAAAATCCATTTTATTACCTAATTAAATATTAAAACAGCGAAATTAAACAAATATATTCGCTATAGTCTATAACAAAGAGTCTCTCTCTCTCTCTCCCTCTCTCTGTCTGTGCCATATTTGTAGCTAATAATGCAGTATTGATACTTTTACTTAAGTAAAGAATGGGAGTATACTTTTTCCATC
The DNA here is from genome assembly GCF_963921795.1 of Nannobrachium achirus. NCBI lineage: Eukaryota > Metazoa > Chordata > Actinopteri > Myctophiformes > Myctophidae > Nannobrachium > Nannobrachium achirus. The sequence continues at coordinate 69,682,177 of NC_137813.1, forward strand.
ACTGCGCAAATTAACTGTTCATCAGCGTGCCGTGAATGCTTTCAGGTGTGTATGTGTATGATCAATATAGGAAATTGCCCATTACATTCTGCATGACATCAAAGCGACATGTTGTGTGAGCATGAGAGAGTTTGAACTTGAACGAAAAAACGCATAACGCACCAATGGATGCGAGGCAGCGAGTGGAGTAGACTACAGAGGCGCACATGGGTATGGTATAACGTACCTTGATTACAGGAGAAAATAATAAAATGTACTTCTTAAAATGAATTCATCATGCTTGTGCTTGTTGCTAAAAAGTAGGTATTGGCAACATGACTAGTGTATTGCATGCATGCCTTCACACGTGCAAGACAACAGCCATGTTACCATACCTTAGCATTTGCAGAACTGACGCTGCTGGCAGGATCGTGGAGCAGCCCGAGGAGGAGGATTTTCTTTTCTTTTTTTTTGACATTATGAGCGAGTGTGCAGGCCTATTCGTGGACTCTTTTTATTCTGACTTTGGTTGGTGTTATTACTGTTATGTTGATATGATTGATCTGAACCAAGCTGGACCCAGTGGATTATGTAGTCTACAAGGAAGCACGTTGGCTGTCTCACCCTGTCTGTCACAGCAATGGATTAATTGGTAGAAGTTGGTGTTACATTCTTCTTTCGTGTATCATCGTCCTTTGCACACAAGTGATAACTGCGCCATCATGACAAAACATTATAAAAACAAAGGTAGGTTGGTAGTCTTCTAGGTACTGTGCGCACACTGGCCGCTGCTCACTTTATAGATATTATAATTATATATTCAGTTATTTTTTTGGCAAGCGAGACGCCAGATGTGATGCGCATCCAGCAAGACACGGCTAAGAGTGTCGCATCTCCAATATCATTGATTTAATAAAATCCATTGCCTCATCCAAGCTTTCAACCAACTGTCCAAAAAGGAAAATGTACCTGTAGGGTTCATTTGGTCCCAACACTGTCAAGTTGCACAAGGTCAATTTAGAGCCCTTATAATACACAGATGCCGTAAAAGATGATTTGACAACTCCAAGCCAAATATATTATTAGCCTATCTTATATAAATATAATAAAGATATTATATATCCCCACGTGTTGTCGTGGGGAAAGGCTTTTTGTGAGGTGATAGAACAGCATACACTGCCCTTGCCAAATCTGCGCAGCAAAAAAAAAAAGAGAGAAAAAAGAACGCCCGTGTCCACTCCTAAAATGCATCAACCAGCATTTTAACGGCAACCAGCCAGACATTAAACAGACATGAGCTTAATCAGCTAATAGCAATTATGAATGTCCAAACCTCGCCGTTGTGGGCGTGCAGTCGCAGAAAAAAAAAAGTTTAACCTCTCGCTTTTTTTTTTTACTGTCCCACCACCTCATCCAAGCATATAGAATAGGGACAGGCCTAGGTTCCTCAATATCATTTAGCTGGGGACCCCCTGGAACTCCCCAAGGACTGGCGGTCCTCTTTGAGGACCAATGAACAAACTGACAGCACGAGAGGCGCAATGATGTGCCCGCAGCCCGCGCGTAAAAGTAAAAAAAAAAAAAGGAATGCAATGGAATGTCTCTGACTTTGAGTATTACATTATATGAATAAGATATTATATATCCCCATGTGTTGTCGTGGGGAAAGGCTTTCGTGAGGTGATAGAATACAATGCATGCCTTGTGGCCAAATGACTGCGCAGAAGAAAAAAAGGGGGGGAAAAAAGAACGCTATAGGCTATAACGTTTTTGAACAAGTGATTACAACATTTTAGGGAGAAAGTAAGCTAAAGTAAAAAGTAAGTAGGCTAATAATAATAATAAAAGTGTAGGCTGTTCTATTGTGAGGTGACAGAATAGCCTACACTCTGCGCAGCCTAAAAAAAAGGGAGGAGCTGGCTTCATATAATCTCAAGCAATCCCGTGAGCTCATTCAGACGACAATAATTGTAAAGGATTCCTACCCGATGACCCGAGAATATCAAGCTTTTTTGATATTATCGGGAGCGCTCCCGACGAGTCCCGAGGTCATAAAAAGCTAATTAACATAATCCGATCGTGTCGGGGTACTGTTCAAGCCCAAGACCGATTCCGGGGCCGACCAAACGATTTTCCCGGGGGGTCATCCCGAAATCTGATCGGGGAGCCTCGGCTCTGGGATCGGCTCAATGTGTATGGGCTTAAAGTCCCCTAACCAGACCGTATAAACCTGTATTGCTGTGTGTAAATCTTACAGCTTACAATTGCGTCACAGCAAAGTTTAACAATGATAACACTTACGTTAAAGTTACCTTTAACCGCGTAAATCCTATAGGCTTACAGTAGCTGATCATATCCCCATGGGCTACAATAACTATCTTGTCCCGCCCAGAATATAGGGCTGCCAGGTCTCAAGTTTTTATGGGCTTAATATTTGTCATGTATGTACACGATAAAGTATGTATATCAATTATTATATATAATTTCATTTCTTACAGATACTTAGTCAGCAAACATTTTAATTTACTAATTAATCAAATCATTGGCAATTGGCAAGATATTATTCTTACACTATTTCTTTCAACAGTTTCAGACAAATGTAAATGTTCTGTAACACAAGTTTCTATGAAGCCCATAACTATAATACAGTCACAACATAATAAAGCATATATTATATGCTTTATAATCTGTTTATATCACTGTATGTTAGATACTCATCATGATTTATTATAATAATCTTAACACATTATAAAGCATTTAATAATGACTTATGGAACAGTAATATTATGTATTAATAGCTAAACGCTCCCAGATATCTTTTGGTAAATATGTATTGTTTATATAATTGTTATTGTGTATTATAGTGTGATTAAAAGTGACTTTATCTGGTCAATGTGTGCTTTAATTTAAGTAATTTCTGAGGATGTAGGTAGAAAGCCTTTTTGTATTTATTTAATATTTATTTACCTTACTTAATACACCCAATGACCAATACAGTGAAATACTATCACAATATAAGGCAAAGTATGATGCATAGTGAAATTATTATAATGGATTATGGCTATGATCATTATAATATCATATATTTACTGAATTTCCCCCTTGGGATAATAAAGGTATCTATCTATCTATCTATCTATCTATCTATCTATCTATCTATCTATCTATAATACACAATTATACCAGTACTTGATAGTTTACATGAAATTCTTCATAATGTTATTATTGTTGTTATAAAGCCATATTATTTCTCATAAGGCTTCACAAGGACTTCACAAGTATATCACCGATTAGGTAACACTTCATGTCACTAAAATACAAGAGGTCTCAGTGTCTTACTTGCTTCAGTGTTGAAATCCTGGTGTAGGTCTGGAGAGACAGGAAGTATGAAGACAGGCTATGAAGTTTCATCAACAAGGACCAGCTCACTGATACATCTCTGGTGTCTCCCTGCCTTATATATTTCTGTAATCCCTTCAGTGGAGAGAGTCAGAGATCTATCTCTATTGTTTACATGAAGTGAGGCCATTCATTATAAATAGAGTGAAGTGATCACGTGACCTGATTCATCTAAGTTCAGTCTGTGCCACTGAGAGAAGGGATTGATTGATTGATTGATTGATTGATGGATGGATGGATCGATCGATCGATCGATCCATCCATCCATCCATCGATCGATTGATTGATTGATTGATTGATTAGAAGTTTGCATTGGAAAAGGTACAGTTTCATGACAGTACAGTTCACTGGTACAAGGTCAACTGAAAGTAATTTTACATTGAGATCCTTTTTGTAATACAACATTCACATGACATTGTATGACAGACAGATGGAACACAGTACTATGCAGAAAAAAAGAGAAAAACTGTTGTGAAAACACAAGGCAAAAATAAATGGTATTTACAACAGAAAGATCAGGGAAGATAACAGCACAGTAACACAATCAACAATTGAAGTAATCAAGCTTTATTGCTTGTTTAGTACCCGAGGGTTAGAACAATCAACATGCAATGAAAGACTCCCCATCACGGCAAGGGAGATCCTGATTTATTTTTAAAGAGTTCCAACCAATTAGTATGTAACATGATTTTTAAAATAACATTATATAGTTTCCATTGAGCATTTTAGTGTGATGAGGAACTTTAAAGTGTCTTGATATAAGGCATATTTTATCCACTTCAGATTGGGGTACATGTGCTCGTTTGTTGAGGTTTGTTCATGGTTTTAAAGTCCCCAGGGAATTAATCAGGACCCACAATAAATGTGGACTCTAGTGGTAAATGGGAATGGGAATAATTTGCATAATATTATTTTTCTAAGTAAACTGCAATTTGTTTGAGGAATATGACAAGTATACAACGTCAGCCACCGCAGCTATAGTGTCATTGACTTGGCAGAGAAGCCCCCAGGACATCAAACATGGCATGGACGATGCAGTTGGAGGGCTTCGTATCGGCACTAAACAGCTAAGACGGGTATGGCTGCAGGCATGGAGTCACCTACCTCAGCAGATCTTTCTTGTCAGACCTCTTGTCTCAGAACGGAAGCGGGGTGCTTTTTCGGCACGCTTCCGGCACTTGCGACTGACGTCACATAATATGGCTGAAAACAGCAGACTTACAAGCTCACAACGCTTTGTGGGCTTGTAGATCGTCTGTTTTTTCCACCCAAAACTGCCACCGACAGCTAAATGGATAAATTATTATTGCAGAAAATTCCTCTTCAAACCATTATTGAACACTGGAAAATAACACGTTTCTTAATAATTAGTTAATTTATTTTAATAATAAATATCAGCGGCGAGGGATCCCCGGGGACCCCCCCTGAGGACAGCGGTCCGCAAGGCGTTATTATGATTCACACCACAGCTCCAGGCAAACCCCGCCTGCGGAAGCTTTTGATTGGCTGAACCAGACCTAGGGGAGCGCTTCTTTTGCACCGTGCGGAGGTGCCGGGTGGGATGACCACCTAAACCTAACCTCAGTAAAACTATGCCTAACTCTAACCCTAACCCTACCTTAACCTCAGTAAAACTATGCCTAACTCTAACCCTAACCCTAACCTTAACCACGGCACCTCTCACGGACCTCCACTGCGGTCGCACTGTGGTCAGCGGGCGAGCCGGGCGAGGGACCCCCGCAGGGCGGCCGACTCACGGCCACCGTGCGGGGGTCCGTCGACCCTTCACCGGGGTGTCTCTTGCGGACCGCCGGTCATCAGGGGGGGTCCCCGGGTGTCCCTCGCCGCTAATATTTATTTTTAAAAGTTATTAAGAACGTTTTCTTTTTTTATAATGTTATTTTCCAGTGTATGGTTTTCCAGAATATGGTTTGAAGAGGAATTTTCGGCAATAAGAATTAATGCAATACTGTTATTTATTATTAAAAGTTACTTTTCATTGTAAAGAATGGGAATGTAGTTTCCGTGTTCAATAAACCGCCAGATGTGCAGCGCCAAAAAGGCAGACGAGCCAAAGTTGACCCTGTTGACTTGCCGTTGTACCTGAGACGAGAGGTCTGACAAGAAAGATCTGCTGAGGGAGGTGACTCCACCCCTGCAGCCATACACTCTTGGAGAAGCTAGAGAGCCTGGTGATCCAGACATACTGTAGGCCCAGCAGTGAGCAGGACCTGGAGGTGAACTGTGGTCACAAGCATATCGGCCAAGGGCCTCAACACTCAATGAGGAGAAAGCAGAATCAAGTTGGGAGATTAATGTAAAAAACAACTTGAAAAGATAGCTCAAAGCTACATGACAATGTTTCCTTAAATAAAATAAAAAATACAGAATTTTTGATTAAATACAGAATGGCCCAATGTTTTCCCCCAGACACTTGATAATCTATCCTGCCTGCCTGCCTCCCAGCAGAAAAGAAAAATTGGAGTTGCGTTGTTTTTTGAGAATTAGACGATCTACAAGCTCACAACATGTCAAATGCTGTGCATTATGAGCTTGCAGATTTACTATTTTCCCTATTTTTGTGCAACAAATTAAGTCTGGGCCTAGGCCATTCATTTACTGAGAAAACAAAAACATAAAGAACAAATTCAACACTTTTCAACCTATCTTCATATCTTCATGAAGCTTAGACTGACCTACAGTCAGTTTATTAGTAGGGGTTCATGCCATTTTCTCTATCAAATGAATGCTGGTGTTGACAACACTGAGCTAGCTTCTCGTTGGCTTCTTTTCACTCTTTTCCAGAGTCATCCTTCTGTTTTCACTCAGTTATTCGCTCATTTCTTCTGCATATCACTCTTTCTATTTGATATTATTTGTTTCGGTCGGTTTGGGTTTCTTCTGTATAATGACAATCATCATAATCATAATTATAAAGTTCTCAATAAATGTGTCCTGATGTTATCAATAACATTTCATGTTACATATTAAACAGATGTTTCATATTTCAGAACATGTCCTTACAGGTGATGAGGCTCAGGCTGCCAGCCTGCCACACACAATATTGCCATGCTCAATATTCTCTTCAAGCCTTTATTTCATGTTTCATTTTAGGAGAAGTCATTCTTTTTTCAAAGTTATCCATTCAAGCCCAAAGATGTAGGCCTACCGGTAAATGCAAAACATTTACAATCCAAGCCTGCAATCGATCAAAACACACAAGTAGAACCCATTGAAATATGTACAACCCCACACATTCCAGGAATATTACACATTACAAGAATAACTCAACATGAAAGCTAAATATCTGTTATAATATTATCATCAATATGATAGTTCGGTTGTACAGTAGATTCCTACAACATTGTAGTTAATGCTGTCCTGATAAAATATATAGATACTTGTGATAAGTAACACAATATTCTCATCAGCTGAAGCTGCTTTACAAGGTTTGAATTTTGTGTTGTATGTAAATATTTAATTTGTTTTTCTTTCTGGCAAATTGTTTCAAACGTAAAAGTTCAGTTCATTTTGTGAATGAAAACAAACTCAACTTCAGTTCATTAAAACAAACAGTCCGTCAGCGTGAGAATCCAGTCCAGGTGTTTGTGTTGGTAAACAGTGAGCAGAATGGATATGAAGATGATTTTTGATCATAGATGACTGTCACTGATGATGAATGAACACTTTGATAAAGGAGCTTACCGGTATGCAATCCCAATCCGGTATCCAGAGGAGCATAAGCTGTTCTGTGAGGAAGAACAAAGAGCTGTGTGTCATTTATGTGACGTAACTCACCACACTGGTCACAAGCTGCTTCCTATCGGACAAGCAGTCAATAAACTGAAGGACCAACTGAAGCCTGACCTCAAGTCTCTACAGGACAAGAGGAACAAATACAAAGAGTTTGAACAGAAATACAACGACGTGGTTCAACACAACAAGAAGCAGGTGGAGACCGCAGAGAGGCGGATCAGAGCAGAGATTGAAAAGATGCACCAGTTCCTGAGAGAGGAAGAGAAGGCCAGACTGGCTGCTCTGAGGGAGGAAGAGGAGCAGAAGGGGAAGATTGTCAGCAGAGAGATGAAGATCATTTAGGAGCAGATCTCCTCTCTCTCAGACAGCATCTCTGCTGTAGAACAAGAGCTACAGAAACTCAGTGTGTCATTTCTCAGCAGTTATAAACACACTCAGACCAGCGCCAGAGTCCAGTGTAAACTGTCAGAACCACAGCTGGTCTCTGGAGCTCTGATAGACGCAGCCAAACACCTGGAACACCTGACCTTCAGAGTGTGGTAGAAGATAAAGGAGAAGGTCAAGTTCACTCCTGTCATTCTGGACCCAAACACAGCACACCCCTGGCTCTGTCTGTCTGAGGACCTGACCAGTGTGAGACGTAGAGACACAGAGCAGCAGCTTCCTGACAACCCAGAGAGGAACACTATGTATGCCACTGTTCTGGGTTCAGAGGGCTTCAATTCAGGAAAAACACAGCTGGGAGGTTGAAGTTGGAGAGCATTCTGACTGGCGTGTAGGTTTAGCTAAAGAGTCTGTATACAGGAAGGGAGAGAGATTTGCCTCAGCAAAACACGGAATATGGTGTTTATGTCGTAGCAGTGGGAAGTACACTCTAATGGTGAAGGAAAAACCCTCCCATTGAAGAGGAATCCTCAGAGGATCAGAGTCCAGCTGGACTATGACAGGGAGGAGGTGTCCTTCTACGACCCTGAAGACATGACTCGCATCTACACTCATAAAGACACTTTCACTGAGAAGCTCTACCCATTTATATCTCTTGGATATGAAGGTGATTACACAACTACTGATATCAAAGTCTGCCAAGTTGATGCATCTCTCTTTGGGATGTTAAAGTGATTGCATTGATTTGATGTACTGAACAAAAACAGCTGCATTACACTAGTATGACAATAAGGTTTATCTGTCATTCAATGTTTCAGTTCAGCATTAGAGAGGATCAGTGGAGCAACTCTCTCATTAGTGCAGCAAACACTGTCACATATTTAATACTGCAGTAGCAGCTCATTAGTGTTGTATACTATACATATGATCCTTATAGTGTTCATTATTCATCAATGACAGTCATCTATGATCAAATCATCTTCATATCCACTCTGCTTACTGTTTACCAGCATAAACACCTGGACTAGATTCTCACACTGACTGACTGACTGACTGACTGACTGACTGACTGACTGACTGTGTGTCATCAACTGTCTGTTTGTATTGACATTTTTTTTTTTTTTTTTTATGAACTGAAGTTATTTGTTGTCATTCACAAAATGAACTGAACTTTTACTTTGAAACAATTTGCCTGAAATAAAAAAGAAAAGTTTGGACAACTTTGGGACTACTACATTTCTTATAACATTCAGCTTTATGTTCAAAATTAAATACGGTATTTACATTCAACACAAAATTCAAACCTTGTAAATCAGCTTCGGCTTGTGAGAATATTGTGGTACTTATCACAAGTATCTATAGATTTTATTAGGACAACATTAACTACAATGTTGTAGGAATCTACTACAACAGAACTATCATATTGATGATAATATTATAACAGATAGCTTTCATGTTGAGTTATTCTTGTAATTTGTAATATTCCAGGAATGTGTGGGGTTGTACATATTTCAATGGGTTCTACTTATGTGTTTTGATCGATTGCAGGCTTGGCATTTACATACATCTTTGGGCTTGAATGGACAACTTTGAAAAATAATGACTTCTAAAATGAAACATCAAATAAAGGTTTGAAGAGAATATTGAGCATGTCTTTGATTTATTCCGTTAAAATAAACGTGTGGCAGCCTGAGCCTCATCACTTGTAAGGACATGTTCTGAAATATGAGACATCTGTTTAATATGTAACATGAAATGTTATTGATAACATCAGGACACATTTATTGAACAGTAGTATGTATACTGTAGTCTGAGAAATGTATAATTATGATTATAATAATTATGATTAGTATTATTATACAGAAGAAACCCTAACAGACAAAAAACAAATAAGATCAAATATATTAAATTAATAGGAAGAGTGATATGCAGAAAAGAAAATTGTGAATAAGGGTATAAACAGAGGGATGATGAAAAGAGTGAAAGAAAGCTAGAAAGAAGCTAGCTCAATGTTGTCAACACAGCTGCTAGCATTCATTTGATAGAGAAAATGGCATGAACCTTGTACTAATAAACTGACTCCAGGTCAGTAGAGACTTTCAAACATGCTTGTGTTCTGTTCTCTGTATTGACTAATAAACTGACAGGTCAGAAGCTTCATTCTGCCATTCTGCTTGTTTTCACCTGTGTGATAGCGCCCTCTAGTGGACGGCATTCAACAGCTTGTAGTCTGCTGTGTGAGTTGAGTTGTGCAAAGTGACAGCATCTTTTCTATCAAAATCGACACACAACCCCATAGACACTTTTCGCTGTTAACGACATGTCCAAAATAGGGAACAAAATAAACCATTGTTTTATTAAATTATAGCTTGTTCTAGTTTTGTTTTGTTGTTATTCTGACCATATTTAGTAGGCGGGTTTCTGAACTGCCCACAGCCCTCCTAAGAGACACAGACCGAGTAGGAAAGAATTGTGATATTTTCTCATGAACAAATTAGTGAGGACCAATTATGTGAAGATAGGTTGAAAAGTGTTGAATTTGTTCTTTATGTTTTTGTTTTCTCAGTAAATGAATGGCCTAGGCCCAGGCTTCATTCGTTGCACAAACATAGGGAAAATAGTAAATCTGCAAGCTCATAATGCACTGCATTTGACATGTTGTGAGCTTGTAGATCGTCTAATTCTCAAAAAACAACGCAGTTCCAATTTTTCTTTTCTGCTGGGCATCAGGCAGGCAGGATAGATTATCAAGTGTCTGGGAGAAAACATTGGGCCATACTGCATTTAATCTAAAATACTGTATATCTTTTTTTATTTTATTTAAGGAAACATTGTCATGTGGCTTTGAGCTATCTTTTCATGTTGTTTTTTACATTCATCTCCAACTTGATTCTGCTTTCTCCTCATTGAGTGTTGAGGCCCTTGGCCGATATGCTTGTGACCACAGTTCACCTCCAGGTCCTGCTCACTGCTGGGCCTACAGTATGTCTGGATCAGCAGGCTCTCTAGCTGTTTAGTGCCGATACGAAGCCCTCCAACTGCATCCTCCATGCCATGTCTGATGTCCTGGGGGCTTCTCTGCCAAGTCAATGACACTATAGCTGCGGTGGTTGACGTTGTATACTTGTCATATTCCTCAAACAAATTGCAGTTTACTTAGAAAAAATATATTATACCATTACCCTTATCTTCCCATTCTGATTTACCACTGGAGTCCACATTTGTTGTGGGTCCTCCTGATTAATTCCCTGGGGATTTTAAAACCGTGAACACTCCACAACCTCAACAAACAAGCACACGTACCCCAGTCTGAAGTGAATTAAAGATGCCTTATATCAAGACACTTTAAAGATCCTCATCACACTAAAATGCTCAATGGAAACTATATAATGTTATTTTAAAAAACATGTTACATACTAATTGGTTGGAACTCTTTAAAAATAAATCAGGAGGTCCCTTGCCGTGATGGAGAGTCTTTCATTGCACATTGATAGTTCTAACCCTTGGGTACTAAACAAGCACTAAAGCTTGAATAATTCAATTGTTGATTGTCTTACTGTGTTATCTTCCCTGACCTTTAAATACCATTTATGTTTGCCTCGTGTTTTCAAAACAGTTTTTTCTCTTTTTTTTCTGCATAGTACTGTGTTCCATCTGTCTGTCATCCAATGTTATATGACTTTTAGTTGACCGTGTACCAGTGAACTGTACTGTCATGAAACTGTACCTTTTCCAATGCAAGCTCTAATGAATGAATGAATCAATGAATCAATGAATCAATCAATCAATCCCTTCTCTATGTGACGCAGACTGAACTTTGATTAATCAGGTCAGTGATCACTTCGCTGTATTTATAATGAATGGCCTCACTTCATGTAAACAATAGAGATAGATCTCTGACTCTCTCCACTGAAGGGATTACAGAAATATATAAGGCAGGGAGACACCAGAGATGTGTCAGTGAGCTGGTCCTTGTTGATGAAACTTCATAGCCTGTCTTCATACTTCCTCAGTCTCTCCAGACCTACACCAGGATTTCAACACTGAAGCAGGTAAGACACTGAGACCTCTTGTATTTCAGTGACTTGTAGTGCATGTGAACTGATAGGTGATATACTTATGAAGCCCTTGTCTATAATGCCTTAAACATTTAAGGGGGCGGCTGTAGCTCAGGAGGTAGAACGGGTTGGCCAATGATCAGATGGTCGGAGGTTCAAATCCTGGCTCCTCCACTCAACATGTCAAAGTGTCCTTGGGCAAGACACTGAACCCCACATTGCCCCCAATGAGTTGGTTGGTGCAAGCTTGCCACCATTGGTGTGTGAATGTGGGAAGTGAGGACGCTTCACTTCCCAATGTATGAATGAATGAACCATTATAAAGCGCTTTGAGCACTTGGAAAAGCGCTATAAAAATGCAATTCATTATAAACAGTAAGGAATACATACAACATTATAATCTGTATGATAACTCATAAGGCTTTATAACAAAAAATAATAACATGTAGACTATCAAGTACTTTACTGGTCACTTACTGTTTATTATGGATAGTATAATCGTGTATTATAATGATCATAGCCATAATCCATTATAATAATTTCACTATGCATCATACTTATTTTGCCTTAGTGTGATATTTCACTGTAATGGTCATTGGGTGTTTTAAGTAAGGTAAAGAAATATTAAATAAATACACAAAGGCTTTCTACCTACATCCTCAGAAATTACTTCAATGAAAGCACACATTGACCAGATAAAGTCACTTTTAATCACACTATAACCCTTAAGTTCTGTTCAGATTCACTACACCTTCGTTCTGTTCGGGTCATTTTGACCCGGGGGATATTTGGTTTAAAAAAAACAACACTAATATAAAATTTTACTTAACAAATCATCATGATACATTGACTTTGACTCAATACCAATCATTTCATATGATATATATGGTAAATGTTTGCATTTCTGCTTTGCTATATCACATTAAACACTGAAAGAGCTAGGCGTTTTTAATGATTTAGCTGAAATTCATGTAAAAAAACTACTTTATTTAATACTGGGCAATATTGCTCATGATTATAGGACGAAATGAAAATCAGACAATATTTTTATGAACTTTTTTTTTTTTTTTCAACATGCCCATTAATTGAATACATCAAGAGCTGAACACACGTGAACACACATGAACATCACATATGAATATACACTTGAACGTATACACTAGGACAGAGGTTTTCAAACACTTTGGTCTCAGGGAACCCCTGTAAACAACATTTTCATCCACAGCACCCCTGAATTACAGTGTTACTTTACAGCACCTTATGTTTATGTAAAATAATGTAAAATTTCCCCTAAGATACAGTACCGTCACAAGGAAAACTTCAGATAAGTGAGGGGTGAGGGTGAGGGGTGAGGAGGGGAGGGGTGAAGAGGAGAGGGGGTGAAGGGTGTGTGGGGGGGGGGGGGGGGGGGGGGGGGGTGAGGGCGACAGGAGGGGGGAGGGGGGGAGGAGGTGACTGTGTGTCTGTGTCAGGGGTGTCCAAACCTTTTTCAAAGGCGGCCACATTAGAAAATATTAAAACACTCAAGGGCCGACTATATCTCCTGACAAAATGTACTTTCGGTCGGACCATAACAAAGTCACATACATATGCATACACAATTGTATTTAACTATCATCAATATTTAACATCAATGGTTTTTTGTCAGGTGTCTGCTCACATTACTAAATGTAACCAGACGTACAAGGTAAAACATAACAACAAAATAGCCTTTCTTTGACCCCTTCGGCATGAGAGCAAAAAGAATACTACTCTAAAATATTCTTGTTTGACGGTGCTGGCCGGGCCGTTTATAGTACAATTTAGGAATGAAGCTGCGGGCCGTATAAAATGTGTCATCGGGCCACACTTGGCCCCCGGGCCGCAATTTGGACACCCCTGGTATACAGTATACATGCTTTCTTTTATTTCTATGCATCTGGAGTGGCGGGGGGAGGGGGGTGGGAGGGAGGTGGGGGGGGGGGTTGGGTTGGGGGGTTGGGAGGGGAGGGGGTAAGGGTGAGGTGAGGGGGGTTGGAGGGAAGAGGGGTGGAAGGGGTTAGGGGGTGATTGTGTATCTGTGTTTGTACATGATTCCTTGCATTTCTGTGCATCAGGGGGGGGGTTAAGTGTGGGGAGGGGGGGGTGCGGAAGGGGGGGGGGGGGAGGGTTCGGAATGGGGCTTCAGAAGGGGGGTGTTAGAAGTGGGGGTGACTGTGTGTCGGTGTTTTGGCATAATACTGTGTATTTCTGTGCATCTGTGCTTCCGGGTCAAAATGACCCGAACAGCACTTAAGGTTCAAAAAATATGAGGGGGGTGTATCATGGGTGTAGTGCAAACATTTTTTTTTTACATGTTCATCTCAGAAGAATCTTTAAGGCCAGTGAGTTTCAGGTGGAAACAATTTAAACTTCTCCCTTTTTTTCCCAAATGAAAATGTAAAACGGGTCAAAATGACCCGAACAGCACTTAAGGGTTAATACACAATAACAATTATATAAACAATACATATTTACCAAAAGATATCTGGGAGCGTTTAGCTATTATTACATAATATTACTGGTGCATAAGTCATTATTAAATGCTTTATAATCTGTTATGATTATTATCATAAATCATGATGGGTATCTAACATACAGTGATATAAGCAGATTATAAAGCATATGTTGTGACTGTATTATAGTTATGGGCTTCATAGAAACTTGTGTTACAGAACATTTACATTTGTATGAACTTGATGAAAGAAATAGTGTAAGAAAAATATCTTGCCATTGCCAATGATTTGATTAATTAGTGAATTAAAATGTAATCTAAGTATCTGTAAGACATGAAATTATGTATAATAATTGATATACCGGTACATACTTTATTGTGTACATAAATGACAAATATTGAGCCCATAAAAACTTGAGCCCTAGCAGCCCTAAATTCTAGGGGGGACAAGATAGTTATTGTAGCCCATAAGGATATGATCAGCTACTGTAAGCCTATATGATTTAGGTGGTTAACGGTAACTTTAACGTAAGTGTTATCATCGTTAAACTTTGCTGTGATGCAATTGTAAGCAGTAAGATTTACACACAGCAATACAGGTTTATAGGACTGTTAGGGGACTTTAAGCGGGTTTAATCTGGTCATTCATTGAAAGATATTGAAGCAAATGAGATAATCACACTTATTGAACACTTGAGAAAACCTGACAAACATTTGTTTTCTCTACAGCGCTGTTTGGCAACATCACTGATCACTGAGTTGAGGTTGGATGTGAAACTGGCCAGTCTTGTTATATAAGACACTTTGCACACCAAAGGAAATGGCAGAGAAAACAGTCAAGGTGTTGCGTTGTGAACATCGAGAGGAAGCTAAGCTGTTCTGTGAGGAAGAACAGAGAGCTGTGTGTCATTTCTGTGACTTCCCTCACCACCGTGGTCACAAGCTGCTTCCTATTGGACAAGTAGTCAATAACCTGAAGGACCAACTGAGGCCTGACCTCAAGTCTCTACAGGACAAGAGGAACAGATATAAAGAGTTTGAACAGACATACAATGAAGTGGTTCAACACAACAAGAAGCATGTGGTGACCACAGAGAAGCAGATCATAGCAGAGTTTGAAAAGATGCACCAGTTCCTGAGAGAGGAAGAGAAGACCAGACTGGCTGCTCTGAGGGAGGAAGAGAAGCAGAAGGGGGAGATTGTCAGAAGAGAGTTGATGATCATTTATTATCAGATCTCCTCTCTCTCAGACAGCATCTCTGCTGTAGAAAAGGAGCTGCAGAAACCCAGTGTGTCATTTCTCAGCAGTTATAAACGCATTCAGACCAACGCCAGAATCCAGTGTACACTGTCAAAACCACAGCTGGTCTCTGGAGCGCTGATAGACGTGGCCAAACACCTGGAAAACCTGACCTTCAGAGTGTGGGAGAAGATGAAGGAGAAGGTCAAGTTAACTCCTGTCATTCTGGACCCAGACACAGCAAACCGCTGGCTCTATTTGTCTGAAAACCTGCTCAGTGTGAGACGTGCAAAGTCTGCAGACACAAGGCAGCAGCATCCAGACAACCCCAAAGAGGTTCACTAAGTATGCCACTGTTCTGGGTTCAGAGGGCTTCAGTTCAGGAAAACACAGCTGGGAGGTCGAGGTGGGAGAGAATTCTGACTGGAATATAGGTTTGGCTAAAGAGTCAGTTGACAGGAAGGGAGAGATACCCAATGTCTCACCAAAATATGGATTTTGGTGTTTATGGCAGAGAAGTGGGAAGTACACTAATGGGCTTAGAAAAACCCTCGCATTGAAGATAAGTCCAGCTGGACTATGACAGGGGGGAGGTGTCCTTCTACAACCCTGAAGTTATGACTCACATCTATACTCATAAAGACTTTCAATGAGAAACTGTACCCATATATCTCTGTTGGAAATACAGGTGGTAACACAACTACTGATATCAAAGTCTTTCAAGTTGATGCATCTCTCTTTGGGATGTTAAAGTGATTGCATTGAGGTGATGTACAGAACAAAAACAGCCGCATTACACTAGTATTACTTTAAGTAACAAAATAAAGTTTATCTGTCATTCAGTATTTCAGTTTAGCAATAGAGAGGATCAGTGGAGCAACTCTCTCATTAGTGCAGCAAAACGGTCAGATATTTAATACAGCAGCAGCAGCTCATTAGAGTTATATACTGTACATAAGCTCCTTTATCAACATTGGCGGCGCTGGGGGGGGGGGCCTGCAGGTGCTTCAGCACCTCCAAAAAAGCCCATAGCACCCCTGTAGCACCCCCAAGAAATGCTCAAGCAAAATATATATATTTTCACTCATTCACTGTCATCAAATAAAATAATCTTTGTTAAAATCTGTGACATTATTTATCATTATTTATTATTTACTGGTCATATTATTAATATCCTATGTATTAATAGGCGAAGGTTTGGCGCTCTTGAATGTATTATCGACTGACTGACTGACTTGACACAGTCTATATTACATTATTTACGGTACCTGATCGGTAGCACCTGACAAGCTTTGAAGCTGGGAAGCGGAAGTAATTGCACGCGGCGGGCGGTTTGTTGATGCTACACAACACAGAGCACACAGAAAATGGATTGTTTCTTGGTCAGGCGGCCTCGCGTTTTGGAAAATGTGGATGAAAATGCCAATCCTATGGAGGCGGAGAAGTCTCAAGCTCCGTTAGAAGAAGGCGACAATATCAATATCGAAGACGAGGAGGAGGAGGAGGAGGAGGGGGAGCTCGGTGGTGGTGCTGCTACATTCAGCGATGATGACATGATCAACAACAACACGGCGGCTGCCAGTGACAGTGTTGATACCCTGGATGTCAGCCAACAGCCAAATGAAGGACCAAGGCGTCCAATGTTGAAATCATACCGAGCTGAGACGTTTGGAAATCAGAAAAGGAGCGTCAATAAGCACTGGTATGATGATTACGTCTGGCTGGAATACAGTGTCACCCGGGACGCAGCCTTTTGTTTTGCATGCAGGCATTTTTTTTTTCGACCAGCCAGCCAAACCTACGCAGGAATGCTGAGGCCAGGGCTTTATCCGCTATCATAGACGAGACGTTTGTTTTGCACCTGACTCTCTTCGCAGATTTATTCAAACTGACAAAATTCATGTCTGATCAGTTGCAGTCCCCCAGTCTTGATCTAGCAGCAGCAGGAGACCTGGCCGAGTCCGTTATCAGTTCCATCTCCGAAAAACGCACTGAGGTTGAATGGAACGATATTAGGAAGCGAGCAAATGAGCTGAGCCTGAAAGCTGGAATCACACAACCCCCCGCAGCACAGCCTAACAGCGCAGAAACCCCACCTCAGCCACCTAACCCACCACGCGAAAAAAGACAGACCCATCCACCTCGACACTTGGAATCTTTTGTTGTGGAGGCTCCAATAGAGAGTCACAATACCACCATCACCATGGATAATATGCGACAGCACTCATACTATCCCGTTATTGACAGACTCCTAAGTGAGATGAATAGGCGCTTTTCACCAGAGGCAAACAGTGTTCTAATGGGTGTGACAGCCCTCAGCCCTAAGCACAAAACCTTTCTTGATAAGAAACATATACTGCCAATGTCCCAATATTATGGCATCGATGAAGAAAACCTAACAGCAGAGTTACACCAAGTCAAGCGGCTGTTGCAAAAAAAAGGAGAAGGGACAAGTCATCAACAGCACGGTGGAGTTCCTTTCACTCATGGGCCCGTACCAAGATGCATTTGGAGACATTTATAAACGTATGCATAGCAGTGACCCTTCCCGTTTCATCAGCCAGTTGTGAACGGAGTTTCTCCTGCCTCCGGCGCATCAAGTCATACCTGAGAAACACCAGCGGTGATACTCGCAACAGTAACCTGGCTTTTTTGACAATAAACACCAGGAGGACAAAGGATCTGGACGTGGATGAAATCATCGATGCCTTTGCAGCCAATCACAACAACAAACGCATCGTTCTGCTATGAAGACGTCTTATGGTGAGTGACTTGTTTTATTATTACCATATGCGCTGTTTGGGTTGGGAGACTGGACACTGCCAGTATGTTACAGTGGCCACTGAACCCGTTAGCTATAGCTGTGTGTCTCTAAATAATGCATATGGACGGTTATATTTTTTAAACTCTGGCATAGCTTTTTGATGGGTTATAGAGGGCAGGCGCTGATTGTTGAGCAAGTCTGATTCTGTTCTGTATTGCTCAGTGGCCGTGCGTTTCGCGGCCCGTTATATGCGCACTCTCTCTCTCATTCTGGCTACTGCTCACTCGATCTATCTCTACCCCCCCCCCCCCCCCCCCCCCTCTCTCTCTCTCTCTCTCTCTCGCAGAGCCAAGTGCTTCTGTGCTGCTATGGAGAGGCGAAATGGAAAGAAGAATGTGAATGGAGTGGACGTGGCTGTTTCAGGGTTATGTTGTGTGTCATGCGTACTCACAATCTTTGTTTAATGTAGCCTAAAGCATCAATGCCTTGATGTAAAAAAAGTATATTTGTTTTGGAATACAGTAAGTGTGGCACAGGGATAATGGTTCCTGCTTAGTTCTAGGAGAAAAAGTTGTGTCAGAAATTGGCTGTACGGGCCTGCACCTATATTGTGTACCTTGATGTAAAAAATAAATAAAAGGGAAATTTGTTTTGTAATACAGTAAGTTTGGCACAGGGATAAGGGTTCCTGCTTAGTTCTAGGAAAAATAGTTGTCAGAAATTGTCGTAAAAAAATACATTTGTTTTGTAATACAGTAAGTTTGGCACAGGGATAACAGTTCCTGCTTTCTAGGAAAAAATAATGTGACAGAAATTGTCTGTGCCTGGACCTATATCATGGGGTCCTTTGTTGATGGCCATTTCTTGACTGAACAGTGATTTCACTAAAGACTTTTTCTTTTCAATAATAGTACACTATGCTATTTATTTATTTTTTGTTTGTTTTGTTTAGCAGAATAGTGGATTTTGCACTGCTGTTTATTAAGATTTTTGGCTTTATGTAGGCTAGTGGAGCCCAGCAAAATAAATACAAATAAAATACAAATATGTTGTTTAAAGATGCCATTGTTGGTCCCTACATAATGTGCATGGTTTTGTGTTTGTTGAGGCTCTTGTATATTCAAATTGGTAGGCTATATCCACGACCACAACTATTAACACCTCCATTAATAGCCAAGTTCCCTTCCAGCACCCCCATTAAAAATTGCCTGGAGCCGCCAGGCGCCACTGTTTATCAAAGTGTTCATTCATCATCACTGACAGTCATCTATGATCAAATCATCTTCATATCCACTCTGCTCACTGTTTACCAACACAAACACCTGGACTGGATTCTCACACTGACGGACTGACTGATCTATTGACTGTGTCATAAACTGTTTGTTTGTAGTTTTTGTTTGAATGAACTGATGTTGAGTTTGTTTTCATTCACAAAATGAACTGACTTTTACGTTTGAAACAATTTGCCAGAAAGAAAAACTAATTAAATATTTACATTCAACACAAAATTCAAACCTTGTAAAGCAGCTTCATTCAGCTGGTGAGAATATTGTGTTACTTATCACAAGTATCTTTATATTTTATCAGGACATTAACTACAATGTTGTAGGAATCTACTGTACAACCGAACTATCATATTGATGTAATATTATAACAGATATTTAGCTTTCATGTTGAGTTATTCTTGTAATGTGTAATATTCCTGGAATGTGTAGGGTTGTACATATTTCAATGGGTTCTACTCATGTGTTTTGATCGATTTCAGGCTTGGATTGTAAATGTTTTACATTTACATATACATCTTTGGGCTTGAATGGACAACTTTGAAAAAAGAATGACTTCTTCTAAAATGAAACATGAAATAAAGGCTTGAAAAGAATATTGAGCGTGGCAATATTGTGTGTGGCATGCAGGCTGGCAGCCTGAGCCTCATCACTTGTAAGGACACACAATATGAAACATCTGTTTAATATGTAACATGAAATGTTATTGTTAACATCAGGACACATTTAATCAGAACTTTATAATTATGATTATGATGATTATTATTATACAGAAGAAACCCAAACCGATGAAACAAATAATATCAAATAGAAAGAGTGACATGCAGAAGAAATGAGCGAATAAGTGAGCGAAAACAGAAGGATGACTCTGGAAAAGAGTGAAAGGAAGCCAACGAGAAGCTAGCTCAGTGTTGTCAACACCAGCATTCATTTGATAGAGACAATGGATCGAACCCCTACTAATAAACTGACTGTAGGTCAGTCTAAGCTTCAATCTGCCATACTGTTTGTTTTCTCCTGTGCGATAGCGCCCTCTAGTGGACTGTACTCAACAGCTTGTAACCTGCTGTGAGTTGTGCAAAGTGACATCTTATATCAAAATCGACACACAACCCCATAGACACTTTTCTCTGTTAGAGACATGTCCAAAATAGGGAACACAATAAACCATTGTTTTATTAAATTATAGCTTGTTTTAGTTTTGTTTTGTTGTTGTTCTGACCATATTTAGTAGGCTGGTTTCTGAACTGCCCACAGCCCTCCTAAGAGACACAGACCGAGCAGGAAAGAACTGTGCTATTTTATCATGAACATTAGTGAGGACCAATTATATGAAGATAGGTTGAAAAGTGTTGAATTTGTTCTTTATGTTTTTGTTTTCTCAGTAATTGAATGGCCTAGGCCCAGACTTCATTTGTTGCACAAAAATAGGGAAAATAGTAAATCTGCAAGCTCATAATGCACTGCATTTGACATGTTGTGAGCTTGTAGATCGTCTAATTCTCAAAAAACAACGCAGCTCCAATTTTTATTTTCTGCTGGGAGGCAGGCAGGCAGGCTGGCAGGATAGATTATCAAATGTCTGGGGGAAAACATTGGGCCATTCTGCATTTAATCTAAAATACTGTACATCTTTTATTTATTTATTTAAAGGACAACTTTAGTTTTTTACAACAAGGGTTCATATTTTAGATTGTAATTAAAGAATATAAAAGATGAGTGTTAAATTGATTTCATTTACTTCTTTCTATTGTTTTAGAGATTCTTATTTCAGTGGTTGGGGGCATGCATACAAGTGGCTAAGTATGTCATTTTACACAGAATAAGCCCATTCCCAAAATACAACGCAACCTTTCCTGGTTGGATGTGACTTATGGGGACTAGAAGTGTTACTGTAAATAGCAATAAAGAAACTGCTGGCTTATTGTGTCTAAATAGACACTTGCCCCACATTTTAGCATGGTAAACGCGATAAAACAATAGAATGAAGCAAATGAAAACATTTTAACAATCACTTTTTCTTTTCTCTAATTACAATCTAAAATATGAACCCTTGTTGTAAAAAAACAAAGTTGTCCTTTAAGGAAACATTGTCATGTAGCTTTGAGCTATCATTTCAAGTTGTTTTTTACATTCGTCTCCCAACTTGATTCTGCTTTCTCCTCATTGAGTGTTGAGGCCCTTGGCCGATATGCTTGTGACCACAGTTCACCTCGAGGTCCTTTTCACTGCTGGGCCAACAGTATGTCTGGATCACCAGGCTCTCTGTTTAGTTCGCTGCTGGTTGTTTAGTGCCGATACGAAGCCCTCCAACTGCATCCTCCATGCCATGTCTGATGTCCTGGGGGCTTCTCTGCCAAGTCAATGACATTATAGCTGCGGTGGTTGACGTTGTATTCTTGTCATATTCCTCAAACAAATTGCAGTTTACTTAGAAAAATAATATTATGTAAATTATTCCCATTCCCATTTACCACTAGAGTCCACATTTATTGTGGGTCCTGATTAATTCCCTGGGGACTTTAAAACCATGAACAAACCTCAACAAACGAGTACATGTACCCCAGTCTGAAGTGGATAAAAGATGCCTTATATCAAGACACTTTAAAGTTCCTCATCATACTAAAATGCTCAATGGAAACTATATAATGTTATTTTAAAAATCATGTTACATACTAATTGGTTGGAATAGATCAGGATCTCCCTTGTCATGATGGGGAGTCTTTCATTGCATGTAGATTTTTCTAACCATCGGGTACTAAACAAGCACTAAAGCTTGATTAGTTCAATTGTTGATTGTGTTACTGTGCTCTTATCTTCCCTGATCTTTCTATTGTAAATACCATTTATGTTTGCCTTGTGTTTTCACAACAGTTTTTCTCTTTTTTTCTGCATAGTACTGTGTTCCATCTGTCTGTCATCCAATGTTATATGAATGTTGTATTACAAAAAGGATCTCAATGAACTGTACTGTCGTGAAACTGTACCTTTTCCAATGCAAACTTCTAATGAATTATTCAATCAATCAATCAATCAATCAATCAATCAATCAATCAATCAATCAATCAATCAATCCCTTCTCTCAGTGGCGCAGACTGAACTTTGATTAATCAGGTCAGTGATTACTTCACTCTATTTATAATGAATGGCCTCACTTCATGTAAACAATAGAGATAGATCTCTGACTCTCTCCACTGAAGGGATAACAGAAATATATAAGGCAGGGAGACACCAGAGATGTGTCAGTGAGCTGGTCCTTGTTGATGAAACTTTATAGCCTGTCTTCATACTTCCTCTGTCTCTCCAGGCCTACACCAGGATATCAACACTGAAGCAGGTAAGTTCAGGTTCAGGTTCAGGTTCGGTTTATTAGTCAAATGCGTATCCATACAAGTACAGACAAACAATGAAATGCTTGTGCCAAGAGCACTCTCAGCCTTATTGCACACAAAACAATACGACAACAACAGGTCACCCAGGACAACCCAAAAAACAACAAAACAACCATACAGTGTGACAGTGTACAGTTTAAAAACTGCGTATATTGCACATGACTACCTACGTCTCGCTTCCATCTCTTCGTTAAGCAACCTGATTGCTTGAGCATAAAAACTATTACTGAAACGGGTGGTGTGAGATTTGATGCTCTGGTAACGTTTTTTTGATGGGAGGAGATAGAACAGGGAATGGGCGGGATGACAGCTGTCCTTTAAGATGTTCTCTGTCTTTTTCTTACAGCGTGTGTTATAGATTGTGTGTAGCTGTGGTAATTCTGTGCCAATGATTTTGGCAGCTCTCTTCACAATTCTCTGTAACTGTTTACTGTCTTGAGCAGTCACGTTACCAAACCACACTGTTATGCATCCTGTCAATACACTTTCTATGGTACAGCGATAGAAATTAACAAGAGCCTTGGTGCTTAGGCCAAATCTCCTGAGGCGCCGCAGAAAGTACAATCGCTGCTGCGCTTTCTTAAGGATACCTTCGCTGTTTTGAGACCATGTGAGTGAGTTTGTTATGTGAACACCCAGGAATTTGAAACTGTCCACTATGTCTACAGGTGAACCATTTATGGTTACGGGACTGTGATTGACTTCAGATTTCCTAAAGTCAACGATGATCTCTTTTGTTTTACTAACATTTAGAGAGAGATTGTTATTCTGGCACCATAGGGTTAGCTCTTCAATTTCCCTCCTATAGGCCCTCTCATCATCGTTGGATATTAGTCCTATAACCGTGGTGTCATCTGCAAATTTGAGAATAGAATTATTGCCACACCTGGCAACACAGTCATAGGTGAACAGACTATACAACAAGGGACTGAGGCAACAGCCCTGGGGCGCTCCAGTCCTGGTCAATATCTTAGATGAATGCTTGTTCCCTATTCGTACAGATTGTGGCCTGCCTGTCAAAAAGTCAAACAGCCAGTTGCAGATACTACTGCCCAGACCAAGACCCCTGAGTTTCAACACAAGCTTAGATGGTACAATCGTGTTAAAGGCAGAGCTATAATCTATGAAGAGTAGTCTGACATAAGAGTTCTTATTCTCCAGATGTTTCAAGGCAATGTGTAGTGCGAGAGAAATAGCATCATCGACTGATCTATTAGCACAGTATGCAAACTGTAATGGATCAGTATTGGCAGGGATAATGTGCGTTATATGTGATATAACCATTTTTTCCAGACACTTCATAAGAACAGAGGTCAAAGCCACAGGGCGATAATCATTAAGACAGGTGACAGGTTTTTTCTTTGCTATGGGTACAATTATGGTTTCCTTGAAACACAACGGTACCACACACAATGACAGGGACATATTGAAAATGTCAGTAAAGACTCCCGAAAGCTGGTCAAAACACAACTTAAGGACACGTGAGGCAATCCCATCAGGACCGGCCGCCTTATGAGTCCCAACGCTTTTAAAAGTTTTACTCACATCTCGTTGTGTCACCTGCAGCTCCACCGCACCGGGTGTACCCCGCACCGGTGTAACTGGGTCCGTGTTGTGAGATTCAAAGCGGGCGAAAAAGTTATTCAATTCGTCCGGTAGAGAGTCCGAGGTGTTAATAACAGCCGGCTTCGGTTTGTAATCCGTAATCGCATGCAGCCCTCTCCACATACGCCGTGCGTCACAGCCACTATAGTTGTTCTCCAGTTTGTCCCTATATTGTCTCTTAGCGTCTCTGATCGCCCTCCTCAGGTCGTATCTGGATTTTTTGTACCGTTCCTCATCCCCAGATTGAAAGGCGGCTCGGCGCTCCCTCAACTTCAGACGAGTATCCTGGTTCATCCACGGCTTCTCGTTGGGATAGGAGCGAACGGTTCGCGCTGGGATGCAATTATCCACACAGAATTTAACATAGCTGGTGACAGTGTCAGCATAGTTATCCAAACTTGTGGCTGAGTCTTTGAAGATGGACCATTCTGTCGATTCAAAGCAGCCCTGGAGTTTAGATACATTATCTGTGGACCAGCACTGTACAGACCTCACCCTGGGTTGCTCGCTCTTCATTCTCTGCTTGTAGGCAGGTAGTAGTAGCACCGCATGGTGGTCAGATCTCCCAAAGTGGGGCCGTTCAGAAATTGTTTGGTAAGGAATTTATTCCCAGGGTTTTATTAAAATTCCTGACTATTATTGACGGGTTTCTGGTCCACATTACACTGATAAGAACTAGATGCGTGTGCAGGTCGCTACCAAGATTAGCCAATGAAACCAGCGCTCCCCAAAACAACAGGTTTGGGGATTGGTGGAATTGATTACATGATACAGTCACCTGTGCATTTACTCTCAATGTATGTAAACAAGAAACGTGTCTATTGAACACTTGAGAAGACAACCTGACAACAGAACATTTGTTTTCTCTACAGCGCTGTTTGGAAACTCACTGATCACTGAGTTGAGTTTGGATGTGAAACTGGTCGACACTTTGCAAACCAAAGGAAATGGCAGAGAAAACAGTCAAGGTGTTGCATTGTGAACATCGAGAGGAAGCTAAGCTGTTCTGTGAGGAAGAACAGAGCTGTGTGTCATTTCTGTGACTTCCCTCACCACACTGGTCACAAGCTGCTTCCTATTGGTCAAGTAGTCAATAACCTGAAGGACCAACTGAAGCCTGACCTCAAGTCTCTACAGGACAAGAGGAACGAATATAAAGAGTTTGACTTTGAACAGAAATACAACGACGTGGTTCAACACAACAAGAAGCAGGTGGTGACCACAGAGAAGCAGATCAGAGCAGAGTTTGAAAAGATGCACCAGTTCCTGAGAGAGGAAGAGAAGACCAGACTGGCTGCTCTGAGGGAGTGTGGGAGAAGATGAACGAGAAGGTCAAGTTAACTTCTGTCATTCTGGACCCAAACACAGCACACCCTGTGCTCTGTCTGTCTGAAGACCTGACCAGTGTGAGATGTACAGGCACAAGGCAGGAGCTTCCTGACAACCCAGAGAGGAATACTAAGTATGCCTATGTTCTGGGTTCAGAGGGCTTCAGTTCAGGAAAACACAGCTGGGAGGTTGAAGTTGGAGAGCATACTAACTGGAATATAGGTTTGGCTAAATAATCTGTTGTCTGACAGGAAGGGAGAGAGATATGCCACACCAGAATATGGAATATGGGCTTTACAGCAGAGAAGTGGGAAGTACGCTAATGAGCATGGAATACCCCTCCCATTGAAGAGGAATCCTCAGAGGATCAGAGTCCAGCTGGACTATGACAGGGGGGAGGTGTTCTTCTACGACCCTGAAGGCATGACTCACATCTACACTTATAAAGACACTTTCACTGAGAAACTCTACCCATTTATAGGTGTTGGAAATACAGGTGATCACACAACTACTGATATCAAAATCTGCCAAGTTGAAGCATCTCTCTTTGGGATGTTAAAGTGATTGCATTGAGGTGATGTACAGAACAATAACAGCTGCTTTGCACTAGTATGACTTTAAGTAATAAAATAAAGTATCTGTCATTCAGTGTTTCAGTTTAGCAGTAGAGAGGATCAGTCTACGGTGCAGATCCTATAAAAGCATAGGGGGGGACGTGCGCGTGCCCGATTTCGTTTTTTTTGCGTGCAGAGATCGGTTTTCGGGCGGTTTTACCCCCTCATTTTCCTTCAGATACAGGCATTAACGGTTTGATGATGTATTATTTATGTACTTATCAAGTTATCACTAGTACTGCAATAACCAACACAACCAAAGCTTAAAACACACTTCAACACAAACACTGACATTAAACAGTCCTCTCGTCATAACCAACGTTTCTTTCATGTTTCTATGGTTAACTTTTTACCTCAAGAACACCGACTATAGCAGCAATTTGGCACAGCGACCGTTCATCACTCAAATCACTGGCCACAATAAAATACAGTATCCTACTCAGAACTCAGAAGCATGACAGCATACAGGCATTAACGGTTTTATGATGTATTATTTATTTACTTATCAAGTTATCACTAGTACCCCAGTGAACATGGGGACGTTGATATGACGTTGAAATTACGTAATTCTTCTACGTCGAAAAACGGTCCCTGGACGGTGCAAAGCGTAGGTCGAAATGACGTCTTATCCGGACGTTATCCTGACGTCGGGGTACGACGTGGTCGTTTCTACGTTTATTCTACCTTCAAGTGACGTCAACATCTGCTCACTTTGACGTCTTTTCTACGTCTTTTCTACCTCTTGTGTGTATGTAGCCTACACACACCCCACACACGAAGACAGATAGATACCTTTATTATCCCAAGGTGGGCACCTGATTTTCCCCCTTGGGATAATAAGGTATCTATCTATGTGTGTGGGGTGTGTGTAGGCTACATACAAAACACAACACGTGACACACGTGTGTGTGTGTGTTTGTATGTACACACACACACACACACACACACACACACACAGTAATGCGTTTGAAAACTGGGATTAGCCTATACAATTATGCACATTAATAAAATCACACCCACATATTTAAGCAGTAAACAAATAACATTTTCCATAGCCACGCAGTCATGCAACAAATAAAGTCACAAATCAATCCACATTTCTTTATTTTACTTTTGCAGAAAACCTTTGGTCATGCTTCAAGTTTTGAAAAATAGCACCACCAAGTGGCGCGCTTTGAGCTTGTAGGTCTGCTATTTTTGAAAGATTATGAAAGTGGCTCAAATCTTGTGTCTTTCAAAGTGTCAAGTGATTTTCAAATATTGAAAGTGGCATCAAAACATTAAGAGCATTAACATCTTAAGAGCGAACGTTTTTAACTCTTTGAATATATATTCTTTCAGAGAATAGAAATGTTTTGGCTGACAACAAACAACAAAACATAAGGGTTTTCAAATTGTCAGGATTTAGAAGACATTTTTGAAATGGGTTAACTCACTCACCAAATGAACCTTACAGGATGGTAACTGATAGTGTAACACATGGAATCAAAATAACCCTTACAGATCTATAACAGAGTATAACATTATGTAACGTGGGCAGCAGTGAACACATGCTGGAACTTTTATGCTTAATGGCAATTAGCAAACTTTCAAAAAAACAAACACACTGCCAGAGTGAGAGGAAAAGAGGGAGGGAGACAGAGCATATGAGACTAAGTGTGGACATAGAATAGAGATCATGTGTGAGGCGAACTGTAAACAAATAACTCTTAAAAAAAAGATGAAGGTGCAATGCAGAGATACTGTACTGTAAAAGTGTGAACGTTTATTTAGAGAATTTAAATGTGTGGATTTTTTTTGTTGTTGTAATGTGCGTTCGATCAGTTCAAAGTTTATCTTGACAGATAAAAGGACAGAGGCAGTGAGAACAGTGGGTGTTATGGGTTCAGTCTCCTGAGGCTGGTCCTTTGCCCCCCTTCCTTTGTGGAGCGTGTTTCAGGTGGTCTGCAACAAACTGCTTAATTTCTTCTTCTTTTGCCGTTGGCTGCGACTGCAGGACTGCATCTATAGAATAAGAAATCACATGTGAAAAGTCATTACATTACCACTGCTAGTGGTAATGTCATTTCTACACCTAACCAGCACAATATATAAAATGTTATCTCCAACTAGAGGTAGACAGTTGGCATTCATTTTTGGCAACAATGGAGTCAATGTTTTGCCAATGAAACAGGTTAAGGGACTGAATGATTTTTAACAGTAGTAGCCTAGGAAAACAAGCCCTTATCAACTGAAACAATCAGGGAGAACTACCGGCTGAGCCGTTGGGTCATACTAAGTGCAAACAATTGGACTGATCCAAACTGATAACTGCGGTCTTGTCAAGTGATAACACTGACATTGGCTGAAATATTGGCCAGCTTACCTTTTGTTGCTCGAAACAATGCAGTCTCTGAAAAGGGCCGCTTCGTCCCCGCTGACCCTCTCAGGCTGAACTTGGTCATTAACCAATTACTCATGAGCCTGAAGAAAAACATCCATTAAGGATTAGGTTTTTTTTTTTTTTTTTTTTTGTAAACATGACAAAACCTTAACTTTTATACAGGTACTCCAGGCTGGTGCCACTTTAGCTTAAAACAGACAAAACATCACACACAGGCTACTGTATATCAAATGCTGAAACACTACCTGCTCAGAATTTTTTGGATGCATTCCTTCGTGCTATTCCCCCCAATTCGAGTGAGTCGCAGCACCTGTTGGAATAATTTAGTTCATGTTAACTTCAACATACCGAACAAGACCATATAAAACAGTGTGCAGGTGCATCTTATACTAATTCATATGCTGTAATTACGTTAAGGCTATACCTACCAGGGTTTTGAAGACAGCTTCATCACGAAGTTGTAGTTCCTCCCTGTCAAACTCCTCCAGGCTGTTCATGGTCTCAACAGGAAGGGAGTATGTGGTGGACGTCTCAGGTTGTACTCTGGCAATTGACCGCACGTCCTGCCGGATTTCCGCCCATATGGCAAATGCCTTCTTCTGGAATACTAAAAAAAGAAAGGGAATATATACTTTTTCTTTAAACACAAATACATATTATTCAACATTAATAGATAGTGAAAATAAAAAGGGGCAGATGAGGTTTCCAAATTATACAGGTTAATGTCCCCCAGTGTTCTTGACCAGTGACCTATCCCCTTTGAAATAACTGAGAACTTACCTGCTGTTGGCATAGGGAACTGGCCCCTCTGTGGCTCCACTGCTGTTAAGAAAGGAATTTTGTGTTAAAACTTCCCAAGACATAGATGACCATGCATTAGCTGAGAAATACAAAGTCTGGCATACAGTAACCAATACTACTTGTTTACTTGAACTCACCCTGCCTGTCTTGGGCTGCCTCACGTCTGGGCCTCCGAGTGTGGGACGTTCTGTGAACACTAGAGTGTGTTGACTGGGACGTTCTGTGAACACTAGAGTGTGTTGACTGGACACTAGAGGGTGTGGAATGGACAGAGAGGCTGGGACTGTGCCGGACGTCACGCTGCCCGCGCCAGTTGCTGGATCTAGACCTAGAAGATTAGGTTTAAATTATTGGACGTAATATAAAACACCAGAGATATTGACAATCAATATAGTTCAATGCCCCAGCTGACTTGGCTTAGGCCAAGCTCAAAACTGTGGGAAATCACTAGGCCAATGATAGAACTAGAAGTCAGTCGCTACTGATGCTGTGCCCTACACTGTACCTGGAGCGATGGAAGTTTGGCCTGGGTGAGTTGGAAGGATCTCCACGGTGGCGTGATCGTCGTGAGACTGAAAAAAATAAAAATAATGACCCTTCTGCATCTGTGACGGTCAATATTTCATGTTAAGGATTCCAAAGTGCCCCTACATGTGTTACTGGGGGTCTGGATGTTCCTGCACCGCTTACTTCACACGAGTGTGACTGCTAAATTGTAAATTGTGTGCACTCACCAGGAGTGGTACTGCCCCTGTGCTGCGATTCCATGCGGTGTGATCCTGTGCTCCTTTGTGATCCAATACTGCCCGTGCGGTTTGATGACCCTGAACCGGTCCCTTCTACCCTGGACTGGTCCTTTCGGTGGTTTGAGCCTGAGAAATTAAGATTATTTTTTTTAACCAAGGTGACTGTGTGTACACCTGTGTTTGTGTATATATATATGTGTGTGTGTGTGTGTGTGTGTGTGTGTGTGTGTGATATGTGTGTGTGTGTGTGTGTGTGTGTGTGTGTGTGTGTGTGTGTGTGTGTGTGTGTGTGTGTGTGTGATATGTGTGTGATATGTGTGTGTGTGTGTGTGTGTGTGTGTGTGTGTGTGTGTGTGTGTGTGTGAGATGCATGTACTCACTTGATGCAGGAGTGGTACTGCCCCTGTGCTGCGATTCCATGCGGTGTGATCCTGTGCTCCTTTGTGATCTAATACTGCCCGTGCGGTTTGATGACCCTGAACCGGTCCCTTCTACCCTGGACTGGTCCTTTCGGTGGTTTGAGCCTGAGAAATTAAGATTATTTGTGTACACCTGTGTTTGTGTATATATATATATATATATGTATATGTTATATGTGTGTGTGTGTGTGTGTGTGTGTGTGTGTGTGTGTGTGTGTGTGTGTGTGTGTGTGTGTGTGTGAGAGAGAGATGCATGTACTCACTTGATGTTGATGTGCCTCTATGCTTCCCGGGTGTTGATCGGAATGACTTCCTTGAGCCTGAGAGAAAGAAAAAAAAGTCAGATTCAAAACATGCGGACTATGGACTATGCGAATGACATCAGCCTGATCTCATTGGTCAACTCAACAGAGCAGGATCTGAAAGTGAGGAAGGCACTTGCATGGAGGGCCCCGAATGGCATTAGTTCTCCTATATGGCAGTTAATTCTGGACCCTGAAGCCAACCCTGCAGAAATCTCTAGACGGGTGCTACACCTGAATGCTACGTGTAGTTCTCAAAATCAGCAAGAGTACATGTTACCTATGAGAATCTATACTGCAGTAATATTGAAGGTGAGTGACAAAATAGCAGCCAGGAGAATGAGACTTGTAGGATACTGCTAGAGACAACAGGAGCTGCCAGCCAGCAAACTGGTGCTGTGGGAACCAACACACGGGCACCGAGGACGAGGACGTTCTACATTAACATATGTGGATGTACTCTAGAAAGATGCAGGAGCACAAAGCACCAGCGAGCTGGCCAGATGTATGGAGAACCGGGATGACTGGAAGTGACGATGGAAGGCTCATCTAAGGACGACCGAGAGAGAGAGAGAGATGCATATATACTGTACTTACTTGAACCTTCCCTACGGTGTGATCCCCGTTCTGAGTGGGCAGACATTACACCTCGATCAGAGTCCTGGTCATTCAGCAGGGATTGGGAGTCTAAAGGGGACACAAACAGGCCAATTAACATGTTTAAACTTAAGTGTATAAATCTGTTGTATGGAGAAGTAGGATGACTGGAACCGACGATGGAAGGCTCATCTAAGGACGACCGAGAGAGAGAGAGAGATGCATATATACTTACTTGAACCTTCCCTACGGTGTGATCCCCGGTCTGAGTGGGCAGACATTGCACCTCGATCAGAGTCCTGATCATTCAGCAGGGATTGGGAGTCTAAAGGGGACACAAACAGGCCAATTAACATGTTTAAAGTGTCTAAATCTGTTGTATGGAGAACCGGGATGACTGGAACCGACGATGGAAGGCTCATCTAAGGACGACCGAGAGAGAGAGAGAGAGATGCATATATACTTACTTGAACCTTCCCTACGGTGTGATCCCCGGTCTGAGTGGGCAGACATTGCACCTCGATCAGAGTCCTGGTCATTCAGCAGGGATTGGGAGTCTAAAGGGGACACAAACAGGCCAATTAACATGTTTAAAGTGTCTAAATCTGTTGTATGGAGAACCGGGATGACGATGGAAGGCTCATCTAAGGACGACCGAGAGAGAGAGAGAGATGCATATATACTTACTTGAACCTTCCCTACGGTGTGATCCCCAGTCTGAGTGGGCAGACATTGCACCTCGATCAGAGTCCTGGTCATTCAGCAGGGATTGGGAGTCTAAAGGGGACAAGAACAGGCTGATTAACATGTTCAAGTGTATAAATCTGTCCTATGGTCCTGTATGGACTTCAACTTGGTGCAACGGGAGATACACTGGGGAGACATGACTAGCTTTTGTATGCCAACCATGAAACATAGTATGAAACGTAAAAAACAGCTTGTAAATGCTTTCACGTTGTGTGTACCAAATACACCAATATACTTTTTTACAACAGCAATACTCACTAGCAGTATGTTGTTGAACCTTCGGTGGTTAGCTATACATATGCAACACAAAGAAAAACATAAATGTAAATAAAATAGTTTATTTCTTCCTCCCTAGGACTTTAAATTGGATATAGAAAGTTACCCGTCTTCCTCACGATGTCCTCCTCATCAGATTCTGTTACAAAACCAGACACAAAACATGAATGATCTACATGTGAGGCCCATGTGTTTACATATTTCATCTTAGCATAAATGCATGTTCTCAACACATGTCTAATGTTAAACAAATTATGAGAAACATACCGAACGTTGATACAAAATCGTCGTTTTTTTTCTTAGTAGTTTTCCTCCTCCTTCCCAATCCGACCTCTTCCTCATCCTCCTCATCCGGTTCTGCGTTGGTGGTGTCGTTGTACTCTTGACACTGACGTAGGTTACCTAAAAGTTAGACAATTCAACTGTAAACATTGATTCTAACATTTTGACTTGATTCTTGACACAAAAACAAAAAACAAAAAAATTAAATAAAAGAATAAAAACCCTTGCCTGAAGTTTTCTTTATTTTTTTCAACTTGTACTTGTACCAGTTCTCCGCTGGTGTCATTTTTGCCTTGATGGCCATAACAAGCTGGCCCTTCTTCATCTTCTTTGGCCATCTAACTAGTTTGTTTTCTTTGTCGATCCAACAATGAGGAATTGTCTCCTCATATTCCTCTCCATTCTCCTCCACCCACACAACCCTGCTATACATGACCTGAAAATGATGGCACACAAAGCAAGTTTGTTAGATATATACACACACACACAGACACACACAGACACACACAAACAAGCGTCCTGTTAGTAACAGGCTAGAACTGCAGATCGGGTTAATGGTTATAAGTGACGATCAAGAGATCAGAAATGAATGCATTAGTGCAGGGGTTCCCAAACTGTGGTCGGGAGGTGACAGGGGTGCACAGCCAAAAGTTTGGGGAGCGCTGCATTAGTGTAACCTAACACCTAAGTAGGAAAGAAGGTGCAACGATAAAGCAGGCGATGAGGCAGCGGTGGAGGGAGATGGAGCTGTAACCTAAGTAGGAAAGAAGGTGTAATGATAAAGCAGGCGGTGAGGCAGCAGTGGAGGGAGATGGAGCTCTAACCTAAGTAGGAAAGAAGGTGTAATGATAAAGCAGGCGGTGAGGCAGCGGTGGTGGAGGGAGATGGAGCACACTGGGAGAAGGATGTTGCAAGACAAGTAGAAGACTTGTAAGCTTAGAGACATGCAGGTGATCAATGCTCTAGGAAGGTGAAGATTTTAACCTTTAATATTCAAAACCATGGCGAAGTGGTAGGAGGACATAACCAGTTTCCGACGGGAGACAAGCCACCTTGCGGCACAGATCCGTTTCACGCAGCAGTCGATGTTCCCTCCTGCCCCACCCATCTCTAGTGCACACTATATTTAGGTACTGTTTGGAGCAAGATGGTTGTTGAAACAAGGGTGTTGTGTGGCGCTGATCCAAAATCTCACAGTTTAAAGTCCCATCTGCATTCTTCCGTCTAACAAAAGCAAATGTCTCGTCTTTCAAAAGAAAACAACAGTCCTTTTCTTTAACAGAAATAATAGCTTTAGGATGCATTTTGGCAGTGTTCAGTTGTGAATGTTCAATCTCTGCCAAACGCCTAGTGACTTGCTCCAAAGGGCTTCTCCCATTCCTAACGTGTTTCTTTATTTTTTGCAGGTAGTTCTCAAAAGGAAAACAGGAAAAGTCATTTAATGAAGAGTTGAAGTGGCTGACATCTTCATGGAGATGAATTAGTCCATGTACATTGTATACAGAAAAGGTGTTGCCATAAAGGCGAGGACAGCACTGGACAAAGTGTTTAATTAGATCTTGAGCATATTGTAGGTAAGCATTCCTAGTCCCCTCATCTGCCTCCAGCATTATTGACATGGCTACTGTTAAGGACAGGAAGTGTTTGTATCTTTCAGAGCACAGCACAGTTTGTAGTACTACAGGTCCTGTGTATAGCAAAAATTGCCGTAGCTCAGTGGCCTTCCACCTATCCAGCTCATGTATACTCCGCGGTTGACGTGCAAACTCACTAGGCAACTTGCCTCTCAGTGCAATTAGTTGTTGGGATATTAAACCTTTTTGCCTTGCAGATAGACGGTAAATACGTGGACCCTTGGTGCCCACCAAGTAAGTTAACATGCGTTTAACCACACCCAAACAGACCATGTGCATGTAATCTAACACGAATGAGGTAACACAAGGAAGTCCTGCATCAATTAGGGGGCTAGCAGTAGTTTGATGGTTTATGTACTCCACTCTAGAAAAGGCTTCGTCTGTTCGAGAAGCGCAGTCATCCTGTGTGAAAACCATTCTGTTATCAGAATGAACACCTCTGATCACACATCTTTCACAAGCCTCATAGGAGTTGTGACCCTTGATACATTTTAGAAATGCCCTTGCTGGCGCATCACAGAGCAGAGCTTCAATGTTGACATTGTACGTTCGGCCTTCGAACACTATACAATTTTCTTTGAGCTGTTTGTACTCATTCAAAAAGTCTTTAAGATACTCGTCAAGATCAGTAGGCTTACTTTGTCCACTATACATGGCGACAATAAACGGGTCGAAGTGGCCAAACTTCGCCAGAATTGGCCAGAACTGCATACCGTTACTTTTAAAAAGTGGGATGCCGTCAATGTTAACAGTTAAATTTACACAAGTGCTCTCTGTCTGGTTTAGAAAACTGCAGATCCCCTTCTCCAACCCGTAATATCTGTACTTCCCCCCACATTTTTCTTCAGAGGAATTACGGTGTGGTGTTGCTAGCAGTGTCCTAGCATCTGCAGGCAATAGGTGACCTTGCTTTCTCAGTATGGACAATAGCGCAGTCAGTGCTCTGTGTGTCACTTTGTGATCTATGGCCCACTTTCTCAAGTCCTCATCAAAGTTGACAGCCACTTCAACATCATCATTTTGTTCGTTTTCAGAGTCAGTAAACCAATAATCTATGTCAGTGTCATAGTCAAAACTATCAGAGATCCCAGGATTACGGTCACTGTCAGAACTGTTTGGAGGCACATCAACACTGTCAGGAGGATTGTCATCAACACTATCAGGAGGATTCTCAAGCCCCGGAAGAACGTCACTCTCTGATTCACGGAGATACTCCTCCAAAGTTCGCTGGCGTTTTCGCCATACTCTCATATAAGCAGCCATCTGAAAACACAGACGGGAGTCTACATAAGTTTAGTTTAACAGTATATTTGAAGGGGCAGGCAAATCTGGTGTGCTACGTCTTGTACCTTGTTTGGTTGCCTTGACAGTCTTGGACAGGGCAGCGTACAGGACAGGAAAGAAACCACAAGAGAGGCCTGGACAGGAAACCAGCAGATGCCTATTTGAGAGAGATTATTAAATTGATTAGACACACAATCAAGGTGTTACTCCCATCATCAAACAGTGTTTCCCATGTCAAGGACCCACATAAGAGAACATTTTACATGTCAAGGACCCACATAGAACATTTTAACGACTCTTTTAACGACTCTAGCAGTTAAACTGGGGTTAAGGACCCCCCAGTTTGTATATATAGACCCTCATTTAATGACATATCTGTAAAATCAATTTAAATTTAACTCTTAATTAAATGTGTACAAATGGACCTGTCCATTTGTACACTATCAAACTATCATTTAGCTGGGGACCCTGTGGAACTTAAACTCAATGACCCCTGGGTCCCCGGAACTCATTTTGAGAAGCACTGATCTACAAGCACATTGCATAAGAGCTTGTAGATTGGCCATTCACTAATGATTGGTCAATTAACTATGTGGCTATTAAAACAATCACTGAACACATTAATTTCAAATGGCTGCACCCCTCCCCGTTTTTAAAATATTAACTCCACACAGCAACTACCACTGAAAGAAAAACTAAAAAATATATAATAAATAAATTAGAATTAATTCATCATTTGCAAAAATGTCAACAAAAAAGGGGGTGGGCACTGAAAAGATACATTACATGCATAATCTATAAATGTACACCTCTCATACAGCTACAGCTGGCATTTATTTGGTACTCGTATACCCTCACGCAGATAAATTTAACATGTGTGTGTGTGTGTGTGTGTGTGTGTGTGTGTGTGTGTGTGTGTGTGCGTGTGTGTGTGTGCGCACTTCAATGTTTACTGATGCTAACCTCAATGTTAACCGAGGCTAATAATGCCCCGTCCAGTTCAATGGGAATACACAGCTACACATTATAGTTTGCAAAAACGTTAGCAAGCCACTATCAAAGTATGTGAATAAATTAATAAAAACTAATGTTTCAACCAGCCGCGTGAGACTTTGGTTGCAAATAGCCGCGAAACGGTGGCTATTTGGTCAGGGTAGGCCATGCTAGTTGGCAATAGCATACACTAACTTAACACGTTCTCAAACTTACAAACGGTTCGACATTATGCTTGTTAACGTTAACGGTTCGGTTGTTGCAGTCGCGAATAAATCAGACTAGATAATGGTCTTTATGTACAATATATTGTTATAAAGGTAAAGTTTGATTATTCAGAAGCTAATGCTAGCGCTAGCACTAGCACTAGCACGCACGGTCGCCGTCCGTACTTTATCGACTGCAAACACACGCAAACATTTATACATTTACATTTATCAATTGCATTAAGCTCTCCTTACCTTTCGACTCTGAATGCGTATTTATTTGAAGATTTAATTGACGATACGACTCGACAACGCAACGGCGTGTCTTCCAAAGTAGCCAGCCAGCTGAGGGGGGAAGCAGCAGTCAGACAGATCCCATAGCCCAGAAGACAGATCCCATAGCCCTGAAGTGACGGTTGGCCGTTTGGCCAATCAAGGTACGTGACGTAATGTTCTGCTGTAGAGTATGGAACATGATTTAACGACTCGTCCGAGTGACTGTGGTCCCAGCCAATCAGAATGATGATGATGATGATGATGATGATGATGAAGATGATGATGACCAAGCCAGAAGTCAAAATATTGAACAGGATTTCAACGTCATTACAAGGTCGAAAAAATTACCATTTCAGAAGTCAAAATATTGAACGGGATTTCAACGTCATTACAAGGTCGGAAAAAATGACCAAGCCAGAAGTCAAAATATTGAATGGGATTTCAACGTAATTAGGACGTCTGACTATGACGTCATTTTCAGGACGTATTTTTGACGGTCGAAAATTGGTCGAATTCAGGTCGATGACGGACGGACGGGAAATCGACCTGATTTCGACCAGATGTTGACGTCGAATGTTTGCTGGGACTGCAATAACCAACACAACCAAAGCTTAAAACACACTTCAACACAAACACTGACATTAACCAGTCCTCTCGTCATAACCAACGTTTCTTTCATGTTTCTATGGTTAACTTTTTACCTCAAGAACACCGACTATAGCAGCAATTTGGCACAGCGACCGTTCATCACTCAAAACACTGGCCACAATAAAATACAGTATCCTACTCAGAACTCAGAAGCATGACAGCCGCTCAGCCGTCAGAACACTGAACACACAATACAATAATACAGTCCACAAGCAGTTGGCACAGGTTAGAACAGGCCGCCAGTCCAGAACACAATACGGTATAAATGTCATTCATTACCGGCTTGAGAATTGAAAATCCTTCCTCCTCCTCCTCCTCCTCCTCCTCCAGTCCTCTCGTCTCACACACAGCCCAAGTAACAACAAAGTAATCCTTTAGCTTCCTTGTCCGGTCAGGGTGGCAACAAAAACAACAAAGTAATCCTTTCCTTGTCCAGGGTGGCGGCATTCCTTATTAACTGTGCCAAATGCCAAAATGGCTCCAAGGTAGCTGTGCCACGGTTTTGTATGTTTTTCTTTATTGCGCAATCAAAAAAAAAGTTTTTTTTTTTATAATTTGGTTCCAGAGATAGAGCTGTTTGAATGAAAAAAAGTGTCCATCCACTAGAATGAACACACATTTTCTCAATCAGCTAAACGAGGGAGCCAACACACAAACAGAGAAAAGCATCTCTCTGATCTCAGGTCATTTTGACATCTTTAAAAAAAAAAAAAAAAAAAAAAAAAATTTCTATACAAAAAACACAAAAGAAGTCAAAGACGTCATTGGCACTGAACGCCTTTGGAAAAAAACCGTCAAGAGACGTCATTGGCACTGAATGAGTTAACTATTTGAAATGGCAGAACCAAAGTCTCCTGTGGTTTCTTAAGTTAACTTTCATTTCCTAGGAAATCTGTAGACCGACAACACATGTTGCCAGATTTTGCGAGAGAAACAAGCAGCCAGCTATATGAAAACCACCCTGGAATATTGTGGTTTTCATATAGCTGGCTGCTTGTTTCTAAGAACTTGGCAACACAGACCAAACCATTTTGCAGGAAAACAGAGGGGTGTTCTCATATAATAGCATCTATAAATCATTCAAAAAGCATCTTCGATCGTGTTTAGTGCATGATTTCAGAATTTAGACCACTATGTCCCTGACTGGGGGGGACAGGGGGGTCTTCTGGAAGTGAATGGAGGGGACGAAATTGGACCTGGAAGGTGACAAAAACACCTTGTCCCCCCCGCCATTTTCGCCTATGGGATCAGTGGAGCAACTCTCTCATTAGTGCAGCAAAACTGTCAGCTATTTAATATAGCAGCGTTAGTGTTATATACTGTACATAAGATCCTTTATCAAAGTGTTCATTCATCATCAGTGACAGTCATCTATGATCAATTCATATTTATATCCACTCTGCTCACTGTTTACCAGCATAAACACCTGGACTAGATTGACCGACTGAATGATTTATTGACTGTGTGTCATAAACTGTGTGTTTGTACTTGATGTATTTTCTTTATTTTTTTTCTTCTTTTTTTTACGTAATTAACTGAAGTTGAGTTTGTTTTCATTCACAAAATTAACTGAACTTCAACCTTTGAAACAATTTGCCTGAAAGGAAAAAAAGGTTTGGTAAACATGTTCAAAATTAAATATTTACATTCAACAAAAAATTCAAACCTTGTAAAGCGGCTTCAGCTGGTGAGAATATTGTGTTACTTATCACCAGTAATGGCTCGAACACACTGCACGATTTTGCGTGGTCGGCGAGGCATCAGATCATTAGAGTGTTTCACACTGAACGATTGACTTTCTTGAAATCGGCTCGTCGTGGTTTTCGCCGACAACATTGATCACCGACAGATCATCGACAAGGGATCACACACTGCCAGATATTTCACCAGGATGCATCGCCGATACATAGTCAATATTATTTTGTTTTTAATTCTAATTGTGCACGAGAGCGGGAATAATGATTTTCCCCTCTCTCTGCACGCACGCACGCACGCACACACACAACCACACTAGGTGCGCGAAAGGCTCTGAGCGTCATCCAAATCCGCCCGCAAAATTAATCAACCATTATCCAACCGCATTAATTATATCATCCAATTTACAGAACCAAGCGCAACAGCCAACCGCATCTTCCATAATGTCAAATTATTCATATTGCCTGGTAGGCTATTCTCAGTTTTCTTAGATCACAGAAATGGATTCAAGCCTACAGATTACAGAATGTCCGTTCATCTTTTTTCCTTTTTTTTATGAATCGGTGATTTGCTGCGTTGCGAGAGGAGGACGCTCTAATAAATGAACTTAAATATGCAATAGCAGCAGTAAACACAGTTGTCAACTAGCCTATGCTACTTCAAACTTGTAGGCTACTGTAAGCATTTTTATTTTATGAATGAATGAGTTCAACGTCTCACACAACAGACAGGCAGACGGGAGGAGGAAGGCAGGATTCGGAATGCACGCACATTCAGGCGCGCACACACACACACACACACACACACACACACACACACACACACACACACACACACACACACACACACACACACACACACACACACACACACACACACACACACACACACACACACACACACACACACACACACACAGCGCCGCGAGGCAGAGAGAACGAGAGAAAAAGAGAGAGAGAAATGGATCCCCACCATACAGACAGTAGCCTACAGTGAAAATATGCGCAATGGAGCTATATGAGACTGAGGTTTAACTTTTTAGCACGGCAACCAGCGCAAGGCATGCTGATCAGTGCGCTGATGTCTTGAATTTAAGTGGACACAGCTGTAAGTTTTGGTTACACATTTCATCCCGGTATTAAATATTAATTAATAATTGAGTGACAGCTGCTATAGATATAGAAACGCTCGGTAAGCTGTCGGCGAGGGCTGGAATCACACACGGATTTGCTCAGAGCCTTTCATACACAGCGAGCAAAACGATCAGCGAGCAAAGCCCGATCTCGAGTCAGATCACCGTTTTTGTCGGCGAGCGCCAAAAACGGTCGGCGACAGCACAATCGGCTCAAAAATTCGGGCAGTGTGTTCGAGCCATAAGGTCCATGTTGATGACTTGACTTTAGACATACTGTGTACCGATTTGCGTGGTTTTTATCAGGAAAACATTAACTACAATGTTGTAGGAATCTACTGTACAACAGAACTATCATATTGATGATAATATTATAACAGATATTTAGCTTTCATGTTGAGTTATTCTTGTAATTTGTAATATTCCTGGAATGTGTAGGGTTGTACATAATATGTCATTTGGGTTCTACTCATGTGTTTTGATCGATTGCAGGCTTGGATTGTAAATGTTTTACATTTACATGTACATCTTTGGGCTTGAATGGACAACTTTGAAAAATAATGAATTATTCTAAAATGAAACATGAAATAAAGGCTTGAAGAGAATATTGAACATGTCATTGATTCATTCTGTTACAATACAAATGTTGGAAGGCTGAGTACAAAATTATGTTCTGAAATATGACATCTGTTTAATATGTTACATGAAATGTTTTTGATAACATCAGGACACATTTATTGAACAGTAGTATGCATGCTGTAGTCTGATAACTTTATAATTATGATTATGAGGATTATTATTATACAGAAGAAACCCACACAGACCAAAACAAATGATATCAAATAGAAAGAGTGATATGCAGAAGAAATGAGTGAATAAGTGTAGAAACGGAGGGATGACTCTGGAAAAGAGTGAAAGAAAGCCAAAGAGAAGCTAGCTCAGGGTTGTCAACACAGCATTCATTTGATAGAGAAAATGCATGGCATGAACCCCTACTAATAAACTGATTGCAGGTCAGTAGAGACTTTAAAACATGCTTCTATGTGTTCTCTGTGATGTAGCCTATCCTCTGACTGATAAACTGACTGCAGGTCAGTAGCTTCATTCAGCCATTCTGCTTGTTTTCTCCTGTGTGATAGCGCCCTCTAGTGGACTGCATTCTACAGCTTGTAACCTGCTGTGTGAGATGAGTTGTGCAAAAAGACATCATCTTTTTTTGTTGTATCAAAATCGACACACAACCCCATAGACACTTCTCGCTGTTAATGACATGTCCAAAATAAACAAAATAATCCATTCATTTATTAAATTATAGCTTGTTTTTTTTTACAATGGGGCTTTTAAGCCGTGACATCATTTTGTAGTCAGACCTCCAAGCAGATATATTATCAATATCTCTCCCTCGCTATTTCAACAGATCCGAGACAAAAATAGCGACTAAAGTATAATTCTACCACTTTCCTTTCAACAACAAAGAGAAGAAAACATTGTAAATAGTAAAAATAGTAAAAAGATTCACGGGCGCTCGGGCCTTTTGGCCCCAAAAGTTCTCCTCTGCATACAAAATGATGTCAGACTTAACAGCCCCATAACATGAACCGATTAGTTCAATTAACCATGGTGTCCAGATAGCAGATAGGCCCAGCCTACATTCAAGCAGACTTCACCCTAGATCACATTAGACACCAGCTGAACAGACTCACAGTGACAAGCTGCTAATAATGCTACTAAAGCAGGCTGCCTGCCTGTGTGCTTACATGAGCCACGAGTTTACTATGAAAACCTCCACCGGCTGTCCGTCCGTCCGTCACACGTCACACGTCACACCTTTGCCCTGCTCATATCTCCGCATCAGTATGACATCACACCACATGTGTACACAAACCTTTGTGTACGTTGCTGTGGCAACAGTCTGTTGTTGCTGGTCTGTTAGTGTACGTTAGCAACCACCTTAGCAACCATGGTTTTACCCTAGCAACCAACTGTTTACCCTAGCAACCAACTGTTTACCATAGCAACCATGTTTTTTTACCCTAGCAACCAACTGTTTACCATAGCAACCAGATACGCAGCGCAGGGATCTCCATATATGGGCATAAACAGGTGACATCACACTGATGTCAGATACTCAGAGCAGGGATTTCTCCATAATATATGGGCATAAAAGGGATTCTGTTAGGGATCTCCATATATGGGCATAAAAGGGATTCTGTTAGGGATCTCCATATATGGGCATACAAGGGATTCTGTTAGGGATCTCCATATATGGGCATAAAAGGGATTCTGTTAGGGATCTCCATATATGGGCATAAAATGGATTCTGTTAGGGATCTCCATATATGGGCATAAAAGGGATTCTGTTAGGGATCTCCATATATGGGCATACAAGGGATTCTGTTAGGGATCTCCATATATGGGCATAAAAGGGATTCTGTTAGGGATCTCCATATGGGCATAAAAGGGATTCTGTTAGGGATCTCCATATATGGGCATAAAAGGGATTCTGTTAGGGATCTCCATATATGGGCATAAAAGGGATTCTG
Source organism: Nannobrachium achirus (assembly GCF_963921795.1). Taxonomy (NCBI): domain Eukaryota; kingdom Metazoa; phylum Chordata; class Actinopteri; order Myctophiformes; family Myctophidae; genus Nannobrachium; species Nannobrachium achirus. Next base: position 69,725,417 of record NC_137813.1, read on the forward strand.
TTAGGGATCTCCATATATGGGCATAAAAGGGATTCTGTTAGGGATCTCCATATATGGGCATAAAAGGGATTCTGTTAGCTGTTAGTGATCTCCATATATGGGCATAAAAGGGATGCTGTTAGGGATCTCCATATATGGGCATAAAAGGGATTCTGTTAGGGATCTCCATATATGGGCATGAAAGGGATTCTGTTAGGGATCTCCATATATGGGCATAAAAGGGATTGTATCCCAGATGATGCCCTGTTAGGAGATCCACACTAACAGAATCCATATATGGTCCTACCGACAGCTGCTATAAGCCAACCCTGGCGATAAGGTCTGAGTCGAAGAAATGCTTCTTTCCTGGCAAGAATTGCCCCTTTATACTGTAGGGCTCGTTTGTGTATTGTATGACATCACGCCACATCATCGGCTGAGGACTGTGTGATGTCATCATATCTCCATATATGGAGACATAAGTTGCTCATGCCCAAATATGGGCTGGTGAGGTCAGACTTAGTGTGATGCGTAGGTTATCTCCATATATGGAGATTCAACTTCAATGAGTAACCATGGCAAACTGTCAACTGCCCGTATGTCTTGATAATTGGTAAAACAAATTGTTTGGCCTATTTGGGGAGATAAGCGACCGTTAAGCGACCAACGGTCGCTTATCTCCCGATTAGGGAGTCTTACTGGTATAGGCTAGTATGGTGGCGGCAGAAAACAATTTATTTACATGATGACAGAAGAAATGACAAAATCACCACTCATCAGGAGATAGCCATTATATTACCAAGTGTTAAGCCTTACAAACTCAGTGTGTCCGTTTTATATCAATGTATAATAATCACTCACCATACCTCCACCATAACTTTGATTCTTGGGCTATATTGTCATTGTCTTAAAGGGCCAGTTCACCTCTGGGACAACCATATCTTATTTTATTTCATTTTGCATCATATGATGCAGCCTGATGACTCATTATGATGAAAAATGCATCATCATTCATGGTGAAATACTAAAATATCTCAAAACACAGATTGAACACAAAAAATAACTCAGGATTGTGTTGATCTTGTCCCAAACAACAATAAAATAAGATCTGGTTGTCCCAGAGGTGAACTGGCCCTTTAAGTAGGCCTACTAGCTCTTATGCCTTAACTCAAAGGTCTGTCCATACTGTCTCCGACCACCGAACTTTTCGTCAGAGAGTTCAGACGTGGAGCTTTCCGAACTCTAATTTTGGGTAATTCTTTTCAGAGGATGCGAGTGACATCATTTTGTAGTTGAACCGGACCTTTCCGACGAAAGGTTCGGTGGTCTCAGACAGTATGGACAGGCCTTGAAGTTATGGCATAAGAGCTGGTACTTAAGACAATCAAAATACAGCCCTTGGTCTCTTAATCTAATCTTTTCCCACATAGATCAATCATTTTGGTCATTATTCTTTTAAGATATTATTCACACAGTCCCTTATGTCCATCTGCTGCAAATGAGCTGTTTTGTGCAAGGAACACTCCAAGAAGACAAGAAGAGTAGATTTGTGTGGACAAGGCAATTCTCTTGAAAGCTGCCTTCAGGTATGGCATGGAAAGAGGGCATTTACAAATTTGAAACTTGGAGATATGTCGATATACTGGGTTACTTGAGGGGGTTGCAAATGGACCCTTACGGGTCTGTAGCTCTGAGAGTGTACAAATGGAACCAAATGGACCCGTTAAGATCCATTTGGTTCCATTTGTAAACTCTCAGAGTTATGGGTCCATGAAATAAAAACGTTTGAGAGTATTGTGATTTCAACCGCTCTGACAGAGTGATAAAACTGTTCTGGAAACGGTTCCAAACCCTAAATAGGCTGCACAGGAGCCATGTTGGAAAGTAATCTTAACTTCCTTTGTTGTTGTTCTCTGTTGAGCTGAAAGAGGGAAATGACACGTGCAGTTTGAGTGTTTTGACAGATAATGTATGTCACTGTAGTGAGACAAATCTGTCCAGCACAGATGGATTGTGTCTACAGGTAGTTTATATAGGCTACACAAACATCTGGATTATGGAAACATTTCACTTTCAGGTAAATCAAAGAAAGAGGTACTATGAAGGTATCATTTCATGAAAAAAGATTATGTTAAACCATGATTATATTGACTTAATAAACATACATGTTTGGGTGTTTATCTAAGTTTTGGAGTATAGATTATTACTCATCCAGTATGAGTGAAAGCTGTTTTGAGAAGATAAATGGTAATTTGTAAGTTGATGCACTTCAACAGACCAGTGTACTTGATCAGATGGATGATGGATGGATGGATGATTTTATTTTGTCATTGAGAGTACAACAAAATTCACTGGATGGCAGTGCTTTCTTGGGTTTCATCCTTTTTAGCAGACCTTATAGTTGTACTTCCTGTGCTTTTTTGCTAACTGTTAATAAAGTAATCAATTCAATCAATCAAATGTATTATGACACACAAACACACACAAACACAGGTGGTAAACACAATGAGACAGGGGGCAGACATTCCCTAAAAAGGCACTTATGGCAAACATTGAGAATATCTGATCTAGAAGCTCTTAACGCGTCACAGTGACCCCACACTCTATAGCTACTGGAGATTCGGCGTATGACTTGGATTTATACACAGAGAACACATTCTTTCAACGCAAAATTCTGCGTTCAAGTTCAGGAGAGGCAATTCTCCTGAATGCTGCCTTCTGGTATATGGAATGGAAAGGGGGGCATTTGCGTTTATTTTATCACCATAGTAAAAACTGCATTCATGGTCTGGACAGGCAGGTTTTTACAGACGTGTAAGAGGGCAGGGGCCCCCTGTGCGAGTGTGGTTGCTGACGGTTGCTGACTCTCAGTAAGCTAACTGTCATGTGAAGCTCGACGAATTCCCACTCCCATTGATTCCCTACTGATTCCCACTCCCATTGATTCCCTATCCCTGCCATTTCCAATGGCAGCGGAAAAGTTACCCTAGAAGTCTATAAAGTTTCCACAGAAAGGTTACCCTAGAAGTCTAGTCGGTCGGTGGTCTCGGTGCGTTGGTGGTGCCTCTCGGGGCGCCGCCGGCGTGTCGGTTCCGCCGGCGGCGACTCTGGACGCGCGCCGGGCCCTACTCGCGGATCTCCTCAGCTACGGTACTCGCCGCGGGCCCGTCTCCCTCGGGGGGCGGCCGCCCCGGCGGGCTGCCTCGGCTGGCGCCTAATGTGTTGCCCTGCACTGATAATAACTAGAAATACTGTTCCTATGAAACAGTGTGGGCTCGCTTGTGATTATATTTTGCAGTGTGCTAACTGTCATGTGAAGCTCAACCAATACTCCAGCTAACACCACTCCCAGATTTTCCGCACCTCAATGGCTAAGGGCCCTGCCTTTGTACTGTCTGCGACGGAACTCACTTAACATACTGATCTCGCCTTTCAGGCCTTTCAGCCTTTCAGGCCATTCAGGCGAGACCAGTCCATCTGAATCAAGAGTTCATCTAGTGGTGAAAATAAAGTTTCCCCAGGACTACAGTGTGTTGCCCTATAGGGCAACCACACTAATGAGTTTTTTTTCTCTTAGCAAATGTAGTTTCTTTGTTTTTACCTGCACATTTATAGTGAGAATTAACCTACAATATGTTATCATATGGGGCAGCAGTGGCTCAGGGGTAGAGTTGCCATCTTAGAACACGGAGGGTTCCCGAAGGGTTCCCAGTTCGATCCCGGGCTCCCCCAGAGTTAGTGTCGAAAATCCTTGCGCAAGACTCTGAACCCCTAGTTGCTCCCGGTGAGCAGGTTGGTGCCTTGCATGGTTTCCACCGCCATCTGTGTGTGAATGTAATGCACAATACGGCACAATACGCTATATAAATGCACCATTTACCATTTATCATATACCACATATTTCCTGGGTAAATACTTAATTAGCTGACTAATTAATAAAAAATAAAAAATAAAACAACCATTGGCAACATAAAATTAAAAGGCGTTTCTAAGCGTGAGGGAGGAACACCCCAGATAAAGGGGAAGAGAGACAGGGACAAAAGAGTGATGATACTTCACTCTTCTCCAGTGTGCGTTTCACTTCAGTCGTAAATGTAAAGAAGCGGACCGTATCACTTTAGAATCTAGAAGTCGTAAAGGTAGAAATGTCCGTGGCTTTGCACTCTAAAAACATTGAGATGGAGGAGAATGATGATGCAATCTATGACGACATCGACAACCCTCCACTTGAGCAGCAAGGTGATGCGGTCTATAACAACGTGGACAACCCTCCACCGCAGGAGCCACGGCCGCGTACCGTACCGCAGCATGGTAAGATATGTTATCACATAAAACCATCCCTTTATATGAGTTAGAGAGGGGGAAATCTCGCTCTTTCGAACGACCGCCAGTTCGACAAAGGAGCGTCGGGAGGGTTAGCGACTCACCCCACGGAGGTTAGGTTTAGGGTAAGGGTTGGGTTTGGGTGTCGAACAGATGACATGTAGTAACAGTGAAACGCTCCCGTTAAAGAGAAGGATCTCCATGGAAATAAGCTGCAAGGCTTACCTGAGTTTTCTTTCATGAAACTGTACCTTTCCCTATGCAAACTTCTAATCAATAAATCAATCAATATTGCTTTGGTTTTCAACCCGTGGTCCTTGAGGGGGTTCCAGGTGGTCCCCAGCTAAATGATGGAGACTTGGTAACCAAATGGACCCTTATAGATCTTTAAATCTCAAGAGTTAAATGATTGTTAAAGGAGTAGTTCACCCCAAAATGCCTTTTTCTATTGATTATTCATGCCATGGAGACTTGATTTCAATTATATGTATATATTATAGTGAGAAATGTACAGTAGCACCATATTGATTCTGGATGGAGACCCAAATGCATTTGGGACTCCATCCGGAACCACTATGGTGGTACATTTATTGTAATTAAATTATTGTCATAGGAATGCGACAAAAAACTCAAAATATTATTGAACTCAAGTCTCCATGGCGTGACTAATCAATAGAAAAAAAGCATTTTGGGGTTGGTGAACTACTCCTTTAAACACATGCACTACATACAAGATGTCTAGAGAATGAATAAGAATTTTAGTCAATGTGTGTCTGTCATCTCTCCTATGGTAGGCCTACCAACATCAATACAGCAAAAGTGATGAGTCATCACTTTTCAGAGTTTTGTGGGTGTTTTCTGGAGCTGTGGTGACCCCGAATGTCGCCGACTCGGGCGCCCTAGCTAAATCATTAGAGCATGCCCTGAGCTACATCTGTGCAAAATCTTGCACTTTTAGACTGATTAGCATGAGAAAAAAAAAATCGAACCTCTGTTCGAAGTGGAGCTGTGTGTGTGTGTGTGTGTGTGTGTGTGTGTGTGTGTGTGTGTGTGTATTGCAGTTGATGCTCAGGGCAGGCTAGACTCAACAGCACCTCTCTGGTCACCCAGGGTTACTACATACAGGCTACATACAGACCCACAGACCCACCCACCCACATACCCACCCACATACCTACACACACGGCCACGTATAGGGAGCTTGTGTTCCACACAGCTCCAAAAAACCCTAAGGCCTCCGACTAACATGAATGCTCACCCATACATGCATCGTTTTCTGAGGCCATTTCTAGCCCAAGGAATGTTTTTTGTGCAAAACAAATGCCTGCAATGGATTCAGCATCATGAAAAACCCCAAGTTAGACCCCAGAAAAAAAAAATCCTCCTGTATAGAAAGTCAATGGGAGCCCAACTTGATTTGGCCGCTGTGGCGACCCCGAAGGTCGTCGGCTCGGGCGCCCTAGCTAAATCATTAGAGCAAGCCCTGGGCTACATCTGTGCAAAATTTTGCGCTTTAAGACAAATTTGCACGAAATTAGCATTTGCTCCCCTTAAATCCCCACACTACAATTAAAACAGTGATTTTAAGTCCATACCTCGACGGTCATAATTATTTTTGCTCAAAGATTAAGTAGAAACTGTTGACAGTTTAGACTAGTTTTAGTCATCATGACAATTATTTTACCGCTTTATTTACCCATTTATTGGACAAAGATTGCCATGTAATCATAATTATTTCAGACATTTCCTCTCATCCTTTTGATGAAAAAAACTATTTTAGGAATACAGTACAAGACAACACAGAACACCTGTCCTGGTTATATAACCAATGTCTAGTTCAACCAACTGATCTCAGTACATTACAGTATTACAGTACATACAGTACAGTACAGTACAGTACAGTAAGACAACACCAGGCAGTAGACATGTCGAGTTCATCCAACTGAACCCACAACCCAGTAGCCACAGGCAGCCTACTAAAGAACACCTTCAGAAGTTGCAGAACCACCAGTCCAGTATAGGTAAATAAACATGTACCACACACACGCACACGCATACACACGCGCGCACGCACGCACGCACGCACGCACGCACGCACGCACGCACACACGTGCACGCGCATACACGCAAACAAACACATGCACGTGCATACACGCTAGCATCGCATGCACGCACATTCACGCAAGCGTCGCATGCAAACGAGCGGGCGAGCTGTTTGAGTTTGTGTGTTTGTTGCACGCTAGGCTAACAGTACATGGATTCAGGGTTGTTAAAGACAGGATGAAGCCAAGTTTTCAACTCACTCCACTTCCTTATAGTGATGCGTTTCCTCCTGAAAAGCTCCAGGAAGGAGGGACAAAGCACTTGGGTGATTGTGATTTGACGGTCATAAAGGAGGAGGGCCATAATGTATTGAATACATTAATATGCAAATGAGGAGAATGTGATTTGATGGTCAAAAAGTAGGAGGGTCATAACTCATTGAATAAATAAATATTTAAAAAGGGCGGGTCATTCATTGAAACCAAACCAAAACAAACAAGCATGGTTGGGTGTGTCATGTTTGAGCCACTATGGTTTGAGCCATCCCCCTGCAACAGCTGAAAGGCACTCCAAATGCCAAGCCTGCCTTCATTCTAAATGCCAAGATTATATGATTTATTTTATAAATAAATAACAATGACAAAACTTTTTTTTTTTTTTGGCAGTCAATATATTTAATTCAAGTTGCATGTTCCTGGTTGGGTTGTGTCATCTACAGTTTTAATTCCATAAACACCATGGAAAAAGGGTGTGTAAAAAAGATATCACAATATCGATAGATATTTTGTGAAAGGCAAGTTATATTGCCAAGCCTTATTTGCGATAACTATGTATTTTACTGTCATGCCACCAAGTGGTCCACCTCTCATGGGATTATATTACACTTCTCCAACAATCATATCACCACCCCAAAATAAAGTAATACATATTGCAATAGTTAGACATTGCTGTATGCATGCATCGTGGATGTACATAGCATATGGTTGTATACAGGGGCCATCAACATGTACACTGACAAATGTGTCAAAGACTTGGCCTGTTCCATTGTAATGTTATGATTGTATTTTTACACACCATTTGAAAGATTGACTATATACAAGTTCAGGTATAGTGACTGACAGGGGGGTGAGCAGGTAAGGTCACGTGTCAGGCTGACCAGGTTATGAATGAGGAATGAAGGAGGCAGGACACAGAGAGCTACTTTTCAGCCTATGAATGGCATATTTAGTGAAGCCATTGGGGTGTGTGGTTGGTTTGTGGACGCACACGGTTTGGATGGATTGTAGGTGAAGAATGGATCCAGGAGGATTTGTGGTCAGAGGAATCCGAGGAGCACAGGTGAGCAGTTTGGGGTTCAGACAGAGAGTGACGTGGCTGTGAGTGGCTGCTTAAATAAACTTCCTGCTGCTGCTGCTGCTGACAGGCAAGCTGCAATCCAATCAGGGCTGATTGGGGGTGATTGGTGTCATTTCCCTGTGAGTCTTTTGACAGCCACCCCGGAATTTGGGTAAATTCCATTTCAAGAAAGGCTCAATCATCAAGCAGTCGCCAATCTCACTACAGGCTCTGTCCGGACCTGGGTGAGGAAACATCTCATTCTGGGCCTGGTTGTAGTATGGTGAGGAAGCCACCCCGTCTACACTCATGGGTAGAAGTGATCCGCACGTCCTCAGACTGGCACTCTGCAGGGTTAGGGGAGCATCTGTTGCCACGGAAGGGATGTTATTGCATCTGGCAGATGTGCTTGACTCTGGGTCTTCACGAGGTAGAGGAACAGTGGTAGGTGAATGGGCTGGCCATCGAGTCTCTGGTTCCGATAGGAAAGGGGTTCCGACACTCGGACTGGGTAGAGATGGAGAGGTCCATGTCGGTCGACGTCATGGGCATAGGTATGTGGATGGGATGGAACTGTCCAACCCAAGGACGTGTAGCTAGCAGGCCACACCAATGGCTCAATCGGGGTGACAGAATACGGGTAGTCAGACCCGATAAGGATAGGAGACTGCACTTTGACCAGATGGGGAAGGGGGAGTCCTTCAAACAGTGCATAATGCTTCTGTAGGGCACTCCCTGGACAGGTATGTTCAGCTAAATCAAGCTCTCTAGTGGTTAAGGCCGGATGCATCAGGTCAGGTTCACCTGCAGGGGAAATGGAAAAGGCCACGGCTGCACCGGTTATTTGAAGCACACCTTTCCTCACCGTTAGTTAAGGGACTCTGGCGTGCCCCTCAGGTTAAGCTGCTGGACTGCAGCTGGGAGAATGATGGTCCGTTTGGATCCATCATCTAAAGGGACTCTGGCCCTCAGATTAAGCTGCTGGACTGCAGCTGGGAGAATGATGGTCCGTTTGGATCCATCATCTAAAGGGACTCTGGCCCTCAGGTTAAGCTGCTGGACTGCAGCTGGGAGAATGATGGTCCGTTTGGATCCATCATCTAGGACGGCATAACGTATATGTGCTTCTTTCTCCATTCCATGGTGTGACCTTAATCACATTAAGCTTGACCTTAGAAGAACAGTTCGGGTGGTCAATATACAGCCTCTTGGATGCTTCCACCATGAGCATGCTCTGCTCCTTCTGGAACTGAGGTATGGTCTTGGGTAGAGCGGTTGGAGGACCTGGTTCATGGTCACGTGGTGGCTGAACTGCTAGTATGGTGGTTGGACCAGGGTTTGGTTGAGAGGGCAGTGGAACTGTAGGCATTGTTAATGGGCGATAAGGAAACAGATGGGATTCTCTTCATCCCTAGATGGCGAAGGGGTCTGCATAGGCCTGCTACTGGTTGACCTGTTGGCTGACGTCTTCCTGCTGTTTGGCGCCCTCCATCTGGCTGACGTCTTCTTGCTGGTTGGCGCCCTCCATCTGGCCGATGTTCTCCAGTTGGTTGTGAGACAGCCCTTGCACCAATAAGGAGGGTATTTGTTGACTCATGTGGTGCCTGGTCCTCCTGGAAATGGTGGAGACTGAGACGGCTTCCTTCTGGTGCTTCTTAGGCGTTCCTGGACCCTTGACCTCCTCTTGAGGCTTTTGGACGTCCACTTGAGGCGGCTCTTCAACCTGTTCCCGAACCTCCTCCGTTTTTCCATCCTCCTCTTCTGCCTCCAGCAAAGGTAGCTCTCTGGCCTCCTCTCCGCCTGCCATTGGTTCAGTCACATCCAGCTCGAAGGACCATTGGAAGATTGACTATGTAAGAGTTCAGGTATAGTGACTGACAGGGGGGTGAGCAGGTAAGGTCACGTGTCAGGCTGACCAGGTTATGAATGAGGAATGAAGGAGGCAGGACACAGAGAGCTACTTTTCAGCCTATGAATGGCATATTTAGTGAAGCCATTGGGGTGTGTGGTTGGTTTGTGGACGCACACGGTTTGGATGGATTGTAGGTGAAGAATGGATCCAGGAGGGTTTGTGGTCAGAGGAATCCGAGGAGCACAGGTGAGCAGTTTGGGGTTCAGACAGAGAGTGACGTGGCTGTGAGTGGCTGCTTAAATAAACTTCCTGCTGCTGCTGCTGCTGACAGGCAAGCTACAATCCAATCAGGGCTGATTGGGGGTGATTGGTGTCATTTCCCTTTGAAAGATTGTCTATGTAAGAGTTCAGGTATAGTGACTGACAAGGAGGTGAGCAGGTAAGGTCACGTGTCAGGCTGACCAGGTAATGAGAGGAATGAATGAGGCAGGACTAACCTCGCATCACCAGGCTTTCCGCTGAGAGAAAGCCTGGTCTTCGTTTACTAAACGGGCCGTTTGATCCGGTCGGGAGCGGAAGAGCTCCTACGTTTTTCTGTAGTCCAAAACGGACTACACTTTGGCCGGAAACAACGACCGGAAACAGTTTCAACCCAGTTTAGCGCATGCGTAAGTAGTTAGCGCATGCGCAAGTACGGGTTAAAACTGTTTCCGGTCGTTGTTTCCGGTCAAAGTGTAGTCCGTTTTGGACTACAGAAAAACGTAGGAGCTCTTCCGCTCCCGACCGGATCAAAAGCCCGAAATTGGAAGCCAGCCCAGGCTAAGGCAGGACACAGAGAGCTACTTTTTCAGCCTTTGAACGGCATGTTTAGTGAGGCAATTGTGGTGTGTGGTACACACTAGATGGGTGTGTGCTGTACAGAAGGTAACAAAAATATACAGCATTGTGTCAATAAAGATATCCAATAAACTAGTAAATAATAAATAGCAATTCAATTCATATTCAAATATTGCAATAAGAAATAAGGAATCAATATTCATAAAGAAATCATTCATATTGTCAAATAATTCATGGTCAAATAATTCCTAATCATCAATAAATAATTTCATGTAATTAATTAAAGCATTAAGAGAAAACATGATAAGCTCTATTTAAGCAGGATAAATAATTCAGGTTGTATTCAATAAACAATAAACCAAAAGGGAATATACATAACGTAAATGCATTGCTTATAAATGCAAATAATCAAATCTTATAAATAAACAGTTTAATAGTGTGAATATATTCAGTCAATGAAAGTGCCCATGGCCCATGACTAGGGCTGGCAACTTGACTAGGGCTGGCAACTGGAACAAACAATTGAAGATGCATGCTGTTAGCTTCAGGTCTTTAGCATTGTTAGCCGCCATGAAACTCACGTTTGTTCGTGGACGCACACAGTTTGGATGGATTGTAGGTGAAGAATGGATCCAGGAGGGTTTTGTGGTCAGAGGTTTCCAAGGAGCACAGGTGAGCAGTTTGGGGTTCAGACAGACAGTGACGTGGCTGTGAGTGCCTGCTTAAGTAAACTTCCTGCTGCTGCTGCTGCTGCTGCTGCTGCTGCTGCTGCTGACAGGCAAGCTGCAATCCAATCAGGGCTGATTGGGGGTGATAAGTGTCATTTCCCTGTGAGTCTTTTGACACCATTATAATGTTCAGTATTTTGATAATAAGACCCACTCAAATAATGTCAGTCTCCAGGTTACCTGTTACCTACCCAGGTTTGCCTCTGGATATGTACAGTAGGACACTGATTTACTACGAAACTATGGCACAAGTCCAATGGTACTAGTGGTTCTCAAACGTTTTATTCTCAAGGACCCCATAACTCTGAGAGTGTACACATTGAACTAAATGGACCTGTACAGATCCATTTGGTTCCATGGTCCATTTGGTTCCATTTGTACACACAGAGTGAGAGCTGTCATGGTAATTTGGGGCCAGCTCGTTTGTCTACACCAGTATGTACATGGCAAAAATAGAATTTGAACAAAAATGTCCACCACAAGCCAGCATAGTGATGGCCCAGGTTATATACAAAATTACAAAACATAGGGCACATTATACCCTACCAGTCACACACAAGTGTAAAGATTGCTAGACCTCTTTAGTGCTACACACAATGCAATTCCTGAACTTGTAGCATCTACCACACAATGCACATATGTTTCCAGGTCAACCATACCCAAGCAAAAATCCAGTAGTACTGAATCCATTATATAAACATACTTCATACTTTTACCCTCTATGGAGAAAACCAATACTTCAATGGACATTAGCATGACTAATGTGCACAAGACATGTACATTGAGTGGACCACAATTGAATCAAGCCTTGGTTTGTTTTTTTATTTTTTTAAATAATGATCCATTTTGCTTTGTGTAACATACTGATGTATTTTATTCCATGGGGACTATTAGCAATCTACAATACAAGCAGGATGGATGTGACACACAGACCTGTTATTGCACCTTCTCATGTGACTAAGGGCCACTTACAAGCCATAGCCTTCACCAGACAAATCACTCCACCAACTAAGAACATCCATTCTACCACTTTTTCTAGTCACATGTTCAAATACTGGATTCTGATTGGCTAAATTCCGGAGGTTATGGCAGAACAACCGCCGCAGTTGTGTGAGGACGAGATCAATGCGCCTCAGTGTACATCCGGGGACTTCAGGAGGTAGTCGGAACACCTTTCCCCCAACCAACATATGACGGTCGTAGCGGTCCTATGTTTACTAACGTGCGTACGACGTCGCCGATTTATTTGGATCCAATGCAATCCGCCAACTTTAAAGCCCCTTTTCTCTGAACCTATGCCTTTCTGGAAGCGAACAGCCTCTATTTACGGCCGGAACGGTCCTTCTAACTGACGTTAGCTTAGCTGTATGCTAGACATCTTTCTCTGCATGGAGTTGGCGTCATCTGGTGGTGAGTAGAAGATGTTGTTTGTGGAACTATTTGCTGTCGTCGCGGAAGTTTTATAGGCAATAATGATTGTAACTTAATATCCTTGCAAGTTACAACTATGTGTTTTCTTTCATGTATACGGAAAAAAGTGGTAGAAAAGCTATTTACCACTCGGGGTCGGACATTATGCTCTGATAATGTCCTGTGTGAGGGTGTTATCGGACTCGGCTTCGCCTCGTCCGATCACCCCCTCACACAGGACATTATCAGAGCATAATGTCCTCTCACTCGGGGTAAATTGCTTACTTCTAGAACCCCTCTGTGATGGATGGGTGATGAGGGTGGCACTGAGGGCCAGTGTCCCAAACCCCACTATGGTTGCCTAGGTGGTGCGGCCAGTGTGTAACGAGACCATGTGAGGTCCATAGCTTCCTATATGTTGGGCCTCTCAAAAGCAGCGGTTTTCAGGGACTGGTCTCTCAGCTGCTGGTATGGTCCAGGACTGACACCTCCTCCAGAACCAGCCTCTGCAGTGTGTCCACATAGTCTATACGGGGGAAAAGACATGTCAATACAGAAACAAAAAACAAAAGTCAAAAGATGTTTATTTTCATTATTTGCCAAAGTAGCAATTCTAGAAATGTCTGCATCTTGTCAATCTTTCAAGTTATTTTACATTAGGCAGAGATATTCTAACTCCAGGTGGCTGACGTGTTTTATACTCGGGTACTATTTTGTGACTTACTGTATGTTGGAGCAGACTACGTATAGTACAGAGAGTAATCACCCTTGTTGTATTTTGGCCATCTAACCCTTTTCCAAAACTTCAGAATTTGGATCATAGTAAAATGTGTAATTAGTTGACTGTCATATTGTGTGGCCTGAGGTTTGAACTACTGACATAGGCTAGATATATATTGTTTTTTTCTTTTCTCAAATCACTTGAACAAACCTGGTGAATTAGCCCTCATGTCACCACCTAGTGATATGGTCCCCGGACTGCTTTGCCCTCTCCATCACCTGCTGCTGCTACCCACTGCCAGTATGGCTGGCTGTAGGAAAGTGATTGTAGAAGGTATGGGAAGAAATGCACTGCACCTGCAGTGATGACAGAACCTGAAACATATCATCATATTATTCTTTATCACATTTAGCCACATCAAATGTATTTCATGTTACTGAGATGCTAACTCCATACTACATGCAGAGTATACCAAATATTAACTAAATATACTATAGGTAGATAATGTAGTCATAAGTCATAAAATCTCACTTTATTAATCCCCTGGAGGTAATTCAAGCTATCACAGCTGTATTATAGCAGTGGTTCTCAAAGTTTTTCATGTCAATGAACCTCAAATTGACACTTAAGCTATTAGCCTCTAATAGCCTGTGGACCCCCATTTGAAAAGACATGCCAGTGACCCCCATACGATTTTTTGAACCATTTCAATTTCAAGGACCCCCAATTTGCATTAGGCAACGAACCCCCATTTAATGGCATTTCTATCTCAGAGACCACAATTTCTATTGTAAAATCAATGTAAGATTAACTCTAACCCAACTATCATTTAACTGAGGACCCCCTGGAACTCCCCCAAGGACCCCTGGGGGTCCCCGGACCCCACTATGAGAACCAATGCATTATAGGCTTATTAGGCTATAAGTAACGAATGCCAGAAAAGTCGACCTCTTTCAAAGTCGACCCCAAACTCGTTTCCCAACGGGTCTGAGGCCTTAGCTAGATGCAGAATAGACAACAATCAAATATTTGCTTCTGGGGGTCCCTGGAACAAAATATTTTGTGATGGGGGTCCGTAGCCAAATACATATCATTCTGGGGGTCCTTCACATGACAAAGTTTGAGAAACACTGATGGCCACATAAGTTTTTTTCAGAAAATTGTTATGATTTAGAAGACATTTGTAGAATGTGCCTATCAGTGGTTAAGGATCCCCAAAATGTATTTTTGGCCGTGGACCTCCATCTCAAAATAGTTTGTTCCACGGATGGACCCCTATTGCAAACTTTTTTGTTCCAGGGACCCCCAGAAGCACATATTTGATTTTAGTCTAATCTGCATCTAGTTTAAGGCCTCAGACCCGTTGGGAAACGAGTCTGGGTCGACTTTGAAAGAGGTCGACTTATCTGGCTACCTAAGTAACAGTAATACTGTTACTGTAAGTGCACACCAATACATACAGCACTAACCACAAGCACACCCACCCACGCTCACATGAATTGTACAATGTTAGTGGTGTATAGTCCTACCGGTAGCTTGGCTTAGCCAGAAATATCACACAACAAACTGCGTGACTATTTCTCCCTTGTGTTATGGATGGATATAGTTTAGCTGCGCTAAGCTAATAGTAGTCCTACTGGCTAACAACAACAAACACACATGCCACGCGCGCGCACAAACACACACGCACACGCGCCTGCACCGCTCCGTATACTCTTGCCTATAGTTGTCTAGTTGTAAAGGCAAACATATTTGTACGTTTGCAAAGGTAGGCTACTTACTTTCACAGGAGTTGACTGCGGATGCAGTTGCAGCAACCAGGCGAGCATTCCAATATATGGGCCATGTTGTGATCGCTCAAACTGTCCAGCGTGAAGTGTCTTGCGCGGACAACGAGAGCTTTCACCATACACATTCCACCCTCCGCATACTGTAGTCAGTGGATACATTCCAGCCAGCGAGCATGCAGCCATGTGGTTTTGGGAGAATAAACGGAACATCTTCGGCATGGTTGCTAAAAGCTAGAATGGGAGGTGGACATAGGATATAAGACCATATACCTAAATTATAGGATGGGCAGAAGCACTGTGTGCAAGATAATACCTGAGGTACATCTTTTTCTTTTCAAATACTACTCATTCATGTTTTTTGCATAGTATCATTCATTTCAATTATTAAACTAGAGGTACAGGCCTGCTGTTATTTCAAATTGTTAATAATGTATTCAATCAATCAATCACAGGTATGTGAAGCACTGTGGCGAAACCTGCAGCCTCTCTTCATGGCCACTCCAACAGAGGATGACTGGGTGGAAATTGCAGCTGGATTCCTGGGGAGCTGGCAGTTCCCCAACTGCATTGGTGCGGTGGATGGCAAACATGTGGTCATCCAGGCGCCATCAAACTCTGGATCCACATTCTTTAATTATAAACGTGCGTTTTCCATTGTTTTGATGGCCCTGGTTGACCACAAATACTGCTTCACCGTTGTGGATGTTGGTGGGCATGGTTCCAGCAGTGACGGTGGCCTATTTGCCCAAAGTGCCATGGGTAAAGCTATCAGCAGGGGAACCCTGTCTGTCCCCCCACTGAAACCTCTTCCTGGATCCACAGAGCCTGCACTTCCCCATGTAATTGTGGGGGATGAGGCCTTTCCCCTCTCACCTAACATCATGCGCCCCTACTCTGGGAGAGAGGGGCTGGATGAGGCTCGGAGGATATACAACTACAGGCAATCAAGGGCCAGGAGGGTGGTGGAGAACACTTTTGGCATCCTTGCTTCCAAGTGGGAAGTCTACCAGAGGAGGATCAAGTTGAAGCCAAAAAATGTAGACAAGGTGATAAAAGCCACATGTGTCCTACACAATTATATTATAAAAACCAGCGACTCACCAGCTCAGCCCCAGGCTACAGATTGGGACAAAATTCAAGGCATGCAGGACCTAGAGAGGGTTGGGAACGAGGCCTCAACCGAGGCCTTTGACATTAGGGATGCCTTCAAGGACTATTTTATGTCTGACACTGGAGCAGTCTCATGGCAGCGCAATTCCTGCTTTGGAGTGGCTCAGTTACATGAACTGTAACTCACAGTTATTATACAGTGGTGCTACTGTATAATAGGCCAATGTAAAAAGGGTGGCATATGTTCTTCACCTTAGATCTTTCATGGCAATCGGACGCTGCATGCATGATTTGAAGCATTGTGTTCCAAAAATGTGTTTTGCTAAAGTCTACCTGCTGGTGGCGCTATAACAGGCCAATGTGAAAAAGGTAGCATTTGTTCCTTGACCTAGTGGGAATATGTGTGGCAAATTGCACGGTAATCGCAAGCTGCGTTGATGATTTGAGGCATTTTGTTCAAAAACGGAGCAATCCTCCAAACTTTGGAAGCTAATATTAGCCAATCAGGATGGAATATGAAATATCAGAGGGATCAGGCTTGATCACATGACTATAGAGATACTGTGTACCGATTTGCATGATTTTTGCATAAAATCTCAAGGAGTAATATCCAAAAATGTGTTTTACATAAGTCAGCCCAAAGGTTAACCTAACCCTATCAGCTATGTACATAGTTCCTACTTTTGAGTTGTAACAACCCCAGTGTTCAATGCAGATACTCCTTAAACAATTACACATTTGTATTTGTCCTTATATCCTATATATAATCTATGCTATGGTCTTTGGCTGGTTATAGTACCCATATCTAAGAACACCAGCTATGTTGCTACAGTAGTGTATTTTCTTATACTGTAGCTCTACAAAAAATACTATTGGAGATAAAATGTGCTAACAGACAGACAAATGGGACAGGACGAAAACATAACCCTGTCCAACTCTGTTGGTGGAGGCAATTAAATTTAGAGTGGGAGTACTTCACTGTACGTTGTATACAGTACATATTGTCAGGTGAGGCACAACACTATAATACTTACTTGCGAAAATCTGTCACGATCTGCACTGATCTCACTAATTAAATGATTCACATCATTTAATTATTGTAAATATGTCTTCATTCACATCATTTAATTATTGTAAATATGTTTTCATTCACATTTCTTCATTGAATAGTGTATCTTTTTTTGTATATTTATTTTTTGTATTTAAGCAATGTGTTATTATTTATATTTATCTGTATTTATTATATTTATCATATTTAACACTTGTGATTACATTAATTTAACATTGTACTTATGAAACACTATAACAGCATTTATTTCTTTATTAAATAAAACTTCTTTATTGTAAATAAAATGTTATAACAATGAAATATATCACTTTTCCCAAACTACTTATAGCCAAAGGCATTTAAGGCATATAAGGCTCCAAAACTTGAACTGGCTGGCACACAGGTTACTTGAGGTAGAACCCTTCCAGGTAGCACTTTATAATAACTATACACTATAAAGCATTAGTTAAGCATTAGTAACTAATGAATTCATGATGAATTCATCATGAATTCATCATGAATTCATCATGAGTTTATAGTTTATTAATCATGAATCCATCATTAGTAAGGCATTATTTATACATTAACTGAACATTAGTAAACACAGTAGTTAAAGCTATACTGTGTAAGATTCTCAACTAGTGGTCAGTAGCCATATAGCAAACCGCGGTCGCGTTCGCGTCTTTCGCCCGTTTTTCGTACCTTCACACCCCCGCGTCTGCCTCCACAACGCCGAGAGCTATCTTTAGAGGGGTCCCTGGTTCCTGTGCGTTCAGGCATTCCGGAGAAACGGACTATTTCACCCTGCCTGGTAGGCGAGAATTACCTTTTGAGTAAAGAGACACACGGGCGACTACAAATATGGCGACCCCACTTCAAGATGCGCTGCATTGGCCGGTAGTGTACCATGTGTGCATGATCGGCGATGTGATTGGGCAACGTATACACAACGTATACAGATGATGCAGATTACGTAATCATGGCGCGAAATTCTCCCCCCCTCACGGCTCATAGAAAACATATAAAGCAGGGGTCCTCAAATACAAATCTTGAAGGTCCACAAATATTTTTTTGAAACAGGTCCGGGTCCGGGGGGAAAAAAAAAGATATATAAATATATATATATATATATATATATATATATATATATATATATATATACACAGGTATATATATATGCGCCCGTCTGGCAAGTACAGTTCATGTCCTACTTGCCCTCATAACCTTAATTAGGGATCCCTTTCATACATTATTTTACATTGGCTAATGTTTTTTTTAGTAGTTTGTTGATGCAGTAATGGTCTTTTTCTGTTTCTTTCTTTATTAAAAGGGTGTTAATTAATTATGACTTCACTTTCATCTGGCCTGGGGACTCCTCCAAAATCATTTGGGGTCCTCTTTGACCCACAAGTTGACTCACTTGACTAAAGAGTAACAACCCGTTGAAGGGAGAACAGAATGTAATAAATCAAGGTGGAGCAGAGATATTTATCTTACGAAAATTATTTGTTTGCGCAAGTGTTTGTTTCTTTTAGCAAACTGGGATAATCTTCGAATGATTTATGCTTGTGTCGCAACGTGAATATCGATCCGAAAACGAGGTGTCGCGCGTCGGAGACGATGCGGAACATGGCTCACTCCTATACCGAGTAATGCGTGTGGCTCTCGCAGCTGGCTTTGCTGCATGGCTCGCTGGCTGCATATCCATGGAGAAAGAGAGAGGCAGCCATGGCCTGTGGCACCTCGCGAAAACTCTCTGGAGAGAAGATTATAATCCTCATCCTGCAAACGTATTCACGTTGATGTTGTGCTTGTGCGCGAATGAAACCCACAACTAGTTTACAGCCAGCAGCTAATCGCTGCTGCTGCGTGCTCCCTGCCTCGAAAGTTTCCGCACTCCGCCGTCTGTGAAATGAACAGAGGCGGTGGTAACAGTCTATCAGCGCGTCGTTGTCATAGAGATGACAACCCATAATAGTTTATGCCCCGGCATCAGCCAATCAGCGTGGCGTTCTCTCTCTCTCTCGCACACAGACTTCAGAGCGCATGCAATGAAGTGGAATACAATGAGAAGTGGAAACAAAACGCAGATTTTTTTATTTTTTTTTATAATTCGTCCTGGGTCCGGTCGGCGGTGCCTCGCGGTCCGGACGTGGACCGCGGTCCGCCTATTGAGGACCCCTGATATAAAGAGAAGGCTTCAGAAGCTGAAAATAACGGAGTGGGTGTTCTAAAACTTTAGCGATTTAACAGTTAGGACAATTTTAAGATTTGTTTTATAAAAAAAGTTACATAGTAAAACTTTAAGCATTAGTAACTACTGAATTCATCATGAGTTCATACTTTATTAATCATAAATTTGTCATTAGTAAGGCATTATTTATACATTTACTGTACATTATATAACCCAGGTTCCAAATAAGGGTCAATTATATGGTGATAAAAAGTCAAATAAATGACTACCTGGTTATGCATACTGGTTTAAATAACTCATGGTTAATTCATTGCATCATATGATTTTGCCTAAAAACAACAATAAATAGTTGGTTCATCTACAGTAAATATGCTTAAAAAGGTTGAAAACATTTTATATGTGAGGTTAAAAAATCGGGCTTTGAACAAATCCCTTTAAGTGCACTCCACTATAAAAGGAGCACTGCCCCTTTAAGAGTCTCTTTGTAACTGCCTCTGTGTCGGTGGTCAGTCAGTACTTTCGTTTTGGTTACTATTTACATTAGGAATTTTGGTTCCTACCTTCCTCCAGTCAGATGAATGGGGCGGAACTAATTAGCGGCAACGCAACGTTTCTACCCGGCCGTATTTCAATGTTGCACACACAGTAAAACCAGCGTCAGTTCTGAACACTAGCCAAACAGTGTTGCTGTAAAAGTTAACTATTTAAAGTGCTATAAAGTCCGCGAATTTAAACAATAATTCCCTCCTTGTAAATGTATGCAGCTAATAAGGTACTGTACTGTATTCTGACGTTTTTGTGTTGTTTTATTTGAAGTTATTTCAGTATTGTGTTGTTGGCTTGATGTAAACAGCTAAGGGCTAAGGAAATGTTTCTGACTAAGTGCTTCATTACTGTATGGCATTAATGTTGTAGTTATTGTAAATCTTACATTTTGCTTATGGAAATACATCGGATGGCAAGCTATTGGAGACCCAGGAACTGAATCTACAGAAACCATCTATTGGACCAACTGCATGGTTTGACCAAGTGACTTGAACAGAGCTCTGACTGACTATTTTTTGGAACTGAGACTTGACTTTGAACAGAACTCTGACTAACTAATATTTTTGAACTGAGACTTTGGACCGAGCAACTGAACTGTTTTGATCATCCACTGAGTTAACTGAACACAGATCTAAGGAAGAGGAAAGGCAGTGACATTTCATTTGGAAGTTAGATATTGACAATATTGCACTGTTTTGTTACTATAATTGATATTGCACTATTTTTGATAATTGATTGTTTTTGATATTTTATTTTATTATTTTCCGTAAAGGTTGAACTTAAAGGTCATATTAAGGTTAAAGGGGAGTTTAAAGGTACTTGCCTGCACTTTTTATTTTGAAAGCATACTTAACCTGCTGAAAATAGCTCAAATAAATAGGTCTTACCTGTTTAAATAGGCTGAAAATATAATAAAGATTGACCGGTCCTAAATAGAAAACTATCTTTAGTTTGAATTACAGTTTTTTTCGATTGCTAAAACACATTTTTCAAAACTGTACGTTTGTTTCAAAACTGCACACACAAAACTCCAAACATCAAACACAAATTGCTAAACCCTGGCATCCCTTTGCAAAACAACTCTTTGCCATCAAATCTCTTAACATGTTCACAAAATGGAACTCGTGTTTTCATTTGGTAAACACAGCCATATTTTCACATGACACACACATGCATTCATTGAATAAACACAACTAGCTTTTGGCTGAACACTACCAAGCAT
This sequence comes from Nannobrachium achirus, assembly GCF_963921795.1. NCBI lineage: Eukaryota > Metazoa > Chordata > Actinopteri > Myctophiformes > Myctophidae > Nannobrachium > Nannobrachium achirus. Next base: position 69,746,555 of record NC_137813.1, read on the forward strand.
GAACAGAACACTGAAGAGCAAAATTGAAAACACAATTGTCGAAATGGAACACACTGAATGAATGTCAATTACTCTGGTAAATGAACCAATTCCCTTTTTGTAAAATGACCCAGTGTATGCCCACTTCTCTCATAGACAAACATAAAACAGCACACAAATTTGCAGACAAAACATTTTATTGACTGTAGGTCTAAACGTTTACCCCCAAACACTCCAAACAAGCCCACAACGCGTTGTGTGCTTGTAGATCGGCTGTTTTCAATAGTTTTGTGCGACAGTCTTGTATGATGTAGCAGGGCTTTTCTTTACCAAAAGCCGTACACATTTGAAACTTGGAGATACAAGTTTTCTGCCCGACAGTGACGATATTTTAGTGATTATGTTGCGAGGAAAACGTTGAGCCATTACATAATAGCCATTTTGGTTAGAACTGACTGAAAATAACTTTGTACTTCAAGTTTAAAATTATACTAAATAATATTTTTTCAAGTGTCCAAATAAATTCAAAATATTATCAAATGATCTCGCGGCACCCCTGGACTGCCGTCGTGGCACCCCAGGGTGCCCCATCACCCACTTTGAAAACCCCTGGCCTAGAGTGCCGCATGAAGCCCTGACAGGCCTCAAAGCCCACATCTCCACAAGCCTCCTCCATGGCCTGAAGCAGTGGGACCTGGCTCTGAATTGCTCGCCTGACCCGAAAGTTTAGAGATTTGAATATTTGTGTGTTGTGGATTGATGCTATGAGATTTTATGTGAGAAGTGTGTGCAAACCTGAAAAGTGTGTCTTATGTTTGGACAACAAGGTGATGTGAAATTTACATCAGAGTGTAAAGAAGGAAAGTCAGAGTCTAATATGATAAGGAAATCTAAAGTAGTAACAAATTGAGTCAAGCGATTGGGGACAGAAGTAAAGGTTGTGAAAATTGTGCCAAATTTTTGAAAAATGTGTTTTAGCAATCGAAAAAAACTGTAACTGGATTAAATATTTAGTTGGTAAACTAAATAGAACTAGAAAAGAAAATTTCTAAGAAATTTTAAGTGTGCCTGCAGCTCGCTAAGTCTGTGCAACCTTGTGTAGCGGTTGGTGTTAGCATTAGCGTTACATTTTTTAACATTAGCATTTTTTGCATAAGCTTTAACATTATGGTTCTTCATATGACACCACCCACATGTCTGTACGACAAACAGATCACGAGATAAAGGGTCACTTCCTGTTTGGTGAGGGGCACTTCCTGTTTGGCGAAATAGGCCCCAATTAAGGTTAATGACTCTTAATCAAGTCATTTGATGACACCCACACGTCTGTACGACAAACAATTCATGAGATATAGGGTGACTTCCTGTTTGGTGAGGGGCACTTCCTGTTTGGCAAAATAGGCCCCAATTAAGGTTAAGGACTCTTAATCAAGTCATTTCACACCACCCGCGCGTCTGCACGACAAACGGTTCACGAGATAAAGGGTCACTTCCTGTTTGGTAAGGGGCACTTCCTGTTTGGCGAAATAGGCCCTAATTAAGGTTAAGGACTTTTATTCTTGTCATTTGACGCAACCCGCACATCTGTACGACAAATGGTTCACGAGATCAAGGGTCACTTCCTGTTTGGTGAGGGGCACTTCCTGTTTGGCGAAATAGGCCCCAATTAAGGTTAAGGACTCTTAATCAAGTCATTTGATGCCATCTACGCGTCTGTACGACAAACGGTTCACGAGGTAAAGGGTCACTTCCTGTTTGGTGAGGGGCACTTCCTGTTTGGCGAAATTAAGGTCATGGACGATTAATGATTTAAAGCTGCAAGCAGCGATGACCGGGCCCTCGCAGCTCTACCCACGTCACAAGGCCAGCAGCCAATCAGAAACCAAACAGGAAGTCAGCCATTTCGACTAATTAGTGGCGTTTTGGCACATTTTTGGCCGTTATCACGGGTCGCACTTTAACGACAGTTTTTTGAGAAAAAATTGTTTTGTGAGAAAAAAATTGTTTTGTGAGAAAAAAATTGTTGTGAGAATTTTTTGAGAAAAAATAATTTTGAGAAAAAAAAAAATTGAGAAAAAAAAATTTGAGAAAAAAAAATTTTTTGAGAAAAAAAAAATTTTTGAGAAAAAAAAATTTTGAGAGAAAAAAAGTTTTTTGAGAAAAAAAACATTTTTGAGAAAAAAATTTTTTTGAAAAAAAAAAATGTTAGAGAAAAAATTTTTTTTGAGAAAAGAACATTTTTGAGAACACCAGCCGCGAGTCTGTACGACAAACGGTTCATGAGTTATAGAGGCACTTCCTGTTTGGCAAAGGGCACTTCCTGTTATAGAGGGGGCGGGGCTTAATCAATTACAGCTCATCCCTATTGGCCGGAAAAAGACCAAAGTTGTGTGTGCATTTTAAAGTTTAAATCACGTTGCTAGGCAAAAGTATGGTAGAGTTATGTGGCGCCAAAGTTTCAGTTTTTTTTTCCGAGTCCCCCATTCAAAGTCAATGAGGGTTTTTTTCGCGTAGTTTTTTACGAATTACGTTGCCATGGTAACGTGGATCGGAAAGAAAAGTAATAGCACACCATTCCCGGCCGAGCCGCACATTTTGATATATATATTGCGGCAGTGGCGTAAATCGTGCGGCAGTTACTACGTGCCGAAATTTCCCCCATTCTAAGTCAATGGGGTTTTTGGGCGTAGTTTTTTGCTAATTACGCCGCAATGGTAACGCGGATCGGAAAGAAAAGTAATAGCACCCCATTCCCGACCGAGACGCACGTTTTGATGTATATATTGCGGCGGTGGCGTGAATTGTGCGGCAGTTATTACGTGCCGAAATTTGTGGCACTGTCATTATTATTATTACTAGAAGAGAAAATTTCTAAGAAATTTTAAGTGTGCCTGCAGCTCGCTAAGTCTGTGCAACCTTGTGTAGCGGTTGGTGTTAGCATTAGCGTTATTTCATTTGACGCAACCCGCGTGTCTGTATGACAAACGGTTCACGAGATCAAGGGTCACTTCCTGTTTGGTGAGGGGCACTTCCTGTTTGGCGAAATAGGCCCCAATTAAGGTCATGGACGATTAATGAATTAAAGCTGCAAGCAGCGATGACCAGGCCCTCGCAGCTCTACCCACGTCACAAGGCCAGCAGCCAATCAGAAACCAAACAGGAAGTCAGCCATTTCGACTAATTAGTGGCGTTTTGGAGCATTTTTGGCCGTTATCACGGGTCGCACTTTAACGACAGTTTTTTGAGAAAAAATTGTTTTGTGAGAAAAAAAATTTGAGAAAAAAACTTTTTTGAGAAAAAGAAATTTTGAAAAAAAAATTGTGAGAAAAAAAAATGTTGAGAAAAAAAATGTGAGAAAAAAAATGTTGAGAAAAAAATAATTTTGAGAAAACAATTTTGAGAAAAAAACATTTTGAGAAAAAAAAAATTTTGAGAAAAAAAAAATTGAGAAAAAAATTTTTTGAGAAAAAAAAAATTGAGAAAAAAATGTTGAGAAAAAACATTTTTTGAGAAAAAAAAATTTGAGAAAAAAAATTGAGAAAAAAAATTTTGAGAAAAAAAAAATTTTGAGAAAAAAAAAATTTGAGAAAAAAAATTTGAGAAAAAAAAAATTTGAGAAAAAAAAATTTGAGAAAAAAAATTTGAGAAAAAAAAAATGAGAAAAAAAAATTTGAGAAAAAAAAAATTGAGAAAAAAAAAATTGAGAAAAAAAGAAAAGGTATGACACCAGCCGCAAGTCTGTACGACAAACGGTTCATGAGTTATAGAGGCACTTCCTGTTTGGTGAAGGGCACTTCCTGTTAAAGAGGGGGCGAGGCTTAATCAATTACAGCTCATCCCTATTGGTCGGAAAAAGACCAAAGTTGTGTGAGCATTTTACATTTTAAATGACGTTGCTAGGCAAAAGTATGGCAGAGTTATGTGGCGCCAAAGTTTCTGGGTTTTTTTCGGAGTCCCCCATTCAAAGTCAATGGAGTTTTTGGGCGTTGTTTTTTGCGAATTACATCGCAATCGGAAAGCGGATCGGAAAGAAAAGTAATAGCACACCATTCCCGGCCGAGCCGCACATTTTGATGTATATATTGCGGGGGTGGCGTAAATCGTGCGGCAGTTATTACGTGCCGAAGTTTCCCCCATTCTAAGTCAATGGGGTTTTTTGGCGTCGTTTTTTGGGAATTACGTCGCAATGGTAACGCGGATCGGAAAGAAAAGTAATAGCACACCATTCCCGGCCGAGCCGCACGTTTTGATGTATATATTGCGGCGGTGGCGTAAATTGTGCGGCAGTTATTACGTGCAGAAATTCGTGGCGAAAGACTTAATGACTTAAGTATGGCGGATTACAATAAGTGTTTTGCTATTGCATAGCAGGCACACTTAAAAACTGACCTAAGAACCTGCTCTAAAAAAGAAAGGTGTTGAATGGTTTTTGAGAATTTTGTCTACCTACCTCCATCATTGTAAATAGTTTATTGTATGCATACTATTTTTGCTTCATTATTTCATTCAGTAAACTTGACGTCTTTATTATTCACATTTAAGCTCTTGTCTCTGGTCTATTCTTTTAGTCACCTCCTCACGAACCTAGAAATACGGTCATTTTCTACATCACTGCTTCTATCTCATTTATAAATGCTTTATAAGGCATGAATAGTCCTCACTTTAGATGGGCTCACGGAACATACTTAACTAACGAGTAGTAACTACCTTAATAAATCATTAATTGATGATGAATTAATGATTAATAAAGTATGAACTCATGATGAATTCAGCAGTTACTAATGCTTATTAATCATGAATGTTTTGTTTTATTATTACTATGTTTCAGGTGTCCGCTTTTGTAATAAATACGGTCATTTTCTACATCACTGCTTCTATCTCATTTATAAATGCTTTATAAGGCATGAATAGTCCTCACTTTAGATGGGCTCACGGAACATACTTAACTAACAAGTAGTAACTACCTTAATGAATCATTAATTGATGATGAATTTATGATTAATAAAGTATGAACTCATGATGAATTCAGCAGTTACTAATGCTTAACTACTGTGTTTACTACTTTGTTTACTAATGTACAGTAAATGTATAGATAATGCCTTACAAATGATGAATTCATGATTAATAAAGTATGAACTCATGATGAATTCAATAGTTACTAATGCTTAACTACTGTGTTTACTAATGTTCAGTTAATGTATAAATGATGCCTTACTAATGAGGAATTCGTGATTAATAAACTATGAACTCATGATGAATTCATGATGAATTCATTAGCTACTAATGCTTAACTAATGCTTTATAGTGTATAGTTATTATAAAGTGCTACCCAATTCCAAAACTTGCACTGGCACATAAAGACCTAAAACATAAAAACGAAACAAAAACAACAACCACAGATGCCAACTTAGATGCCAACCATCATATTTTAACTTAGTAGAAAGTACAGAGAGAGAGAGAGAATATTGTAAATAAAATGTTACAACAATGAAAGATACCACTTTTTCCAAACTACTTATAGCCAAAGGCATTTAAGGCATATAAGGCACAAAAGGGAAGGACTATACAGTTTTGAGAGGTAGAATAGTGGTTCCACAACTTGAACTGGCACACCCAAAGACCTAAAAACTAAACAAAAACCACAGATGCCAACTTCCATCATACTATGTCAGACTATGGTACACCCTGAGAGAGAGAGAGAGAGAGAGAGAGAGAGAGAGAGAGAGATAGATGTAAATGACGTCCTTCACATCTGTATGCATATTGGATCCTGCACATCATTCTATGCATGAATTCAAACGGTGAACTCTGGTTAAGGAGGTGTAATGATCACTACAATGTCCTGATGTGAATATTTCAAAAGTGGAAGTAGAAAAAAATGGTTGTTGTATTTATGGACAATCAGAATCTGATGTGGTGTCGTAATTAAACGTGAATTTGAAAAGGCACACTGACTGTCAACAAAATAAAAACATTCATGTCAAAAAGGTTGCCGATCCCAGACTTAAGCCCTATTTCAGAAATAGTGAAAATAGACGATCGCATGCCTGTAGATTGTCTATTTTTGTGACAAATTGCGATCCTGTTTGGGGGAAACCCAGATTTTAGACGTTCCAACTAAGTGGAGCACAGAGCGCTGCATCCCCTCTGTCCACAACAAGCACACAGGAGGAGGAGAGGAGGAGGAGGTGTACAGCTTTACAGGTTGTACAGCTCAAACATTCACTGCTGTTGAACTGCTTGGGCTGATAGAGCCGTGGTTTAGATTCTAAAACATGGAACTGTACAACATGAGTTGGACACAGAGTCACCTGTAATCGCTTAAAACCCTGTAAGTAGTAACTGTACTAGTGTAAGATTCTAAAACATGGCTCTATTGACCAAAGCAGTTCAATGCGGCATTTCCAACACTTTAGAAAAAGCACACACACACACACACACGCAGAGAGAGAGAGAGAGAGAGAGAGAGAGAGAGAGCGAGAGAGAGAGAGAGAGAGAGAGACACACACAAAGGCCTTGAACAAAATAATAATAAATACAACAACAAAAAAGACGCCAGCTTCCAGCAGCTTTTAACTTAGTGTGTGTGTGTGGGGGGGGGGGGGGGGGGTCAGGTGGGGAGAAAGAGGCGTGACGGGGGGGGGTCAGGTGGGGAGAAAGAGGCGTGACGGGGGGGGGGGGGGGGGGGGGGTCAGGGGGGGAGAAAGAGGCGTGACATCGAGCACACACTTCTGTGATAGGGTCCCGATAGGGTCCCCCTATGACAGAAGAGTGTACTTCATGTCACGGTCCCAGTAGGTTGCGTGAGAAGTGGGCGCCTGAGGTTCCATCATGCTCTGTTCAGCCATGTGGACGAGCTGTGAAATTTTAAATTTCAGGTTAGACCTTGTATGAGCAGGCATCAACCTCATGGAGGTAGCTACTGACTTAAAAAAGGAGTCCAGGTCATCCTCTGGCTTTGGCTCTGGTTTCCGACTTCCGAGATAGTCCATTATGGCATTGTCAAGGTCTGATGGGGCAGAAGCAGCAGACCTCTTTGGCTTCGATCTGGATGTTGGTGCGTCAGTGTGCGTCCTCTTTTGTGACGACACGGTCTCTGTAGACTGGACCTCTGGCTGTCTGTCTTCTGGCTGTCTGTCTTCTGGCTGCCTGTCTGATCTCTGGCTGTAGACTGGACCTCTGGCTTCCCCCGGCTGAGCCTCTTCCGCCATAGGCAGGTTGCTTGATGTTCTGTAAAGATAATTTACTTTAGTCATGTGTTTTGTAATATTTTGCAGTTGCATGTGAGAAAAATATTGTTCAAGGAGTTCCTTATTGTTCCTTATGTTCTCCCTATTAACCCATTTAGACATGGTGCTACCTAGACATTCTTTTACCTTTAAGGCCGGGACGCTCTCTGTGTCACATTAGTATTTGCGATACATACAGTATAGCAACCTAATTTATTTTACATTTTTTAAATCGGCCTTAGGTCTAAATGGGTTAATATAATCTGTATATTAACTCATTCCCTGCCAGGCCCGATAGTCCCGAGATTATTCCAATGTCTTTCCCCGCCAGGCCCGATAGTCCCGAGAATTAAAAAAAAAAAAAAAAATCAAAAAATTTTTTTTTTCAAATTTTTTTTTGACCCCAAAAAATGGAGTAGGCATGATAGCAATCGCGAAATTGCATGTTTAACCCCCATAGCAACCCCATCTTTCAAGCATGGCAGCCATTTTGGCAGCCATCTTTGTTAAACATAGTGGCTGTTATCTCATGAATGCCTGAACGGATTTCCATTCGGATTTTTTTGTTTGAAAGCTGTGAGCAATGTGGACACACGTGGTGCATTATCTAGGCATGGGTGTGCATGATCCGTGCACACCCAATTACATGGAAGTCTATGGAGACGAATGGCAGGTGGGAGTACGGAGGTATGTTAAAATGGCGGTCAATGTGTTAATTACACTTATTTGCAGTGACACATGATGTACTAAAGTCTCATGTAATAAAAGCCCATGGGTTCGGGCAGAATAACTTATTTCGCCCCCTATAACTACATCAACATTCAGATTTCACAAACAAAGTGCTTAATAAAGTCTCACACCTGTCTAAATATGGTGAAAGACTCCACTGTTTGATTCAAAACAACCATGGTTTGGTCAATTAAGCGATAAAAAAGGTCTCCTTCATTCCTTGCCAAAGCCCAGCATGACCAATGATGCCCTGTTAGCCGTTAGTAATCAGGTCTTTATTTGCTGTGCAATTAATGAATGAAACTGATGGAGCAAAATGGCATGCCACACTTAGCAAAATCATTTCTTTGAATAGACTCATCTTATATAAACAGAATTGACACAATGAACTGACACTCTATCACTTCTGCTAATTATATAGGTATTCTAGGACTAGGTATTAATATTAACTGAATGAGTGGTTGGTTTGATTTTATTTATAATGAAATTGAAGGCAAAAAGCATTAATTCATTATTTAATCGTGCGAAGACAGCCGACCCAAATTGCGCAAGGAAACCCCACCTGCGGTTTTATTAGAATGCTATAAATAAAGTGCTCATGCTTCTAGACTACACAAATACAATATCTGGAGCTTAATTAGGTCTGCAGCAGCAGAGATTATTAATTCCAGGGGTGATGTGCGGTAACCGTTTCAACCAGTTTTTTTTTTTTTTTTTTGCAAATGAAATGATGCATGCAGCAGCAGCAGCAGCAGTCCATAAATAATCAAAGCAAGCATGTAACATAATGATCAGTCAATCAAATTGGATATTAAAATATGCCCACGCAGTCTGTGTAGTTTGGCAGGGAGGCAGGTCTGGTGCATCACATACAGCAGGCCATGACAACTAAATGAGAAAGGCTTGTAGCCTAACCAGGGCCGGATTTACCCTTCATGGTGCCCGGTGCTTGGACCTGGTTTGGTGCCCCCCCCCCCCCCCCCCCCCCATAGATAGGAACAGATAGTCATTATGAGGACACACACACACACACACACACACACACACACACACACATACACACACGCGCGCGCGCGCACACACACACACACACACACACACACACACACACACACACACACACACACACACACACACACACACACACACACACACACACACACACACGCACACACACCACTGCTCACTTCAAAGTTGGTTTGATTTTTCCCCCCTTCTCCACCAGCTGCATACAGTATCAGGTAGCTACAATTTCTACAGTCCAGTAACTACAAGCCCTGGCCTCCCCCCCTACCAACAACATACCACATAGCTAGCTTATAGATTGTTTCAACAGCACAGCAGTGTCTAAGTTTTCCCTATCCCACAAAAACATCAATCAATCAGGTAGCCACATGTATCAAGGTCAAGCTAAATACAATTACAACAATAGTGTAGAATATGCCCGAAGATGGTGTATGAAACAACAGAGACGTCTCTCCTTCCATTCAAAGGTTTGTTTGAAGCAATTGCATAACAAGTATCTTCATCATCACAGAACAACCAGGTACGTATTATCATTACAGGTACAGGACCAGAACCAGGTAAGTGTGTAAACATACAGTAACTTCCATTCCAGAACCGCCAGGCAATACAAGCATGTATTCATATTAATAATTTTTACTTTTTCATTCATTGCATTTTGTATCAATACAAATACATCATGAATTATTACTACTTTTAAACTCCAACTCATTACAATGTTTCCCATTTCTTATATTCTGTCCATACATTCGCAAAATTACTTAATTGTGTGGTCTCAGTTGTTATATTAAGGTTTCCTGTGCAAATAAGCCAAAAAGCTTTAGGGTCTCCTTTTAGTTGACCTTGTACCAGTGAACTTTGAAACTGTACCTTTTCCTATGCAAACTTATAGCTAGCACCTTAACTCTGCAGCACACTGAGGCGCTCCAACCAGTTATTTTAGAGTTGTGCATACTACTCTATCCACCAAACGTTTCCTCAAAACCCTTAAGTGTAACCACTAACCAGTCATTACAGACAGCTACGTTAGCTTAGCTTAGCTCATGTGAATATTTTGTGTTCACAGTGAGAAAACACTACAAACAATAATAATGTAATTTCCTCTCCAAAGTACTTAAAACACAGACTGCTGGGCATAGCATGAACCATTATGTATTCTCCACATATTTACCAGAAGAGTGTATGGAACAACACAGATGTATTCTCTCATGCAATGGTCTGTAGCATAGAAGACTGGAGTCCATCTCAGAGTAGGTCATTACAGGCATTACTAGCCGATTCTCTTCACTATACAAATACTATGAAATACAATGAATCAACCAGGGGAAAAGAAGGAAAGAAGGGGGGCACTGGGAAAACCACTCGTACACACACAAACCTCTAGACCTCTATGCTGATGGGGGGAGAAAAAAAAAACATTGTGGGGGAAAAAAGCATGCTTGAGCCTTGAGGATGGTGCCCCCTTGTGGTTGATGCCCCGTGCTGCAGCACCCTAAGCCCGTTGATAAGTCCTGCACTGAGCCTAACATTTCCTCGTTGCAATGAACAGGTAAATGATTTCCAAAATGTATCACTCACTCCCTGTATTGGAGGTGTGGGATCACAAACTCCAGGATCCTGGCGTATTTATAGGGTTTAAAAAACTTCGCAGCATCGCCACTTTTGGTGGCTGCCTTCTTCCTGCTCAGCCTGAAGGCATCTACGATGTAACCCCATTTCTTTTTCGCTTCGTCACCTAGAAAAGTTTACAAGAGAGAAAAAGACATGAAGCAGGGACCACCTCTACATATTATTGTATATATGAGAGCAATGGTGGAAAAAGTACTCAAATCAAATGATTTGCTTAAGTAAAATATTGCAATTTAGAACTAATTACAGAATTCAATCTTTACTTGAATAAAAGTATTGGCATCAATAAGTAGGCTACTTAAATTACCAAAAGTAAAAGAACAACATTTTAGAAAATAGCAGATCTACAAGCTCACAAGTTCACAACCCACGTTGTGAGCTTGTAGATCGGCTATTTTCAAATACCTGTATAAAAGAATAACTGTATAAAATAAGCCTGTGGTTCATGTATGTATTATAGCCTGTATATATAAAATGTCACAATGCGACATAACTCTGTTTACAGTTACACAATGCTGTACCCCCTCCCAATGTATTATGTTCCCCATTTTCAACTGTTCTTATTGTATTTGTGACACTTGCTTTGGCAATGTAAACGTATGTTTTCTCATGCCAATAAAGCTCCTTTGAATTGATATTATAATGTATATCTGCATAGTAACTAGTAGTACATTTAGTATATAAAATATTTGAGAAGTAAAAGTAATGGAAATTTAAATACTAAAGTAAAGTACAAATAGGCCTACCTCAAAATTGTACTTCAGTACAATTCTTAAGTAAATGTACTTATTTACTTTACACCCTTGATGAGAGAGATGAAGCAGCGACTACATACATTGTATAGATGAGAGAGAGATGAAGCAGCGACCACCTCTACATGAGAGAGAGATGAAGCAGGGACCACCACTACATACACTGTATAGATGAGAGAGAGATGAAGCAGGGACCCTACATTTCTATACAAACATTTCATTGGTTTCATCCGTGGTTTCATAGACTTGTTTGACAGCAACTATCACTATGTTTGTATAAATATGTAGGGTCCCACCCACTTATTTATTTCTCATCTATACAATATACCATCATTTATACAGTGGCTGTTTGAAAATAGCTGATCAACAAGCTCACAACACGTCGTGAGCTTGTAGATCTGCTATTTTCTAAAATGTTATATTTTTACTTTTGGTACTTTAAGTAGCCTACTTAAGTTATTGATGCCAATAATTTGAAATCCGTCAATTCTACTTGTAACTAGAGTAGTTCTAGATTGCAGTATTTTACTTAGCAAATCATTTGATTTGAGTACTTTTTTTCAACCATTGCTCTCATCTATACAATAACATGTAGACGTAGTGGTGTCTGCTTCATCTCTCTCTCTGTCTGTCTGCAAAACTTTGAAGAACACTGTGACTGCCCTAAACATGCATGCGAATGCCCTAAACGTGAATTCATAAACATGGTTTCCACAAACATGTTTTTATGGAAGTCATGTATGAATTCGAGCTGAGATTCATCTAGTAGTAGCCTCCTTAGATAACATGGAGTCAGTCCCCGACTCCCCGTGAATAACAACAACAAGAAACCTACCACTGAGTCCAAGCGTCTGACCAATCTGCTCCCAAATGTCTTGTTTCTTTGTTTTGTCCTTGTAGAGTCTATCCGACTTGTCAAACAGCACAGGGTTCTTTTGGACGTGGAATATTAGCCTCTCGACTGTGTCGAACTCGTCTCCCGTCTCTGAATCCGCCATTTTTGTTGAACTAGCAATGTGTGCGTCTGACGTCATGACGTATCGGGGAAAGTAATCGACACGATATCACTGTGATCCCACCACATCGTTGTTGATCCTATCGATACAGTTGTCGGCTATCGTTGTCTTTATCGGTGTTGGGTGGATGCTGCCGCTCCACTTCAATTGAAAACCATTTTTTTTAAATCGTTATTGCGACCGTAGGTCGCATTTACTACCAAAACCTCCACGGGCTGTCTGTCTGTCTGTCTGTCTGTCTGTCTGTCTGTCTGTCAGTGAGTGAGTGAGTCCGTCACACTTTTGCCCTGCTCATATCTCCACAACCGTTGCCCCCATCCATGCCAGATTTTGCACACACACTCCTTGACTGCCAAACTACAACCTCAAAGGACCCCCGGAGCCCCAGGGACCCCCAGGTCCCTGGGGGACCCCCAGATGTAAAAAATGACCAAATGTGCTCACACGTCACACGTCACACTTTTTCCCTGCTTATATCTCCGCACCCGTTGACCCGATCCATGCCAGATTTTACACACACACTCCTTGCCTGCCAAACTACAACCTCCAAGGACCCCCGGAGCCCCAGGGACCCCCAGGTCCCTGGAGGACCCCCAGATGTAAAAAATGACCAAATGTGCAAAAATGACCAAATGACCACCCCAACGGGGCTGCTCACAGGGAATTCCCGGGGACCACCGACTCCTGGTGCTCCAGAACGGATGCAAAAGTGGTGGCGCCCCCAGTGGAGGACCCCCTGCCACTGCAGCGCACATACAATGCCGTAACTTGGGCTAGGAGCGACCGGGAGAGCCGGGGCCGGTACCTATTCGTCCGCCTCGGCGGCGCGGAGACCCCACCCCTCATTTCTCACATGGCCCTCTTCTAGCGCCACCATGAGGCCGATTCTTGCAAAACACATTTTTGGACACTGCTCCTACAATTTTGCCCCTAAAATCACTCAAATCGGTACACATGCAGTATGTCTACACTCATGTCATCAACATGGATCTGTCCCATATAGCGCCACCTTCAGGCCGATTTTTGAAAGCACATTTTTGGACACTTCTCCTCCAATTTTTCCCCTATTATCACGAAACTCGCTACACAGTATGTCTACACTCATGTCATCAACATGGATCCCTCCACATTTTTTGGGGACACTGTTCCCTACTCTTTGTGTATACATGTGACCTACGGTCGCTTATCTCCCGATTAGGGAGTCTTACTGGTCGTCATAGTTATCGCTGCTGGTGGGAATGGGCCTTTAGGTATGGCCATATTATCACTACAGATATGCTCTAAAAGTGTTAAAAACATGTTTTTGATTTCACTGCGTCTTTAAGTAACGGATTACATGTAACGCCGTTACGTAATCAGATTAGAAAAAAATTGTAACTTGTAACGTCCTAGGTTACATTTTAAAATGTGTAATCTGGATTACAGTAACGGAGGTGAATGACGGGAGTTACATGCTACATTCTCCCCCTCCCCTCATGAATTTTACAAATAAGATATAAAAACACCAAACAATAAAAAACTCAAGTAAAAAATACCAGTAGGCCTACGCATTGTTGCAGCATCGCTTCATATGCAGGGAACAGCATGTTATGCTATGTTCATTCGTAAGACGGTGGTGTGCATACAAAATAGCAGACCCACAAGCTCACAGCGCATCTAACCACAACGCATTGTGAATCTGTAGGTCTGCTACTCCACTTCCGCCTCACAGCCAATCATGGTGGAGAGCTGGTGGAGAACAGCAAGCAACGTGATATGAATCATGGCCGAGAGTGAGACAGACGTGTCGGTGTTGGTGCCACAGTGTGCGTTTAAAAACTGGAAACACAAGAAAGTTCTTCACATTCCAAGCGGAGAAGGAAAATAATATCACAGTCATGTGCAAACTTTGCCTCCCTGCCAAGAATTGTTTGTCGACAGCCAAAGACAGGACATCGAATTTGAGAAAGCATCTCCAGGTAACTGCTTGCCCCGTGGTGGAAAAAAGCTTACTCAATGTTTTACTAAAGTAAAAGTATCAATACTGCAATGCAGAAATGCTCTGTTAGGTTGCCCTCATACCAAAATACCTATGAGAGTGGAATCCGCATTCCGCCAATGCATTTCAATGATATGGGAGCGTTTTTTGCAGAAATCCTCTGCTGGCATGAAACCGCTTCACTCTGACACATTCAAGAATGTGTCCTCATTTCAGTAGGCCTAAATAAAAATGGGCTATTTCACAAAAGCACATACATACTTCAGAGAATAGATTTTGTTTCTATTTTTTTCTATAGAGCATCGCAGCGGATTCATTGCAATCCTGGATCATCCTAATGATAAGCCCCGCCCCCTCTTTATTTCTATTGGCTGAGCTTTAAACAGCCATAACTCCAGTTCCCAACATGTTACTGGTCTCAAACTCGGTGGGTGGTCCCACAGAACTAACGGCTAACCGCTAATGCTAACCGCTACTTCCACTAATGCTAATGCTAACGCTAAAATGCTAATATTAAAAATGTTAATGCACACACTTAGCGAGCTGTAGGCACACTTAAAATTTCGTAGGAAGTTTCTTTTCTAGTTTTCTCTGTATTTTTTCTCTATATTTCTCAGAGGAAGCATAATTCCCGTTTGCAACGGGACAATGGGAGCAACTTTGTTAAAGCTTTCCGTGAATTCAGCACACCAGAAGAGCAGACAGAAGCAGGCGATCAGGATGATGGAATAAGGTAAGACACTTTATAAGCAGATCTATCTTTTGTTTATTGTGTTCAGTGTGCCATGGCATTGGTCAGAAAGCTCATTAGTCAGAATCTGGTGATGTTAACCTGGTGAGAAATACTATACCTAAACCTAACCCTAACCTCATTAAAACTATGCCTAAACCTAACCCAAACCCTAACCTCAGTAAAACTATGCCTAAACCCAACCCTAAAACCTAACCCTAACTAAATTCTGACTAATGAGCTTTCTATGTTCAGTGGGTTGTTGGGCTCAAAACCTGTAGCTGTAGTGTAGCCTATAGTAGAGATGTTGCAAATGCCTTTACACTATTAATTAAGTGTGCCTGCCATGCAACGCAATGGCAAAACACTTATTGTAATCCGCCATACTTAAAGGTCCATGAAACACAAAATCACTTTTTCTATAAATATATATTATATCAATGAGTCACTTGTGATAGGGAGCAGTGATATGGTTCAATTTGCCCATAGGCTTGGGGATTCAGAGCTTTCTGCTGTCTCTGTAGCTATTTCTGTGTACTTCCAGTTTCTAGGTCAAAAAGAAATATTTCGCGCCACTCATTAAATATTAGCTATCACTGTTCTGTGGTGTAACGTGACGTAGGCATATCTAATTAATATTAACGTTTGTTTTACAGAGTCGTATCAAGGGGGGGCGTGGTTTCACTGTATGCTTGTTTCAGCCAGAGAGAAGAGCAGGCTCTGTGTCAACACAGTTACACTGTGTGGTGCCTGTGTTATTTTCCGTGTAGTGTAGCCTGTGTGTGTGTGTGTGTGTGTGTGTGTGTGTGTGTGTGTGTGTGTGTGTGTGTGTGTGTGTGTGTGTTTGCGTGCGTGTCGTGACAGTGCACGCACACACACACCGTCCACACACGGAAAATAGCAGATCTACAAGCTCACAAGGCGTCGCGAAAGCGACGCCTTGTGAGCTTGTATATCGGCTATGTATGTAGCCTAGCTAATAGCCGTAGAGCCGAAACCAACGTGTTTACATGAGAAGCTGTTGTGTATTGGAGGGGGTTTTGGGGCTCTCTGTGCCCACGGAAACAGATATAAAAGTCCAGTCCTTTGTCCATCAATAGTTGGTTTTATTGTAGAGACGGGGAGTTCAGGTTAGACAGATGTAGCGTATTGTGAGCCCTCCAACAGACCCCAGCTCCAACAGAGGGCTGACTCCAACAGAACAAAGTACGGAGATTTGGGCTAGCTTTTATAACCAGTGTCTATGCACATGCCTGCATCTTCTAAGTTTGTGCATGAGGTATGTGTGTTAACTTACACATGACCAAATATAGGGATGAGAGAGCTGTACCAGGGTGGGTGTGTGTGTGTGTGTGTGTGCAGGGAGTAGGGGCCGAGTGTGTGCATGTGCACGCACTCTGGATGAAATCCAGATGTCCTGACTCCCTTCACTTGTTTATCCATGGAGGCCCAGGTCGACCTTTCACCCTGCACTCCTAGTGGAATGTCTGGCCTCGCCCTGACTATGTTTTTGTTTGTGTCCAAATGTATTATCATACATATAATGTGTAATGATCTACTTCAAAGCTATTGCTGCTACGGCTGTTAGCTAGGCTACATAGCTACATAGCTAATATACAAGCTCACAACGCGTCGCGAAAGCGACGCCCCGCGACGCGTTGTGAGCTTGTAGATCTGCTAGTTTTCGTGTGTGTGGACGTTGTGTGTGACACTGTCACCACACACACACACACACACACACACACACACACACACACACTACACAGCAAATAGCGAGCCTAGCGTCCATTCTTCACTGGTTCCGTGGTCCAGAGCTGGAGAAAAGCTCAGAGAGCTTGTTTGTAAAATACCTGCACATTTGAATTGGTTACAGAACATGGAGTTGCCGAATCTTTATACTTTTTACACCTCCAATGGCTGGTTTTAAAAAATGTTTCCGAAATGGAAAAGCAACAAGTGCCCACTGCTGACAGCTTCGCTCTGTCTCTCTCTGTTACAAGACGCATTACTCCGCCCCCTCCCCCCACAACGGCAGATAACCACGCCTACATTTTAGAAATCTTTTCATGTTCTGAAATCCCATAAAACAAATTAGAGGCGGGGTTTCTTATCCCTTTAAGTCATTAACACATCGGATGCCCACGTGATCTCTGACGTCTAATTTGCTGGTGCCCATGGCAACGCGCGTCAAACGCGTCATTTTACCTACCGGCGAGAGTACTGGCGAGAAAAGTAATCAGAGTAAATGTAATCTGAGTATGTCCTGTTTATTTTGCGAAAATCTTTTCTTTCAGTCAGGACCGTTTTTTATCATTTCTAAGCCACAGTGTTTGTGTTACGGATGGTAGAAGAGGCTGCCGTTTTGAAATGAAAGTGATTTAAAAGCTAGATTAGGAGAAAACAGCGTTTTTGTGCAGCCGTTAGACAGGAAGTCAACGAGACACACAGCACGTCCGGGTGACGTAATTGCGCGCTGCATGTTGGGAAATGGAGTTTGTTTCATCACCGCGGTAGCCAAGTGCAGTAGCTACAGTACAGTATAGTTTACTGTACAACGCGTCAAACGCGTCGTGGGCCTCCAGCGACATCAAAGAAATTTACTTGTAGACACCACGTGGGCACCCGATGTGTTAAGTGTGCCTGCCATGCAATGCAATGGCAAAACACTTATTGTAATCCGCCATACTTAAAGGAGTAGTTCACCCCCAAAATTACTTTTTTTCTATTGATTACTCATGCCATGGAGACTAGAGTTCAATAATATTTAAGTGTGCCTGCCATGCAATGCAATGGCAAAACACTTATTGTAATCCGCCATACTTAATTAAGTGTGCCTGCCATGCAACGCAATGGCAAAACACTTATTGTAATCCGCCATACTTAATTAGTGTGGTTGCCCTAACAGGGCAACACACTATAGTCCTAGGGAAACTTTATTTAGTGTGGTTGCCCAACAGGGCAACACACTATAGTTCTAGGGAAACTTTTTTTTTTTTCTTTACTAACTAGGGTAACCAAAAGTTTGACGGCTTTCTTCGCCCACAGTTTTTGCGCCACACACTCGCGCCATATGTCAAATCGACCGGCTTCATCGGGAATCGTGTGCTATGATTTTGCTAAGAGAATCGTTGTATAGTTTAATTGATATTAACTCTCCCCACGCTTTGAACGTTCACGTTCGCCCCAATTCTCAAGACCTCTGCGCCAATACGGCGCTCGTTCGGTTCGTTCGTCTGATGACTGTAAGCTGATGAGGGGTCGCGCGGCCGTGTACTGTAAACACATTTTCCGCGGTGATGGTGTAAAAAATCCATTATGCGTTAACATCAACGGAGAACAATTCACTTCCTTGTTGATTTCTCTGGCTCTGAGGCTCTGTGGCCAGTGACTGGTCTTCTTCTTCTTCAACACATAACAGGCAAATTCACATTCATTCTCGCATGACGCCGCCCTCTGCTGCCTGGCAGACCAAAGTGCACTATTGCACAACCAAAAAAAATAAAAAAAAATAAATAAATGTCTGTCTGTCTATCTACTATAACGTTGCAAAGGTAAGCCGCTTTTTGATGGCACCAGACCCAATAAATAAATAAATAATCTGGCAGTAGGAGAGTTAATTTATTAGTGAATTAATTTTCCCCATTGACTTATAATGGGAATCGCAAAAACTCACATTCAATTATTTTTCTCTCGCAAACCATAGGGGCTACAGTTTCAGAACTTGGAGAGGAGGTTCAAAATGCATACAAGGATTAACTGAAAAATAATTATATAATTTGGCCTCATGGTGACAGCTCACTTTACCTTTTGGCTTATAACTCTTGAACCGTAGGTCGGAAAATTAAAATTATTTTTTCCCTGGATTCCTTGGGTCATGATGCATCTCCCCATATAGGCCACGCCCATTTGCGTCAGGATAGATTTTCCGCCATTTTGAATTTTCTTCAAAACACACTTTTTGCTCCTTTTCCTACATATTTTCTCCAAATGTAAAAAAAAACGGTACACTTGATCTCTGGACCCATGCGATAAACATATTCAAGGGATATTTCCATAGTCCATACCGTTTGCCTGTAACAGGCTTCCAAAGTTAGCAGGAGGGGCCCGTTTCGCAAAAAATAGCCATAAATCACAAAAAAAACATCCAGTCAACACCAAATTTTAATCACAAGTTGCCGGTGGTATCCTCAACGAATCCCCAAAAGCATTTCCACTTCGACCCATAGGGGGCGCCACAACCGTGCAAAACGTAACCGTTTCGTGCCAAAACGCGTTTTTCAGGGTGAACGACCCTCTCAAAACGAAACACAAAGGATCTCGGGAGTGGCAGGACAACGTAATCGCTTGGCGAAACTTGTGGGAGGAGCCTATTTCTAAAAAACAAGACGCCGTATCCTTACATCACAAACACAGGATCGAACGGCACCTTTTAGAATCGCGCAGCCCCAACGGTATCCGTCCCGACGTCGTCTCCCTCGGGCCCCGGCGTTTTCCTCTGGGTCCCGGTGGCACGTCCCCGCGGCTCGCGCCGGGGCGGGGCGGGCAACCACACTCGCAATTTCACAAATTGCACATTTTCTAGTTAGTGTGGTTGCCCTAACAGGGCAACACACTATAGTTCTAGAGAAACTTTCTTTTTCTTTTTCCGGTAGATAAACTTTATTTTGACGCGTTTCACCGCCCACAGTTTTTGCGCCACACACTCGCGCCATATGTCAAATCGACCGGCTTCATTGGGAATCGTGTGCTATCATTTTGCTAAGAGAAAAGTTGTATCGTTTAATTGATATTAATTTATTAGTAATTAATTTTCCCCATTGACTTATAATGGGAATCACAAAAACTCACATTCAATTATTTTCTTTCTCGCAAACCATAGGGGCTACAGTTTCAAAACTTGGAGAGGAGATTTATAATGATATCAAGGATTAAATAAAAAATAATATCATCAGTTGACCTCATGGTGGCGCTATAACAGCCCACTTTACGTTTTGGCTTATAACTCTTGAACCGTAGGTCGGAAAATTAAAATTCCTTTTTCCCTGGATTTCTTGGGTCATGACGCATCTCCTCATATAGGCCCCGCCCATTTGCGTCAGGATAGATTTTCCGCCATTTTGAATTTTCTTCAAAACACACTTTTTGCTCCTTTTCCTACATATTTTCTCTAAATGTCACGAAAATCGGTACACATGATCTCTGGACCGATGCGATGAACATATTCAAGCGATATGTTGATAGTCCGTACCGTTCGTCCGTAACAGGCTTCCAAAGTTAGCGGGAGGGGCCCGTTTTGCAATAAATAGCCATAAATCACAAACAAAACATACAGTCTACACCAAATATTAACCACAAGTTCCGGGTGATATACTAATCAAATCTCTAAAAGCATTTCCACTTCGACCCATAGGGCGCGCCACAAACTCGCAAAACGTAACCGTTTTGTGCCAAAGCGCGTTTTTCGGGGGGAACGACCCTCTCAAAACAAAACACAAATTTTAACCACAAGTTCCGGGTGATATACTCATCAAATCTCCAAAAGCATTTCCACTTTGACCCATAGGGGGCCCCACAGATGCGCAAAACGTAACCATTTCATCGCAAAACATGTTTTTTCAGGGGGAACAACCCGCCCAAAATGAAACACAAGCAATCTCAGGAGTGACGTGACAATGCAATTGGCTTGCCACATTTGTGGGAGGAGCCTATATATTAAAAACAATAAACCTTATCCATATATAACTAACGCAGGATCCGATGAGCACCGTTTCGAATCGCACGGCCCCGGACCGTATCCGTCACACGGTCTCTCTCGGGTCCCAGCGTTTTCTTCGGATCCTGGCGGCGCACCCCGCGACTTAGCGTCGGCCGGGGCGGGCAACCACACTCGCAATTTCACAAATTGCACATTTTCTAGTTAGTGTGGTTGCCCAACAGGGCAACACACTATAGTTCTAGGGAAACTTTATTAGTGTGGTTGCCCTTACAGGGCAACACACTATAGTCCTCAGGAAACTTTATTTATTCCGGTAGATAAACTTTATTTTGACGCCCTACTCCTCCCACAGTTTTTGCGCCACACACTCGCGCCATATGTCAAATCGACCGGCTTCATCGGGAATCGTGTGCTATTATTTTGCTAAGAGAAAGGTTGTATCGTTTAATTGATATGAATTTATTAGTGAATTAATTTTCCCCATTGACTTATAATGGGAATAGCAAAAACTCACATTCAATTATTTTTTTTCTCGCAAACCATAGAGGCTACAGTTTCAAAACTTGGAGAGGAGATGCATAATCAGTTCAAGGAATAAATAAAAAATAATATTGTCAGTCAGCCTCATGGTGGCGCTATAACAGCCCACTTTACGTTTCGGCCTGTAACTCTTGAACCGTAGGTCGGAAAATTAAAATTCTTTTTTCCCTGGATTCCTTGGGTCATGACGCATCTTCCGATATGGCCACGCCCATTTGCGTCAGGATAGATTTTCCGCCATTTTGAATTTTCTTCAAAACACACTTTTTGCTCCTTTTCCCACATATTTTCTCCAAATGTCACAAAAATCGGTACAGATGATCTCTGGACCCATGCGATAAAGATATTCAAGCGATATTTCGATAGTCCATACCGTTCGTCCGTAACAGGCTTCCAAATTTAGCGGGAGGGGCCCGTTTTGCAAAAATCAGCCATAAATCACAAACGAAACATCCAGTCAACACAAAATTTTAACCACAAGTCGCGGGTGGGATATTCAACAAATCCCCAAAAGCATTTCCACTTCGACCCTTAGGGGGCGCCACAAACGCGCCAAACGTAACCGTTTCGTGCCAAAACGCGTTTTTCAGGGGGAACGACCCTCTCAAAACGAAACACAAACAATCTCGGGAGCGACGCGACAACGTAATCGCCTTGCGGAACTTGTGGGAGGAGCCTATCTTTAAAACAAGAAACCATATCCTTACATCAAGAACGCAGGATCCCAACGGCACCTTTTCGAATGGCGCGTCGCACGGCCCCGACGGTATCCGTCCCGGCGTCCTCTCCCTCGGGCCCCGGCATTTTCCTCGGGGTCCCGGAGGCGCATCCCCGCCGCTCGCGCCGGGGCGGGGCGGGCGACCACACTCGCAATTTCCCAAATTGCACATTTTCTAGTTAGTGTGGTTGCCCTAACAGGGCAACACACTATAGTCCTAGGGAAACTTTATTTATTTATTCCTTTTTCTAGTTTTTCTTTACTAACTAGGGTAACCAAAAGTTTGACGGCTTTCTTCGCCCACAGTTTTTGCGCCACACACTTGCGCCATATGTCAAATAGACCGGCTTCATCGGGAATCGTGTGCTATGATTTTGCTAAGAGAAAAGTTGTATAGTTTAATTGATATTAATTTATTAGTGAATTAATTTTCCCCATTGACTTATAATGGGAATCGCAAAAACTCACATTCAATTATTTTTCTCTCGCAAACCATAGGGGCTACAGTTTCCAAACTTGGAGAGGAGGTTCATAATGCATACAAGGATTAACTGAAAAATAATTACATCATTCGGCCCCATGGTGGCGCTATAACAGCTCACTTTACGTTTTGGCTTATAACTCTTGAACCGTAGGTCGGAAAATTTAAATTCCCTTTCCCCTGGATTCCTTGGGTTATGACGCATCTCCTCATATAGGCCACGCCCATTTGCATCAGGATAGATTTTCCGCCATTTTGAATTTTCTTCAAAACACACTTTTTGCTCCTTTTCCTACATATTTTCTCCAAATGTCACAAAAATCGGTACACATGATCTATGGACCCATGCGATAAACATACTCAAGCGATATTGTGATAGACAAACCGTTCGTCCGTAACAGGCTTCCAAACTTAGCGAGAGGGGCCCGTTTCGCAATAAATAGCCATAAATCACAAATGAAACATCCAGTCAACACCAAATTTTAACCACAAGTTGCGAGTGGGATATTCAACAAATCCCCAAGAGCATTTCCACTTCGACCCATAGGGGGCGCCACAAACGCATAAAACGTAACCGTTTCATGCCAAAACGAGTTTTTTCAGGGGGAACGACCCTCTCAAAACGAAACAAAAACAATCTCGGGGGCGACGCGACAACATAATCGCCTTGCGAAACTCGTGGGAGGAGCCTATTTCTTAAAAACAAGAAACCGTATCCTTACATCACAAACGCAGGATCCAACCGGCACCTTTTCGTGTCGCGCGTCGCACGGCCCCGACGGTATCCATCCCGACGTCGTCTCCCTCGGACCCCTGCGTTTTCCTCGGGGTCCCCGCGGCGCATCCCCGCGACTCGCACGGGGGCGGGTCGGGCAACCACACTCGCAATTTCACAAATTGCAAATGTTCTAGTTAGTTAGGTCATAATGATCCCACAAATTTCGGCACGTAATAGCTGCCGCACAATTTACGTCACCGCCGCAATATATACATCAAAACGTGCGGCTCGGCCGGGAATGGTGTGCTATTACTTTTCTTTCCGATCCGCGTTACCATGGCGACGTAATTTGCAAAAAACGACGCCCAAAAACCCCATTGACTTAGAATGGGGGAAATCTCGGCACGTAATAACTGCTGCAAGATTTACGCCACCCCCGCAATATATACATCAAAATGTGCGGCTCGGCCGGGAATGGTTGGCTATTACTTTTCTTTCCGATCCACGTTACCATGGCAACGTAATTCGTAAAAAACTACGCTCAAAAACCCCCATTGACTTTGAATGGGGGACTCTGAAAAAAAAAACAGAAACTTTGGCCCAACATTACTCTGACATACTTTTGCCTAGCAACGTCACAAAATGCACATGCAAAATTTCACCAAACAGGAAGTGCCCCTCACCAAACAGGAAGTGTCCCTTTATCTCGTGAACCGTTTGTCGTACAGACTTGTGGGTGGCATCAAATGACTTGATTAAGAGTCCTTAACCTTAATTGGGGCCTATTTCGCCGAACTGGAAGTGCCCCTAACCAAACAGGAAGTGACTCTTTATCTCGTGAAAAGTTTGTCATACAGACGCGTGCGTGGCGTCAAATGACTTGATTAAGAGTCCTTAACCTTAATTGGGGCCTATTTCGTCAAACAGGAAGTGCCCCTGACCAAACAGGAAGTGACCCTTTATCTCGCAAACCGTTTGTCGTACAGACGCGTGGGTGGCGTCAAATGACTTGATTAAGAGTCCTTAACCTTAATTGGGGCCTATTTAACCAAACAAGAAGTGCCCTTCACCAAACAGGAAGTGACCCTATATCTCGTGAACCGTTTGTCGTACAGACGCGTGGGTGGCGTCAAATGACTTGATTAAGAGTCCTTAACCTTATTTGGTGCCTATTTCGCCAAACAGGAAGTGCCCCTCACCTAACAGGAAGTGACCCTTTATCTCATGAACCGTTTGTCGTACAGACGCGTGGGAGACGTCATATGACTTGATTAAGAGTCCTTAACCTTAATTGGTGCTTCCTTCACCAAACAGGAAGTGCCCTTCGCCAAACAGGAAGTGCCTCTATATCTCATGAACCGTTTGTCGTACAGACGCGTGGGTGGCGTCATATGAATTGATTAAGAGTCATTAACCTTAATTGGTGCTTCCTTCGCCAAACAGGAAGTGCCCTTTGCCAAACAGGAAGTGCCTCTATATCTCATGAACCGTTTGTCGTACAGACGATAATGTTAAAGCTAACGCAAAAAATGCTAATGTTAAAAAATCTAACGCTAATCTAACGCTAATGCTAACACCAAAAGAAATTCTAACGCTAATGCTAACACCAACCGCTACACAAGGTTGCACACACTTAGCGAGCTGCAGGCACACTTAAAATGTCTTAGAAATTTTCTTTTCTAGTTAAATATAGTTTTGATTAAAAGTAATCCAAAAGTAATCCAAAGGTAATCCAAAAGTAACTGGTAGTTACAATTTAAATTGCAATAATCCGATTGCGTTACTGACTACATTTTCTTTGCATGTAGCTTGTAACTGTAGGGGATTCCTTTTTAAAAGTAACCCTAACAACCTTGCATGGATTTAAATTTTTTGTATGGATTAGTTTTTTTTGGCTAATGAGTTCAGGTACGTGTACACAGCCGACCAAGTGTTGTTCATTCACATTCTTTCTCAGTCTCCACACATCTGGGCAGGGGGGATTATTTCCATCACATCATCATCATCAGCTGGTTCCCTGTTCTAGCCTTATTATTATGTGTGCCTGCCATCAATGGCAAAACACTTATTGTAATCCGCCATACTTAGTTAAGTGTGCCTGCCATGCAATGGCAAAAAACTTATTGTAATCCGCCATACTTATATAGTTATTTAGGGATATAATCTTCCCGCAAATTTCGGCACGTAATAACTGCCACACAATTTACGCCACCCCTGCAATATATACATCAAAATGTGCGGCTCGGCCGGGAATGGTGTGCTATTACTTTTCTTTCCGATCCGCGATACCATGGCAACGTAATTCGTAAAAAACTACGCGCAAAAAAACCCATTGACTTTGAATGGGGGACTCGAAAAAAAAAAAAAAAAAACAGAAACGTTGGTGCCACATAACTCTACCATACTTTTGCCTAGCAAAGTCATTTAAACTTTAAAATGCACACACAACTTTGTTCTTTTTCCGGCCAATAGGGATGAGCTGTAATTGATTAAGCCCTGCCCACTCTGTATTCCTATTGGCTGAGCTTTAAACAGCCACTACTCCAGTTCACAGCATGGTAAAGTCTTGAAACTTGGTGTCTGGACTTAAGCGGCCAATAGGGACTTATTACTTTTACTTAAGCCCCGCCCCCTCTTAAGCTATCTTCTTATTGGCTGAGCTTTAAACAGCTATAACTCCAGTTTGCAGCATGGTACAGTCTCGAAACTCGCTGTGTGTACTTATATGGTCAATAGGAATTCTCTCTAATTGCTTAAGCCCCGCCCCCTCTGCATTCCTATTGGCTGGCCCTGAAACAGCCATGTCTCTACTTCCCAACACTTTACTGGTCTCAAACTCGGTGGGTGGTCCCACAGTCCCAAAGGCTAACCGCTAATGCTAATGCTAACAAATGCTAATGCTAACACATGCTAATGCTAACACATGCTAATGCAAATGCCAACAAATGCTAATGCTAACAACACTTAAAATGTCTTCAATTTTTTTTTTCTAGTTATTTAAGTAAGTAAGTAATGTCGCCACAAATTTCGGCACGTAATAACTGCTGCACGATTTACGCCACCCCCGCAATATATACCTCAAAACGTGCGGCTCGGCCGGGAATGGGGTGCTCTTACTTTTCTTGACGATCCTCGTTACCATGGCGACGTAATTCGCAAAAAACGCCACCGAAAACCCCATTGACTTCGAATGGGGGACTCCGAAAAAAACAAAAAAACAGAAACTTTGGCGCCACATAAATCTGCCATACTTTTGCCTAGCAACGTGATTTAAACTTTAAAACGCTTACACGACTTTGGACTTTTTTTGGCCGCCCCCTCTGTATTCCTATTGGTTTGGCTTTAAACAGCCTTAACTCCAGTTCACAGCATGGTACCGTCTTGAAACTTGGTGTCTGGACTTAAACGGCCACTAGGAACTTATTACTTAAGCCCCAAAACTCCACTTCCCTACACGTTACGGTCTCAAACTCGATGGGTGGTCCCACAGTCCCAACGGCTAACTGCTAATGCTAACAGCTACTTCCGCTAATGCTAAGCTAAAAATGCTAATGCTTACACATGCTATTGCTAACAAATGCTAATGTTAAAAATGCTAATGCTAACACGTGCTAATGCTAAAAATGCTAATGCTAAAATGCTCATGCTAGCTAATCCTGAAAATGCTAATGCTAATGCAAAAAATGCTGATAAGGCAAAAAATAATAAAGCTAATGCTAATAAAATGCTAATGCTAAAATGCTAATGTTAATGCTAATGCTAAAAATGCTAATGTTAAAAATTCTAATGCTAACGTGTTAAAGTGATAGTTCACCTATTTTTGACATGAAGCTGTGTGAAATACTTGCCATTAAAATAGTGGTTACAAATGTATTAATCCATTACCAGAGTCCCGTGGTCAGAGTTCTGGTCAGTTTTAGATGATTTGGCAGGGGCTCATGGCCCAATCATTAAAAATAGATGAATAAACAAAACTAGCGTCATTTGTATTGTTGACCTATTTCTACCAAATAGACCAACTTTCGTTCAACTTTGACCCCTCTGTCACATGGTACTATTTTTTGTGTCCAGTATCACTACTACATATTTCCCCAAAACAAGATGCTTTGCAGTCAGCTGATCAGAACGAAACCTCGCTCTATATGGTAGAAATAGGCCAACAATACAAATGACGCTAGTTTTGTGGATTAATCTATTTTCAATGATTGGGCCATGCCAAATGGCCCCCACCCCATTGGAACTACTTAATATTCATCTAAAACTGACCAGAACTCTGACCACAGGACTCTGGTAATCAATTAATACATTTTTAACCACTGTTTTAATGGCAAGTATTTCACACAGCTTTATGTCAAAAATAGGTGAACTATCACTTTAATGTTAATGCTAACACCAACCACTACACAAGGTTGCACACACTTAGTGAGCTGCAGGCGCACTTAAAATTTCGTAGAAATTTTCCTTTCTAGTCTTTTTATTTTGTTGCTGAGTGAGGTCAGTAGACAAAGTGACGTGTGTGAGAGGAAAAAAACTGAGTGAAATCTGCCAATCTCGACATGAAACAACAGTACTTGCGACCTACGGTTGCAAAAACAAGGTCCACTGCAGCAGTGAAACCCTGGTTTGTTGTGGGAGCTTTTCTAGGTCTACTCAAAATGCTTTACAATGGTTCATTCATTCATACATTGGGAGCTGTTTTTGTGTAGCACTTGCTTTAACAAAGTAGGCCATAGGCCCAGTAGTGTCATTTCTGTAACTTGGTATTTGTTTTCTGTAATGAGATGCTATTGCTGCAGGGTGAACTATGGGTAGCTTACCCATAGGTATCAATCACACCAGCGGCTACAGTCTAGGTAATTAAATCCCTAGTGACAATAAGGATGCGGGTAATATCTCAGCTTTTCTGTACCAAAGGTGATCTTATCTGAACATAGCAGTCACCGTAACCGGAAAGGGAATGAATAGTTAAGAAGGAATTCACTTCTTCTGCTTCCTTCTTCAAATGAATCCATAACCCATTAAACCCATTCTCTTATATGAGACGATTCTAAGACGTCCCAATGTAATTTTCCATAGTGAAAAGCTTCCTGACCCAGGGAATGAGCAAGTGATGTAAGGACTTTGGTACTCTATAGTCTAGACTCTAGACCCCTCAACATGCAACTCCAATTTTGGGGATGATTGGGTGTTGATGGAGTTTTCTGTAAGAAATATGACCTGGCACAATTACAGGCAAACGGTATTGAGTTGAGGTCTGCATGGGTCCAACAAGTTAGTTCTCAAACTTCACTGTGACAAACTTTGCACATACACTCCTTGGCTGGCAAACCACAACCTCCGCCCTGATTTCTCACATGCCCCTGTTCTAGCGCCACCATGAGGCTGCGTGTATACATGCGACCTGACTGTTGCTTATCTCCCGATTAGGGAGTCTTACTGGTGTTGAATTTTGAGATTTACATTATTTGAAGAAAACATCTTTCTATATCAGACACAAACTTGGTGGCTCTCTGTGGTGACACTAATGACTCCCTAGGGGTCCCAGACCACCTATTGAAGAGCCATGGATTACGTGGCAGCTTTTCAGAACATATGTATTGATGCCACGGAGCAGCAGGCTTTCCCCCAAAAGAATTATACACGTTGGCAGGAAATGATCTAATCATGACCTCGTGCTGCTGCAGCTATATAAGGCTGAACCAACCTGTCTGCTATACATTCACATCCACCACCAGGACAGGTGAGCTTTGAGGATGAAGGCTGCTCTTACTCTGCTGCACTGCACGCTGATGCTGTCGTGTCTGTCTAGGACATTTGAAACTATGGAGAACAGGACTCAAGGTAACATTTAATATATCGTCGTTGTCGGGTGGAAACCTTGTATGTCCAAAATCGTTTGCTTTGTATTTATAATTTAAAAACATGATTTAAAATAGTGAAAATAGCTGATCTACAAGCATACAATGCCTCACATCGCGAGGCGTTGTGTGCTTGTAGATCTGCTTTGTTCACAAGTTTTGTGCGACAAATTGTATGATGAAGCAGGGCTTTACAAAAAAAGAAGAAAAAAAAAACATGCAAATTTGAAACGACAGTGACGATATGTTTCTACTAAGGACATTCAAGGCCATCCAGTTTTCATCTGCTTATGATTCAGTGTTTGGATTTAACCATAACACCATTAATTAGTGAGCTCGCCTGACTCTAGATATTGTCATTGTGGGCTTGCTGAAGGTGAGTCCACCATGTTAAGGTGGTTGCACACTGCTGCGTTTTTCGGGCCGAATATCGGAGTGAATTTCGGAGCACGCAAATAAAAAAATCAACCGCACGTTATGTCAGTCACGTTTGCACACTGCCGCCCGTTTCGTGCACCACTCGGTCCCTTGCTCTCTCTATCTCTCTCTCTCTCCTTGCCCTGAAAAACGCATTTCGCAACGAAAAACGCAGCAGTGTGCAACCAGCTTTATACCCCAGTTTATATTTATATCCAACTTTATTCACGCTTCCAAGGGTCCGACCACTTTCTTCGGCATCTAACTACTTCAACACACTTTGTGCTAGAAACTTCGTTCAGACTTCAACATGTTCAGCTTTCTACAGTGATTATTGCTTACATTTTTCTTTTCAAAATATTTCATATTTTTTGAAATATTTAACTTTTAAACTTTTTATTTTCCTCCTTATAATGGGAATCTATGTAGAAAAGTGCCCACTTTTCTGGCGCACATTCTTTGTGCTCTTATAGCTCTTTCATTGTGGGCTCGCTGAAGGCGAGTCCACCTTGTTATACCCCAGTTTATTGTGGGCTCGCTGAAGGCGAGTCCACCTTGTTATACCCCAGTTTATATTTATTTCTAACTTCCAAGTATCCGCCACTTTTTTTGTCCTCCTACTACTTCAACACACTTTGTGCTACAAACTTCGTTCCAACTTCAACATGTTCAGCTTTCTACAGTGATGTGTGCTTAAATTTTTCTTTTCAAAATATTTCATATTTATTGAAATATTTAACTTTTAAACTTTTATTTTTCCTCCTTATAATGGGATTCTATGTAGAAAAGTGCCCACTCTTCTGGCGCACATTCTTTGTGATCTTATATCTCTTTCATACTTTCACATAAAAACCTTGTTCCAACTTTGAAATGTTCAGTGAGGTTTGAAGTTTCATTGTTGTTTTAGAATTTTTTGTCTATATTGTTTGAAATATTTAACTTTATTCATAAATCTTTCATCCCATAGAGAATGAATGGGATCTGACTTTCAAATTTTCACTTTTTCACTAAACTTTATAGCCTCATTACTCTGGCATACATTTACGTAGGAATGCGATTCAAACTTGAAAAACGCTCACACGCTTTTGGACTTCTTCATGGTTCAAACGGTATTCGAAAACGTCATACCGTTCTTCCACAATCGCAGTCCAAAGGTAGAGTGGTTTGGGGTATTTTGGGGATATTTTTGGCGGGAAAACCAGTCCTAGAGTGTAGCTAGAGTGTGGGAGACATGTTCTTAAAGTCATGAAGTTCTCTGAACGAATCGTCCTCACGGAAAATATTTAAAATCTATGCATGTTTTTTGGCACGTTTGTAGCCACGCTCGTCGTGTTTCGTAAAAAACGAGACTTACAGAATTTCATCTATGGCCCCTCTGAGTGCCGGGTCGCGCCTCATTTTTTTCTGGTTCTCGGATTTTTTTTATTTCCCCCCAAACATTTCTAGCTTGCTCTCATGCGCACATTATTGATCCTTTTAACATCAGAATCGCAACGTTCGTAGAGCAATCTCTAAAGCCACTCCCCGAGCAAAGACTATGTGTTTTCAACTTTTCGTGTTTACGGGAGAGCGATCAGTTCGTACACTTGCGCTCCCTATTCAAACCAATGGATATGGCCCATATCTTGAACTACAGCTCAGAAGCAAAGGTGCTCCTTATTAACTTTAATTACAGTGCTGAGTCAGTGGTCTCACATGATTTACAAGCTCACAATAAGTTGCACTGTGTAACTTTGTGAGCTTGTAGATCGGCTATTTATCTGGTTCTCAAAGTGTGGTCCAGGGAACACATGGACGCACGCACGCATGTATGCACACATACACATGCATACTCGCACGCACACACACACACACACACACACACACACACACACACACACACACACACACACACACACACACACACACAGTCACTTCCACATGATTGGTAGATCTAAATCTAAAACCAGTCCCATCCCCATGATTTTTAAATCTAATTCCATCGGCAGTTCCATACCATAATTTGTAGCTCTAAATGCATCATCTGTCACATCCAAATGATTTGTAGATCTAATTCTAAAACCAGTCTCATCCCAATGATTTGTAGATCTAATTCCATCGGCAGTTCCATACCATAATTTGTAGCTCTAAATCCATCACCTGTCACATCCACATGATTTGTAGATCTACTTCTAAAACCAGTCACATCCACATGATTTGTAGATCTAATTCTAAAACCAGTCCCATCCCCATGATTTGTAGATCTAATTTGTAGATCTAATTCCATCGGCAGTTCCATACTATAATTTGTAGCTCATCCACATGATTTGCAGATCTAATTCTAAAACAAGTCACATCCACATGATTTGTAGATCTAATTCTAAAACCAGTCCCATCCCCATGATTTGTAGATCTAATTCCATCGGCAGTTCCATACCAACTTTTTTTTCTCAAAAAACTTTTTTTTTCAAAAAACTTTTTTTTTCAAAAAACTTTTTTTTTTGGGGGGTATTTTTGGCGGGAAAACCAGTCCTAGAGTGTGGCTAGAGTGTGGGAGACTTTTTCTTAAAGTCATGAAGTTCTCTGAACGAATCGTCCTGCACGGCCAAAATATTCAACATTTATGCATGTTTTTTGGCACGTTTGTAGCCACGCTCGTCGTGTTTCGTAAAGTGCGACTAAAATACAACAGAGACTTACAGAATTTCATCCATGGCCCTCTGAGTGCCGGGTCCCGCCTCAGACGCCCCATTAACCTCTATTAATTTTTTTCTGGTTTTCAGAATTTTTTTATTTTCCCCCAAACATTTCTAGCTTGCTCTCATGCGCACATTATTGATCGTTTTAACATCAAAATCGCAATGTTCGTAGAGCAATATCTAAATCCACTCCCCGAGCAAAGACTATGTGTTTTCAACTTTTCGTGTTTCCGGGATAGCGATCAGTTCGTACACTTGCGCTCCGTATTCAAACCAATGGATATGGCCCATATCTTGAACAAACAGTTCTACAGCTCAGAAGCAAAGGTGCTCCTTATTAACTTTAATTACAGTGCTGAGTCAGTGGTCTCACATGATTTACAAGCTCACAATAAGTTGCACTGTGTAACTTTGTGAGCTTGTAGATCGGCTATTTATCTGGTTCTCAAAGTGTGGTCCAGGGAACACATGGACGCACGCACGCATGTACACATACATGTGCGTACTCACACGCACGTGCGCGCGCGCGCACACACACACACACACACACACACACACACACACACACACACACACACACACACACACACACACACACACACACAGTCACTTCCACATGATTGATAGATCTAATTCTAAAACCAGTCCCATCCCAATGATTTTTAGATCCAATTCCATCGGCAGTTCCATACCATAATTTGTAGCTCTAAATCCATCACCTGTCACATCCACATGATTTGTAGATCTAATTCTAAAACCAGTCCAATCCCCATGATTTGTAGATCTAATTCCATCGGCAGTTCCATACCATAATTTGTAGCTCTAAATCCATCACCTGTCTCATCCACATGATTTGCAGATCTAATTCTAAAACCAGTCACATCCACATGATTTGTAGATTATTTCTAAAACCAGTCCAATCCCCATGATTTGTAGATCTAATTCCATCGGCAGTTCCATACCATAATTTGCAGCTCTAAATCCATCACCTGTCTCATCCACATGATTTGCAGGTCTAATTCTAAAACCATTCACATCCACATGATTTGAAGATCTAATTCTAAAACCAGTCCCATACCCATGATTTGTAGATCTAATTCCATCGGCAGTTCCATACCATAATTTGTAGCTCTAAATTCATCACCTGTCACATCCACATGATTTGTAGATCTAATTCTAAAACCAGTCCCATACCCATGATTTGTAGATCCAATTCCATCGGCAGTTCCATACCATAATTTGTAGCTCTAAATCCATCACCTGTCACATCCACATGATTTGTAGATCTAATTCTAAAACAAGTCCAATCCCCATGATTTGTAGATCTAATTCCATCGGCAGTTCCATACCATAATTTGTATCTCTAAATCCATCACCTGTCTCATCCACATGATTTGCAGATCTAATTCTAAAACCAGTCACATCCACATGATTTGTAGATTATTTCTAAAACCAGTCCAATCCCCATTATTTGTAGATCTAATTCCATCGGCAGTTCCATACCATAATTTGCAGCTCTAAATCCATCACCTGTCTCATCCACATGATTTGCAGATCTAATTCTAAAACCAGTCACATCCACATGATTTGTATATCTAATTCTAAAACCAGTCCCATACCCATGATTTGTAGATCTAATTCCATCGGCAGTTCCATACCATAATTTGTAGCTCTAAATTCATCACCTGTCACATCCACATGATTTGTAGATCTAATTCTAAAACCAGTCCCATACCCATGATTTGTAGATCTAATTCCATGGGCAGTTCCATACCATAATTTGTAGCTCTAAATCCATCACCTGTCTCATCCACATGATTTGCAGATCTAATTCTAAACCAGTCACATCCACATGATTTGTAGATCTAATTCTAAAACCAGTCCCATCCCCATGATTTGTAGATCTAACTCCATCGGTAGTTCCATACCATAATTTGTAGCTCTAAATCCATCACCTGTCACATCCACATAATTTGTAGATCTAATTCTAAAACCAGTCACATCCACATGATTTGTAGATCTTATTCTAAAACTAGTCCCATCCCCATGATTTGTAGAAATAATTCCATCGGCAGTTCCATACCATCATTTGTAGCTCTAAATCTATCACCTGTCACATCCACATGATTTGTAGATCTAATTCTAAAACCAGTCCCATACCCATGAATTGTAGATCTACTTCCATCGGCAGTTCCATACCATAATTTGTAGCTCCAAATCCATCACCTGTCTCATCCACATGATTTGCAGATCTAATTCTAAACCAGTCACATCCACATGATTTGTAGATCTAATTCTAAAACCAGTCCCATCCCCATGATTTGTAGATCTAACTCCATCGGTAGTTCCATACCATAATTTGTAGCTCTAAATCCATCACCTGTCACATCCACATAATTTGTAGATCTAATTCTAAAACCAGTCACATCCACATGATTTGTAGATCTTATTCTAAAACTAGTCCCATCCCCATGATTTGTAGAAATAATTCCATCGGCAGTTCCATACCATCATTTGTAGCTCTAAATCTATCACCTGTCACATCCACATGATTTGTAGATCTAATTCTAAAACCAGTCCCTTACCCATGAATTGTAGATCTAATTCCATCGGCAGTTCCATACCATAATTTGTAGCTCTAAATTCATCACCTGTCACATCCACATGAATTGTAGACCTAATTCTAAAACCAGTCCCATCCCCATGATTTGTAGATCTAACTGAACCGTTTGTCGTACATACTTGTGGGTGGAGTCATTTGACTTGTTTCAGAGTCCTTCAGCTTAATTGGCTTAACTTAGCCCCGCCCCTCTTCTGATTGGCCGAAACTTTATTTGGGTTTATCTCGTCAACCGTTTGTCGTACAGACTTATTGGTGGAGTCATTTGACTTGTTTCAGAGTCCCTCAGCTTAATTGGTTTAACTTAACCCTGCCCCCTCTTCTGATTGGCCGAAACTTTATCTGGGATTATCTCGTCAACCGTTTGTCGTACAGACGTGTGGGTGGAGTCATTTGAATGCTAATGCTAATGCTAAAAATGCTAATGCTAATGCTAAAAATGCTAATGCTAATTTTAATGCTAAAAATGCTAATGCTGAAAATGCTAATACTAATGCTAAAAATGCTAATAATAAAAATGCTAACGCTAATGCTAAAAATGCTAATGCTAATGGTTTAACTTAACCCTACCCCCTCTTCTGATTGGCCAAAACTTTATCTGGGATTATCTCGTCAACCGTTTGTCGTACAGACGTGTGGGTGGAGTCATTTGAATGCTAATGTTAATGCTTAAAATGCTAATACTAAAAATGCTAATGCTAATGTTAAAAATGCTAATGCTAATTTTAATGCTAAAAATGCTAATGCTAAAAATGCTAATGCTGAAAATGCTAATAGTAATGCTAAAAATGCTAATGCTAAAAATGGTAACGCTAATGCTAAAAATGCTAATGCTAATTCTAATGCTAATTCTAATGCAAAAAATGCTAATGCTAAAAATGTTAATGCTAAAAATGCTAACGCTAATGTTAAAAATGTTAATGCTAATGCTAAACATGCTAATGCTAAAAATGCTAATGCTAAAAATAGCTAATTCTAATAATGCTAATGCTAAAAATGTTAATGCTAATTCAAAAAATGCTAATGCTAAAAATGCTAATGCTAATTCTAAAAATGCTAATGCTAAACTTTTAAAATACTTTTACTTTCAATACTTTAACAATACTTTTACCCTTTGGTATTTTGAGGACTTTTACTCAAATAGGTTTTACTTCATAATGATCACTTTTCAATTCTTAACTAGTACTTTTACTTTTGATACTTTATTGATACTTTGTGTCCTTTGGTATTTTGAGTACTTTACTCAAATATACTTTTACTTAATAATTAGTACACTTTGTATACTTATTTTTACTCTTTTGTATTATGAGTACTTTTACTCTTTTGTAATTTGAGTACTTTTGTACTTTCACTTTCGATACTTTAACAATACTTGTACTCTTGTTATTTTGAGCACTTTTACTCAAATAGATTTCTAGTTCATAATGAGTCATTTTCAATTCTTAAAGAGTACTTTTGCTTTTGAACTTGTCATACTATTTATACATAACTACTTTATACTATAGACACAGATTTGTGTACTTTACAACCTTGTGCTTAAATGCATTCTCTACTATTACTTCATAACAGTTTCGAGCGAGCCCACGCAGTTTCTGCAGGAACTGCTTTTCTAGTTTATAGTTGTGGGCTCGCTGAAGGCGAGTCCACCTTGTTATACCCCAGTTTATATTTATTGTGGGCTCGCTGAAGGCGAGTCCACCTTGTTCTACCCCAGTTTATATTTCTTTCTTTCTTTCTTTATAACTTCCAAGGTTCCGTACCCTTTCTTCGTCCGCTTTCAACTCCCTCACACTTTGTGCTACAAACTTCGTTCCAACTTCAACATGTTCAGCTTTCTACAGTGATGTGTGCTTGTATTTTTCTTTTCAAAATATTTCATATTTTTGGAAATATTTAACTTTTAAACTTTTATTTTTCCTCCTTATAATGGGAGTCTATGTAGAAAAGTGCCCACTTTTCTGGCGCAAATTCTTTGTGCTCTTATATCTCTTTCATACTTTCAGATAAAAACCTTGTTCCAACTTTGAAATGTTCAGCGAGGTTTGAAGTTTCATTGTTGTTTTAGAAATTTTTTAAAAGTTTATACTGTTTGAAATATTTAACTTTATTCATAAATCTTTCATCCCATAGAGAATGAATGGGATCTGACTTTAAAATTTTCACTTTTTCACAACAACTTGCAGCCTCATTACTCTGGCATACATTTACGTAGGAACGCGATTCAAACTTGAAAAACGCTCACACGCTTTTGGACTTCTTCATGGTTCAAACGGTATTCGAAAACGTCATACCGTTCTTCCACAATCGCAGTCCAAAGGTAGAGTGGTTTGGGGTATTTTGGGGGTATTTTTGGCGGGAAAACCATTCCTAGAGTGTGGCTAGAGTGGAGGAGATTTTTTCTTGTTCCCAGATTTTCTGTGAA
The DNA here is from genome assembly GCF_963921795.1 of Nannobrachium achirus. Classification (NCBI taxonomy): domain Eukaryota; kingdom Metazoa; phylum Chordata; class Actinopteri; order Myctophiformes; family Myctophidae; genus Nannobrachium; species Nannobrachium achirus. The sequence continues at coordinate 69,783,788 of NC_137813.1, forward strand.
TGTATTGTCCTCACGGCCAAAATATTCAAAATGTATGCATGTTTTTTGGCACGTTTGTAGCCACACTCGTCGTGTTTCGTACAGTGCGACTAAAATACAACAGAGACTTACAGAATTTCATCTATGGCCCTCTGAGTGCCGGGTCGCGCCTCAGACGCCCCATTAACCTCCATTCATTTTCTTCTGCTTCTCAGAATGTTTTTATTTTCCCCCAAACATTTCTAGCTTGCTCTCATGCGCACATTATTGATCGTTTTAACATCAAAATCGCAACGTTCGTAGAGCAATATCTAAAGCCACTCCCCGAGCAAAGACTATGTGTTTTCAACTTTTCGTGTTTCCGGGAGAGCGATCAGTACACTTGCGCTCCCTATTCAAACCAATGGATATGGCCCATATCTTGAACAAACAGTTCTACAGCTCAGAAGCAAAGGTGCTCCTTATTAACTTTAATTACAGTGCTGAGTCAGTGGTCTCACATGATTTACAAGCTCACAATAAGTTGCACTGTGTAACTTTGTGAGCTTGTAGATCGGCTATTTATCTGGTTCTCAAAGTGTGGTCCAGGGAACACATGGACACACGCACGCATGTATGCACACATACACATGCATACTCACATGCACGCGCGCGCACACACACACACACACACACACACACACACACACACACACACACACACACACACACACACACACACACACACACACACACTTCCACATGATTGGTAGATCTAATTCTAAAACCAGTCCCATCCCAATGATTTTTAGATCTAATTCCATCGGCAGTTCCATACCATAATTTGTAGCTCTAAATCCATCACCTGTCACATCCACATGATTTGTAGATCTAATTCTAAAACCAGTCACATCCACATGATTTGTAGATCTAATTCTAAAACCAGTCCCATCCCCATGATTTGTAGATCTAATTCCATTGGCAGTTCCATACCATAATTTGTAGCTCTAAATCCATCACCTGTCTCATCCACATGATTTCTAGATCTAATTTTAAAACCAGTCACATCCACATGATTTGTAGATCTAATTCTAAAACCAGTCCCATACCCATGATTTGTAGATATAATTCCATCGGCAGTTCCATACCATAATTTTGCAGCTCTAAATCCATCACCTGTCACATCCACATGATTTGTAGATCTAATTCCATTGGCAGTTCCATACCATAATTTGTAGCTCTAAATCCATCACCTGTCTCATCCACATGATTTGCAGATCTAATTCTAAAACCAGTCACATCTACATGATTTGTAGATCTAATTCTAAAACCAGTCCCATCCCCATGATTTGTAGATCTAATTCCACCGGCAGTTCCATACCATAATTTGTAGCTCTAAATCCATCACCTGTCACATCCACATGATTTGTAGATGTAATTCTAAAACCAGTCACATCCCCATGATTTGTAGATCTAATTCTAAAACCAGTCCCATCCCCATGATTTGTAGATCTAATTCCATCGGCAGTTCCATACCATAATTTGTAGCTCTAAATCCATCACCTCTCACATCCACATGATTTGTAGATCTAATTCTAAAACCAGTCCCATCCCCATGATTTGTAGATCTAAGTCGTTCTTCACCTTAATTGGTTTAACTTAGCCCTGCCCCCTCTCCTGATTGGCCGAAACTTTATTTGGCTTCACGTTATGAACCGTTTGTCATACAGACTTGTGGGAGGCGTCAAATGACTTGATTAAGAGTCCTTAACCTTAATTGGGTCCTATTTCGCCAAACAGGAAGTGCCCCTCACCAAACAGGAAGTGACCCTTTATCTCATGAACCGTTTGTCGTACAGACTTGTGGGAGGCGTCAAATGACTTGAGTAAGAGTCCTTAACCTTAATTGGGGCCTATTTCGCCAAACAGGAAGTGCCCCTCACCAAACAGGAACTGACCCTTTATCTCATGAACCGTTTGTCGTACAGACTTGTGGGAGGCGTCAAATGACTTGATTAAGAGTCCTTAACCTTAATTGGGGCCTATTTCGCCAAACAGGAAGTGCCCCTCACCAAACAGGAAGTGACCCTATATCTCATGAACCGTTTGTCGTACAGACTTGTGGGTGGTGTCAAATGATTTGATTAAGAGTCCTTAACCTTAATTGGGGCCTATTTGGCCAAACAGGAAGTGCCCCTCACCAAACAGGAAGTGACCCTATATCTCATGAACCGTTTGTCGCACAGACGCGTGGGTGGCGTCATATGACTTTATTAAGATTCATTAACCTTAATTGGTGCTTCCTTCGCCAAACAGGAAGTGCCCTTCGCCAAACAGGAAGTGCCTCTATATCTCATGAACCATTTGTCGTACAGATGTGTGGTGGTGTCATATGACTTGATTAAGAGTCCTTAACCTTATTTGGTTTAACTTAGCCCCGCCCCCCCCTTCTGATTGGCCTAAACTTTATTTGGCTTTGGCTCATCAACTGTTTGTCGTACAAACTTATTTGTGGTGTCATTTGACTTGATTAAGAGTCGTTCACCTTAATTGGTTTAACTTAGCCCCACCCCCTCTTCTGATTGGCTGAAACTTTATTTGGCTTTACTCATATACCGTTTGTAGTACAATACTTGTATGACAATACTTTTATGAAAATACTTTTACGACAATACTTTTACGACAATATTTTACAACAATACTTTTACTCTTTTGTATTTTGAGTACTTTTACTCTTATGTTCTTTAATACTTTTACTCAAATATAATTTTACTTCTTAATGAGTACTTTTCAATTGTTAACAAGTACTTTTACTTTCGATACTTTAACAATACTTTTACTCTTTAGTATTTTGAGTACTTTCACTCAAATATTTTTTCATTCACAATGAGTATTTCTCAATACAAAATAAATACTTTTACTCTTTATACTAAATTTTACTATTTGGTATTTTGAGTACTTTTACTCAAATATTGTTATACTTCATAATGAGTCATTTTCAATTCTTAATGAGTACTTTGACTTTCATACTTTAATGATTATGTTTTACTCTTTGGTATTTTGAGTACTTTTACTCAAATATTTTTTACTTTTGATACTTTATTGATACTATGTGCCCTTTGGTATTTTGAGTACTTTTACTCAAATATACTTCTACTTAATTTTACTTTTTGGTATTTTTAGTACTTTTACTCTTTTGTATTTTGAGTTATTTTACTCATGCTTTTACTTAATAATGAGTACTTTTCAATGTTCAACAAGTACTTTTACTTTTGATACTTTAACAATACTTTTACTCTTTTGTATTTTTAGTACTTTTAGTCAAATATGATTTTACTTCATAATGAGTACTTTACAATTCTTAACGCGTATTTTTACTTTCGATACTTTAACATTACTTTTACTCTTTGGTATTTTGAGTACCTTTACTCAAATATATTTTTTCTTCAAAATGAGTACTTTTCCATTTTTAGGGTGCCCTCACACCAAAGTACCTATGAGAGTGGAATCCGCGTTCCACCAATGATAAGGGAGCGTTTTTTGCAGAAATCCTCTGCTGGCATGAAACCGCTTCACTCTCATTGAAATGCATTGGCGGAACGTGGATTCCACTCTCATAGGTATTTTGGTGTGAGGGCAGCCTTAACGTGTACTTTTAACACATATGGTGCCAACCCTGAGTTTCCCGAGTTTGTTTTCAAATAGACCGCTGTGCCAACCCCGAGTTTCCCGAGTTTGGCCTTAATTACTTAATTAGGTTAATTACACTCTCACCCATCTTGTGACAAAGTTTGTTGCTTCTGTGATAAAAAATAAGTCAGAAATCACATATTCAACAAGTAATGTGACCAAAAACAAAGACAAATGCTTCCCATGAACCACAATATTGCTAAACCATGGCTCAAATGGCTCAAATATGAAATTCATAATAACTCGCTATGACGAAATGCTTTTCAGTGCGTCCAGGCCATAGAGTATATATAAAAGGTCCAGGCTAGTCAATTTCACCTTTATTACACACGATGGCGCCATTGTCAGATTAGTGTACCCCCTGCTGAAGTGAAACCAATGGACTGAAGCAAGCCAGCCAGGGTGTGTGTTTGTGACACACTATCTACTTGTGTTGTGATCATCACCCACCAACAACTCTAGTCTGCCTGCCTATCGTTACATTATTCTGCAGCTTCATCATCACATCAAACAAACGAGTGGGTCGCTGTAATTTCTACTTCACCATCAAAGATGGCGACGCTGCGCTACAACAGCAGCGGGACTATCCATTTTACTCATCATCATCATGATCACCGTTTGAGCGCTGCTCAATCAACTCCAACGGTGCAGACTGCTCCAAACGGCAAACGGTGATAGTTCGCTGGGTAAGTGGCTCAAACGTGCTGGCTGCGGTGCCGCCGCCGCGTCGCCGGGCCGGTTCTCCCCGTCCCCGATCAACTCCAAACGGGCAGTCTTCTCCAAGCGGCGTCGCGGTGCCGGGCCGGTTCGGTTCTCTAGACGCCGATCAACTCCAAGCGGGCAGGCTCTTCCAAACGGTGACGCGGAGCTGGGCCGGTTCGGTTCCAAACGCCGTGATACGGCTCCTTCGCGGGTCGCCGTCAAGTCGTCCTGGTCAACGTACCACGATGTCCCGATCACGCACCGTGATGTCCCGGTCCTCACGCTGCTTAGCCGTCGGCCGGACCGATTGTCCGCACGCCGTGATGTCCTGGTTCCTCCTGGTCCACTCCAAACGATTGTGGTTCATCATCACCTCAGTAACCTTACCTCAGTAACTAAAAACCTGCCCACGCTAGCCGGAACAGCGGCCCGTCGGGATAGTGAGCGGACCCCCACAAGAATTAGTCGGTCGCGGTGACAAACAACATATTCTTCATCATCATCATCATCATCATCATCATCACAACACACTCTAGTCTATCACGGGCTGCTGTGAATGTCCTGTTAGTGGGTCACTGTGACAAAAAAACGTGTTCTATTTCATTACAACAATGTCACCTCCTTCAAAGACGGTGGCGCTAACAACAGCAGCTGGTCGCGGTGGTGCGCGGAACCAGTCGCTAACGCGAGTCCATTCAGCTCTCAGAAGTCGCAGTCTAAAACAGCCGATCTACAAGCACACAACGCCAGCCGATCTACAAGCACACAACGCCTCGCATGGGGAGGCGTTGTGTAGTCCCCTGACTGACTCGGTGAAGAGTGGAAACCACAGCGAGATCGAAGGCACACATCCCATTCCCAGAGACCCAGACCACAACTTTCCAGTGAGTTTGTATTTTATATATATATAGCCTATATAATCGTCAGATGAATCAATTTATTTTTTATAATCTAAATCGCTCTGGGTAGGATAAATGTGTCTGCTAAAACTTTTAGGCTAAAGGTGTAAATTGATTTGTGTTTTTTTTCCTCCCATCTGGGAGGGGGAGAGAGAGAGAGGGCTGGAGGGATAGATAAATGTGTTTATTGTGTGTGTGTGTGTGTGTGTGTGTGTGTGTGTGTGTGTGTGTGTGTGTGTGTGTGTGTGTGTGTGTGTGTGTGTGTGTGTGTGTGTGAGAGAGAGAAAGAAAGAAGGGAGGGAGGATAAAGCTCCATTGAATTGACTGTGTGATTGATTGTGTGAGAGAGAGGGTTAGAGAGAAATGTATTGTGTGTGTGTGTGTGTGTGTGTGTGTGTGTGTGTGTGTGTGTGTGTGTGTGTGTGTGTGTGTGTGTGTGTGTGTGTGTGTGTGAGTGAGTGAGTGAGTGAGTGAGAGAGTGAGAATGTATTGTGTGTGAGAGAAAGAGGAAGGAGGAAGAGAGAGAGAGAAAAAGTATTTATTGTTGTGTGTGTGTGTGAGAGAGAGAGGGAGGGGAGAGAGAAATAGTGTGTGTGTGTGTGTGCGTGCGTGCGTGCGTGCGTGCGTGCGTGTGAGACACATTGTATTGTATTGTAAATGGATTTTATTTTTCTATATTTATAGGTAGTGGTTCGTGCAGAGGAGCCTGCTGACTTCCCTTTGGAGAACTGAAAACTTTCCTTGGCCTGCCTGCTGTTTCTGACCGGCCTCATCTCAACTCACACGTGCACGCACGCAGCCTCTGAACTGTGAACATGCACATGCACACGCACACGAGCATGCATGCAGACTCTGAACTGTGAACGTGCACACGTACAGGCGCACGCATGCACGCGCGCAGACACACAATGTGAGAAACAATGTGAACAAGCCAGAGAAACACTGAACTAGCAAGAATACACTTGATTGAAAACGGTAAAGAAACAAAATAAAAAACACTTATTTGTCTTATTCTTTTGTATTTCTTTGAAGGAAAAATACTGTAAATACAATATTGAAGTCATTGAAATCAAAGCTAAAAAGATCAAGTGAGTTTTCAGCCTGATACAGTATCATTCACTAAAAGCTGTTTTTCTCAAAACAAGGTCTAAAAAGGGGTCATTTTTGGCCGTTTTTTTTTTTGTTGTCTGGCCTATAAATACAGAAGCGAACATCGTAGAAACATGGTTCTTGGACCGGGTGAAACTAGAGAATCTCCTCTTTCATTCGATGTGTTGTGTGATTTTGTCACGATAAAACTGAATGCGGAGGCTGTCTTCGAAGTTGGTCAAAAACATGGCAAGAGCACAGTACAGACAGAAATAAGCCATGGCAACAGATGTGTTAACTTTGACACTTTAATGATATGTTTTACTCTTTGGTATTTTGGGTACTTAAACTCAAATTCACAATGAGTACTTTTATGAGTACTTTTTTACATCATAAAATTTGCAGCAGTTTTGAGCGAGCCCACGCAGTTTCTGCAGGAACTGCTTTTCTAGTTATTGTGGGCTCGCCTGTAAGGCCTGCCTGATATTTATCTATCAGGCAGGCAGGCATACTAGTCATATCAAGTTCTCCTCAAAACTTCGGTTCCTTTCTACTCCTACATACTTAGCCCTCTAAGGCCCACGGTTGTAATATTACAACGTTTGTATTTTATCCAAAAAAAGGTTTAAATCATTTTATTTTAGCTCCCCCTACCACCTAAACACCACCATTGGATTCTATTGTTTAGTATTACAATGCCATTGGCCACAATATTTGCATATAAATACCCCCCACAGGGGCTGACATTCACACCCGCCACACCCGCTGAAATTCCAGAGTTTTGACGAACAACATCTCACTTTTTCATGGAAGCTATACCTCACAAAAACATAAGTAAAATGCCTGTACTATTTTTTTGGTGATCATTAGAATGTCTAGAACATGTACATATGTTATTATTGTGAAAAATATCCCCCATATGTAAATTAGAGCATGATTTATGATTTTTGATTTATGGCTATAAAATCTTACAAAAACATTTTTTTGAAAAAAACATTACATTTTCCTCTTAACACTTGGGGAGCCAAACGCGTTCAGGGACGAGTTATGGCCACTAGATGTCACCCTGCCACAGGAAGTTATATCGTCGAGGGACGAGTCAACAAATAGTTAACTTTTCGAGACCGCAGCTTCCCTTTGCATGCCCTGAATCCATTACGTCACCCAGCCAGGGCAGGAAGCCCCCTGTCTCTCCCCACACGGAAGGATTTTACATGGCTTTAGATTCTACTTTGAAACATAAGAACGGCTTTATCTGAGAATGAGGTAAAAACAGCCCCATGGAGGCAGAGAGCTGATTGTTTTCACGGCGACACTTTACCGCGAATTTACCGCGATTTTTTTACCGCGAGTTTCGCGAGCGTTTGTAAACAAATGGAGTACCTCCTCAATCTTCTCTGGACACGCACGTGCACACGCACGAAGCTTGCGGGGCTCATCAAAACATAACGTAAGTCAATGGTGGCACCAGCAACAGCTATAAATGTTATAAACCTTGGCCGCCCATGTGTTAATAGGACTCCTACAACACCATCTGATTTTTTTCAAATTTTTATTTCAAGTATTTCTTAATGCGGGCCTTAGAGGGTTAGACAGAAAATGAAAATAAAAACATCAATGTTTTCAGCTTACTGTGGCGACCTGTGCGATTATTTTTTACAGCAATCGGCCAAATGGTGGCGCTGTAGGAAGCCTTCGAAAGTGCGGACTTTGAACAGGAAAGAGCTCGTGCTCTGTTTGAGGTATAGCCATGAAACCTGTATACACGTATGCGTCTCCTCATGGCGAACAACTTTTACGCTCTGACTTTTAACCTCTGACCTTTAGATCCCCCAGAATTTTGAATTATATGAAAAACAGTGAAAATCTATCTCCTCCTGGGATTTTTGCGTTACGCGCACAAAACTTTTTTCACATGAACTTTGGACCAATACGGTCAAACTAGTCTGGTCGGATTTCTTTTAAAGTGAAATATATTTTTGTAATAATTCAATCAATATTGCGGTTTTATGCAAATTATTCTTCGGCCTCTAAATCATACATGCAAAGTTACACGTTCATGTGATTTGGCAAAGATGTAGAGGGTTAGTCAAAGTATCACTGAAACCAATTGTATTCCAATCGGCCAAAGGGGGGCGCTATACGAAGCGTTTGAAAATTCAAACTTTAAACGGGCATAAGTCATGCCTCGTTTCGTTTGAAGACATGCAACTTGCTTACACGCGTGCTTTGACTCAAGCAGAAGACATCTGTGTCTTTGTTAAGTAAGCTCCGCCCTTAGATTTTCCGCCATTTTGAGCAGTTTGTAAAACGCTTAAACCCGCTTTTATTCTGGAATTTTTGCGTTACGTGCACAAAACTTTTTTTACATTAACTTTGGACCAATATCTAAAGATCTATCAGATCGGATTTTTTTTTTAATTGAAACATGCTTTTTTAATAATTCAATGAATATTGCAGTTTTATGCAAATTATTCTTCTGCCTCTAAATCATACATGCAAAGTAACATGTTCATGGCATTTGGCAAAGATGTAGAGTGTTAGTCCAAATATCACTAAAACCAATCTTACTCCAATTGGCCAAAGGGGGGCGCTATATCATTTTGAGCAGTTTGTGAAACGCTTAAACCGTTAGGATTTTTTTAGCAATTTGCATGAAACATTCTACACACAATCTAAGGACCTTTATCTAATATGCCTATGAAGTGCACACACACACAAATAATAATAATAATAATAGACTAGCCTACAGCCCCTTGGTGTGAAGCAGACAGACTGTGATGTTGCTCTCACTCTCTGGAACTGCGCCCCTCCCCCTCACTCCATGTCTGCTTGCAGGCAGTTGGGATTGTTGACGCCCATTTGTGATGTAAATCGCATCACAGGACAAAGCCGCCTACAGGCCAAAATTTGGGAAAATATTTTAAACATTTGGGGATTATGAGAAGTAGAGACACATCTGAAGGTGATAAAGTTGATGTTGGGCAAGGTACATGCATTATTGATTTTTGTATTATGTTTTTTAGACAATTGAACAACTGCTGAACGTGGAGTTACAGATGGAAACACACACAAACACACAGGGCAATTCTAATTAAGGTTGTGGGATATAGCTGCAAGAAGCGATAAAGTGGCCAAAGCCAAAAACACCTCAAATCATGAACACAGCCTGCAATGTGCGTGAAATCTTACAAGCACATTCCCAATAGGTCAAGGAACAGATACCACCCTTCTTACATTGGCCTGTTATAGCGCCACCAGCGAGTCAACTTTTGCACAACACATTTTTGGAATAAAATGGACCAATCTTTGACGTCAGTAACGTCAAAGAGAGCACTGCCTGCGATCTTGACATTTTGTACTTTTATAGCCACTGTTTTCTGGCTTGAAGCGAGCCCACAATTGTTTCGAAGGAACAATATTTTCTAGTTTATCTATCAGTCAGACATATCAAGTTCTCCTCAAAACTTTGGTTCCTTTCTACTCCTACAGACAGAAAATGAAAATAAAAACTTCAATGTGTTCAGCTTACTGTGGCGCTGTGTGCTATTATTTTTTACAGCAATCGGCCAATGGTGGCGCTGTAGGAAGCCTTCGAAAGTGCAAACTTTGAACAGGTATAGCTCATGCTCTGTTTGAGGTACAGCCATGAAACCTGTATACACTTTTGCGTCTCCTCATGCCGAATAACTTTTACGCCTGACCTTTGACCTCTGACCTTTAGATCCCCCAAAATTTTGAATGATATGAAAAACAGTAAAAATCTATCTCCACGTGGGATTTTGGCGCTACGCGCACAAAACTTTTTTCACGTGAACTTTGGACCAATACGGTCAAATTGATCAACCAGATTTTTTTTAAAGTGAAACATACTTTTTTTAATAATTCATTGTATATTGCAGTTTTATGCAAATTATTCTTTTGCCTCTAAATCATACATGCAAAGATACACGTTCATGGCATTTGGAAAAGATGTAGAGGGTTAGTCAAAATATCACTGAAACTAATCTTATTCCAATTGGCCAAAGGGGGGCGCTATACGAAGCGTTTGAAAATTCAAACTTCAAATGGGCATAAGTCATAACTCGTTTCGTTTGAAGACATGCAACTTGCTTACACGCGTGCTTTGACTCAAGCGGAAGACATCTGTGTCTTTGTTAAGTAAGCTCCGCCCTTAGATTTTCCGCCATTTTGAGCAGTTTGTAAAACGCTTAAACCCGCTTTTATTCTGTAATTTTTGCGTCACGTGCACACAACTTTTTTGACATGAACTTTGCACCAATATCTAAAGATCTGTCGGATCGGATTTTTTTTAACATGCTTTTTTAATAATTCAATGAATATTGCAGTTTTATGCAAATTATTCTTCTGCCTCTAAAACATACATGCAAAGTCACATTTTCATGATGAAATACTGTAGCGGGTTAGTCCAAATATCATTAAAACCAATCTTACCCCAATTGGCCAAAGGGGGGCGCTATATCATTTTGAGCAGTTTGTGAAATGCATAAAACAGTTTTTATTCTGGGATATTTTTGCAATTTGCATGAAACATTCTACACACAATCTAAGGACCTTTATCTAACATGCCGATAAAGTGCACACAAAAAAATAATAAAATAATAATAAATATTGTTGCAAGCAGCGATAAAGTTGCCAAAAACACCTCAAATCATGAACACAGCCTGCGAGAAATCTTGCAAGCACATTCCCACTAAGTTTGTTTTAAAGAAAATCATTTCCCACAATTATGCCTATCATCTTAGAGCTACAAATGTAATGAAAATGTCCAAATCAAACGATTGAATGACAAATACAATACAAAAAAAGTAACATTGAAGTTACAGCTTCTATGGCGCTTGTTTTTTGCCGAAGAACAGAACGCTTTTGGATGGATTATCTTGGTAGCTCTCATTTCTAGCTCGAAGGGGAAGTTCTTGAGTGGTCGCTGCCAAAATGGCTCTGCCATTCTCCGGAGGGCACCAAAGGCCTCTAAAACCTTAGCCTCGCGTAGCCAGGCTTACTCATCTCCGAAGAGAAAAGCCTGGTGACAATAGAAGGCAGAAAGCGTTCAACTTCCGCCGTAGGAATTTCACCGGAAGCTGTATTTTTTCACGGTGCGGTGTTCCTGCAAACGTATTCGCACGAAATTAACTCTTGTCTACGTCTCCTGCTCCGTCGGTTGCGCTCGCAATAAACAATATACAAACAAAAACATTGATTCAAGAAATGTTACATCTATTAAGAGTGAGTTAAGAGCTACAATCTATTTTAGTTTTTTCGCTGGGGAATGTAAACAGACCCGCACCGCATGAGGTAACGTCCGTTAAACGCAGCCTTCTGCTAGAAATTTTGGAACACACCGGAAGGCATATTGTCTACAGGGTGCTAAAACCTAAGTAACTGCCAGGAGGAGTGTCTACACCTCAGTAACCACAGATTGGATTCTAAGACCTTTGTGTGGACCCCCAGAGAAAACTGTGGACAAAACATTCAAACTCCAGACTCTTGTAGAACCTCGATTTCTGATCTGGACCTTTGGAATTTCTTACAATGCTTAAATAATGTCTCAGTTGTGGCTTGTATACTTAATTATTGACTTATTTCTCTTTCCCAGGTTGCGCTATTACTTCAATATCATCGCCCTCAAAATCGTCATTGCAAGTTGAATGGGACGCTGTCTCTGGTGCATATAGTTATATATTGGACCTCGGAGTTGTCAACTCAACAAGCATAGCTCCAGTTATAGTGACTGTATACGGTACCACGTCAAAACAGGTCCAAGGACTGTGGCCAGGACGTTTCTATGAAGTAAAACTAAAGGCTATGGCGTTTTGGACCACGTTGTGTGAAACCACGAGTACGGCATGGACAGGTACACATAGAAAGGTTGCTTTCAAAATTAACATTGAAATAAAATGTAAGAGAAAGTGAAGCTTCACAACTAATTAACTATAAATCCTTGATATTACTTTCCTACAGTACCGGACGCGTCCCAATTCACCCTTTCCGAAGCCATTTCCAGTACCTCGATAAAGTTTGAATGGTCCACCTTGACGGGGGCAACCGAGTACTTCTTGGTTTTGAGCGTCTTTATGGGCGCGGGTACACCGATCTACAACCAGAAGTTCACAACCACCAGTGCACAGGTGTCTGGTCTATTTCCATCCACAACCTACAGTTGCAATGTTTACTCCTCTAATAGTGCTGGCAATGGGACCAAGAGTGGATCTAAGACAATCACAACATGTAAGTCAGAACTGACGTTTTAATGATTATAGGCCACCCTATTGAATGAATTTATATTGTATTTAGAAGTTGCCCAAATACATAGGCCTACTGTTAGTTAATGCCAGTGTGCAAACTGTAAAATGTAAAGGGAACTAGAAATGACACTTCATTGACATTTGTAAATGGCAGGGAACTTGAAATGTACAGATTCAACAGCCCATATTCTCTCCTCACAGTGGTACAGCCACCAACGGGTGTGCAACTCGTGTCAATGGGGAAAAGCACCGCCACGTTCTCGTGGACTGCTTTGCCTAACGTCCTGAAGTATGAAGTGAAACTCAGTGACAACAATGACCCCAGCGTCACCCCGGTCGTCAGTAGAACCTCAGATACAACGATGGACCTCACTGATCTGCAGCCTTGCTCCGATTACACCGTCGGCGTGTCATCAGTCAACAACTTCGATATTGCCGGCGAGCCTGCCAACATCTCACACACAACCCAGAGTGAGCAATTCATCATTGATCATTTTAATTAGCACGGTTTCTCAAAACGGCATTGCAACAAGCTTGTTGCAGTGTTTTATCAATCAACCAGTCAATCTGTTAACCAACATTGCTGCAGTGCTGCCATGGACCCCGTCCACGGCTTGAGCACTGTGTACATTGTGTAGAATCAGGGGATGTTAATTTAATCAATCATCAAGACCTGATTCGAGTTTTCTGAAAAACCTATGCGGCACGTTTTCATGTCAAGGATCCCCAGAATGATATGTATTTGGATGTGGATATAAAATGATGCAGATTCTTTCTAAATTAAATTTACTATGGACACGCCCTCTCCCTCCTCTCTTCATCTTCCTACCACAAAAATCCTTTTTCATTAAAGCTCTGTTTATGTTTCTCCTCCCCTCACAGCCATAGACAAAGTCAGTTCGATCTCCGTGTCATACATCTGTACGACGAGCATGGTGACGGTGACCTGGGGAGCGGTGTTAGGGGCCAACTCCTACAAGGCCCTGGTCATCGACGGCACGGGCGCAGAGCTCAACTGCACCTCCGCCTCCACTATTTGCAACATCACCAGTCTGAAGTGCGGGGAGAAGTACCAGGTCCACGTCACAGCCGTCTCCGACGACTGCACGAGCCTCTCCAACACCACCACCCTCTTCGACACAGGTGTGTGTGTGTGTGTGTGTGTGTGTGTGTGTGTGTGTGTGTGTGTGTGTGTGTGCAGGGGTGTCGCACCAGATTCCCTGGGGCCTGGGTACAAGGATTCACCGCGGGCCCCTCATGAGCTTTTTCATGTGAAGGACCCCCAAAATGATATGTATTTTGCCACAGACCCCCATCTCAAAATATTTAGTTCCAGGGACCCCCCAGAAGCAAGAAGTTACAAATGTTTGCTTAAAAAATACATATATTCAAAGATTTGCACACATTTTCACGGCTTTCCCAAAAATAGCAGATCTACAAGCTCACAGCGCGGCACCAAGTGAAAAAAGTAAAAAATAATTCCAGGCCCCTGTTACGTTGAGCCCTAGTAACTCAGTCCCACTTCCCCCCCACCCCCTTGTGACACCCCTGTGTTTATGTGTGTGCATGCATGCGTGCCTGTTTGTTTTTTGGGCCGGGGGAAACACAATCACATGGACCGGTCAACATGGCAGTGTCACTTCCACGTACTTTCATTCATGCTTTGTTCTCAGTGTTCATGTTCCCGTCACCTGCCTCACACTGTGATTTCTGTACATCTCTGTACATCGTCTCACGCGTCGTTACTGTAAGCTCCCGTCAAAACCGACCCTCGTTGTCAAGTCAGTCCATTGGGAGCTGGCTCAGGTTCCTTCTGTGGTGTCCTGTGTTGTTTTGCCATCCTTAGCAGAGGAACACACCCTGTCATTAAGCCACCGGGAGCTGATCTAGAGTTCTCTGCGGGTCATTGAAGTGAGGGTGTTTGTGAAAGGTCAGCCGTAGCTTTCAGCCTGGAAAGTGAAAAGGTTCCTAGTCTCCTAGTCTGTGTGCTTACGACAGACGTTTATGTTTTAAGTAGACAATAGAGGACTCCCACAAAAGGAGACAGTTTCTTTGTAGGCTGAATTAGATAACGTGCGGACAATGGGTTTCAGTGGTGGAAACAGTCCCAGTTGGTTTGGTGGTCTGGTGATGAAGCCTCATATTGAGATTTGCATTAGATAATGTACAGCCTGAGAGCCATGTAGTCTATTTGTCATCAGTGGATTGTGTACATAATCTTGGTGGTCATATATATTTTTTATACTGAAAATGGAGTGGCCTACTGTGGACTTGATCAAGAATAACTGTGCAAAAAAGTGGGACAATGTAAACAAGCTTTTATTTTATTCAATGTTTACATAACGAGAAGGTCCCACACTCATATGCTCTTCAATCACATAGGCCACACTCTTAAACCTTCTCTCTGTGTAGTTTATTTAACCACATTACTCTTACAAATTACAGTACAGCTTATCAATGAACAAACTCCCTCCCCAGAGAGTAGCATTTAGGGTTACACCAAGTCAATATATCATTCAATACAGGTTCATATGTATTGTATCGTGTTCTTTTAATTCTGTGTGTATTCTGTCGGTTCATCTATTATCATGCTTGTTTTGTTTAACTCATTCGTAGTTTTCGCCCGTAAATCCCGCAGATTTCTCTATGTCTTTCACTGCTGGCTTCTCCTACCTGTTAACGCGGGCGCTCATCCAATTCCCATCGTGCGCGATCGGACACTGCTATGCATCGTGTGTTCGCGTATTCCATCAGCTTCTCAAATCCGTTGAAATTTTGAAAATTGATCAATCCGTTCTCCATCTGTAAGCCGCGGAGTTCACACAGTAAGCTAACGGGCCAAAATAGAGGACGGACCACCCGCTTCCGGTTTAGGGCTCAATGTTAAACTGGTCCGCTCAATAATGTGTCCGTGTAGAAACGATGATCACGGAACATTAGTTCCGGAATTTTAGTTCCGCTTCGATAAAAAAAATGTTTTTATTAATTTTTATTACATTTACGGGTTCTACGGGCATGGCAGAGAAGTGGGTACAAAGGGGTATTTTTTTGGCAGCATATGAGTTAATATAATAGCATTTTGTAGGCCCTGCTTTGGGTGGTTTGTGAAATCAGAGTTTGTCCTGCTTGGACGATTTTAGAGAATCACATGAGCTGCTGAGCCACGCTACCAAACACTATATATCATTGCATGACTGAAATAAATAGATTTAATATTGACGAGGGTGTATGATTGAACACCATTCAAACAATGTGTAAATAGAATATTTTATTGTCCTGCACCACAAGGTGCCCAGCCCACACAGGGTTACAAGACACTCACAACAACATTAACATACACAAACAGAATACATGAACTAAACATAATTTGATTTTCCAGGCTTTGAGTTCCAGATACTGTACATCGTTCTCCAGCACAACTGCCGTGCCCTCTCTATGAATTTTACTAAAACAAAACCTTACTTACTGTAAGGCCAACTTAACATATTTATCCTGAATTTTTCCCCATTGTACAGTAGACATTGAAAAACTAAATTAAACTCATCCTCCACAACTCCCAGGTCACAAAGAACACACACTCTTTGTGGTAACACATTTTCTCTCTTCTCTGTTGTTCATATAGTTCCCTGTTCACCGGCGAATCGCACGGCATACAGAGAATGTGCCAGCAACGTGGTCGTCTACAGCTGGGAGGCCACCAACAACACCATCTACTACGTGGCCAAATCTGTGAGCAGCAGTGGGGAGACTGTTGAGTGCAGGACCACCGAAACAGCATGTTACTTCACCGACACTCACTGTGGTCTATCCTACAATTACACTGTGTACGCCAAAAGCACAGAGTGTGACAGTGAAGTCAGCCCCATATTAACAGTACATGCCAGTGAGTATCCATTTAACCCATTTAGAACGGGTACACATTATAGTGTATTATTATTTTGTGCTTTAACTATTGAAAAATAGCATATATACAAGCTCACAGCACGGCACCGAGTGCCGCGCCGAGTCCTGTGTGCCCCAGAGAGTGTTAGTGCCAGTCTGGCGTGTCCCAACTCAGCCAATGTGAGCTGGGTAGGAAGCTCCAGTGCCACAGCTTACAATGTGACAGCAGTGGGTCAGAATGGACACATACATTACTGCTACGCCAACAGTACCAGCTGTCACATACCCAACTTGCACTGTGGACAGAACTATAACATCACAGTGACACCGTATGCTGACTTTTGTGCTGGGAATCCCAGCAGTCCTTATCACTTCGCTGCAGGTACGCAGCGATACACACAATATGAAACCCATCTATGAATCTGAACAGTCTCCACTCTCAAGCTCAACACACTGTACCTTTTATTTGATTAGTTCTATGAAACATGAAATAGAATAATATTTCTTTCTCTCCACTTCTTCCCTCCATCTCTCCAGGTCCCTGCCCTCCCAGTAATGTTCATGTTTCTACAGCATGTGGGGCAAGCACAGTGTCCTGGTCCCCTGTTCCAGGAGCAGAATCATACATAGCAACAGCAACAGCACCTGATGGACACACCCAGACCTGTAGCTCAAGCTCTGCAAACTCCTGCTCTTTCACTGATCTACACTGTGGTGAAAACTACACTGTCACTGTTGTAGCCGTTGATAGAGGTTGTCACAGTAAGCCAAGTTCAGCTGTGGTACTGACAACAGGTGAGAAGATGGTCACCAAAGACACTGTATCTCTGCTTTAGATTTATTTGTCCCCCTGGGAGCCAATTTAGACTGAATGGCTTAATATTTAGATGTGGATAAGTGCATGGAAGGCAAAGATAAGTTAGTTACCCACAATGCAAAATCCTTTGAGAATTATGTTCTTTTTCTTTTTTCCTTTTTTTTTTTACAACACCTTGCTCTGTTAGTTTATCATATTATTGCTGTGTAAAGTTTAACTCTGTATCCATCCTCTCTTTGTAGTGCCATGTGTTCCTACCAACGTCTCGGTATCTCCTGACTGTATCAGCAGCACTGCTGTTGTGTCCTGGTCTGCCAGCAAGGGGGCTGGACAGTACTCTGTTTCTAGCTGGGGTAGTCAAGGCAATGCCACCTGCCTGTCCTCTGATCTCAACTGTACTCTTAGCATCACCTGTGGCTCCAACTACAATGTAGCGGTGAAGGCTATTAATGGAAACTGCTCCAGTGCCCCGAGTGAGACCCTGACATTCAGCTCTGGTAAGACAGAGAACATAGCTTACTGTAAGACAAAGACAATGTAATGCTACTTTTGACCTCTAGAGTGCATCCTTTGTTTATTTAAAAAGATTAATAATTTCAAATTTAGGTTGCGCTGCTACAGTTGGTACAGTAAGGACAAGTGACTTAATTGCTGAATTAATTAATCTCCTAACGTAAAATGTATGAAAAAGACAAATTAAGCTTCTAAAATTGTGACTAGGTCTGGTACTTTGTTCCTTATGTCTGCATTGGTCATTTTTCTTTTTTGTACAGATTATCCAAGTACAGAATCTAAGCTTTCATATGATGTATCATTTGTTGGAATTGGAGCATATTTGAAGAAGTTATGGACATTTTAAACTTGTTGCACCATAAAACCCAAAGTGCTTAAAAAGCCATTTGAATGCAAGGAACATTTTGACACCTCTAGGTAGCCAGAAGTGGGTGTGACAATGGGAGGGACAATAGGTACTTACCTACACCCCTAAATCACTCCCCCCAAGTCAAACCACACCCACAGTGGTATAGCTGTCAACTTCAAATTTACTTTTATTCCACTACAATTATTTAAAACTACTATTTAGTAGTAGACCTGTGGTAATATATTGTGCTATAGTGCTTGCAGCCATGTCAGAAATAGTGGCCAGTGGTCTTTTCTACCTCCTCCCATCCTTATATGCTCATCCTGTCATTTTCTTCTTTTTGTAGTTTTTATTTTTCACTAAAATAGTGTATTACAAAAGTACCTACATTTTATAATTAAGTAAAAGTATCAATACTGCAATGTAGAATCACTCTGTTACAAGTAAAAGTCCAGAATTAAAAATGTACTTGAGTAAAAGTACAAAAGTATTGGTATCCAAATGTACTTAAAGTACCAAAAGTAAAAGTACAAAATGTTTGAAAATAGCAGATCTACAAGCTCACAACGCGTCGCACCGCAATGCGTTGTGAGCTTGTAGATCGGCTATTTTCAAATAGCCTTGGTATAACATAGGGCTAAAGTGGTTTATGTATGTTTTAAACTTTAGTTATTGCTTTGTAGATTTTGATTTTAATAGTCCAAAACATACATTAACCACTTCAGCTGTTATTGTAGCCTATACACATTTTGGCCATTTGAAAATAGCTCACATTGTGAGCTTGTAGATCTGCTATCTTAAAAATATATGTATTTAATACTGGACTTCTACTTGTAACAGAGTATATCTAATTTGCAGTGCTACTGCCTACTGATACTTTTACTCAAGTAAATGAGAAAAGGAAAGTATTTTTTCCTATAGTGGCACAAAGTTCTATGGGGCACCAGTTTTCGTCAGTCCACGTTGCTCTACGGGAATGCACGTGCGCAACACCGTAACTCGTGACCTATCGAAATTGGTCGGCTAACTGTGCTAACTGTGCTACATGTAACATCATCAGTGTTTGTGTAACTTCAGTCAGAAGGATAATCTGACGGTTCTGACAGGCTTAACCGCCTCACGTTGTGAGCTTGTAGAAGAGCAACAATAGAGCAACAATTCCAGTTGTGTATACGATGCCTGCGTTAGCCTGCAGCTAGCGCTAGCTAACGTTAGCGTTAGCCGTTAGCCACTGCTTCTCATAATAAACAGCCAGCGCTAGCGTGAAGCTAACGCTATAGCGTATCTCGCAGCTCGGCCACTAGTCTGTAGTATAACATAAAGCCCCGCCGTTCTCAAACGCTTCTTGCCTTTTGTGAACATTATATCCAAAAAGTAAAGGTCCTATGCCGGTCTCTCATCTGTTTACTTCATAAGCGTGGAAGAAAATCGAAGCAGCTTGTTGAAATAAAGTTTATATCGCTCATTTTGTCAGCCGGTCCTTTGTTTTTAGACACGCTACCTCCCCTGGTCACGTGGTATTGACACAACGAATAATAGAGGGGAAAATAATGCACCGGCTGACAAAATGAGTGATATAAACTCTTTATTTCAACACGCTGATTGGATTTTCTTCCACACTTGAAAAGTAAACAGTTGAGAGAAGTGTATAGGACCTTTACTTTTTGGACAGAATGTTCACAAAAGGTAAGAAGCGTTCGTGAGTGGCGGGGTTTTATTTTTTACCACAGACGAGAGGCTGAGATGTGAGATACGCTGTATAGCGTTAGCTTCCCATTAGCGCCGGCTGTTCCATTACGAGAAGACATCATCGCTGCGTCTTTCTTTGTGTGCCCGAGAGCGTTTTACAAACTGCTCAAAATGGCGGAAAATCTAAGGGCGGAGCTTACTTAACAAAGACACAGATGTCTTCCGCTTGAGTCAAAGCACGCGTGTAAGCAAGTTGCATGTCTTCAAACGAAACGAGGCATGACTTATGCCCGTTTAAAGTTTGAATTTCCAAACGCTTCGTATAGCGCCCCCCCTTTGGCCGATTGGAATAAAATTGGTTTCAGTGATACTTTGACTAACCCTCTACATCTTTGCCAAATGCCATGAATGTGTAACTTTGCATGTATGATTTAGAGGCCGAAGAATAATTTGTATAAAACCGCAATATTGATTGAATTATTAAAAAAAAATATTTCACTTTAAAAGAAATCCGACCAGACAGTTTGACCATATTAGTCCAAAGTTCATGTGAAAAAGTTTTCGTGCACGTAACGCAAAAATGCCAGGAGGAGATAGACTTTACTGTTTTTCATATAATTCAAAATTCTGGGGGATCTAAAGGTCAGAGGTTAAAGGTCAGAGCATAAAAGTTGTTCGGCATGAGGAGACGCATACGTGTATACAGGTTTCATGGTTGTACCTCAAACAGAGCATGAGCTCTATCTGTTCAAAGTTCGCACATTCGAAGGCTTCCTACAGCGCCACCATTTGGCCGATTGCTGTAAAAAATTATAGCACACGTCGCCACAGTAAGCTGAAGACATTGATGTCTTTATTTCCATTTTCTGTCTAAGTATGTAG
Organism: Nannobrachium achirus; assembly: GCF_963921795.1. Taxonomy (NCBI): domain Eukaryota; kingdom Metazoa; phylum Chordata; class Actinopteri; order Myctophiformes; family Myctophidae; genus Nannobrachium; species Nannobrachium achirus. The sequence goes on from NC_137813.1 coordinate 69,804,524, forward strand.
GAGTAGTAAGATACCGAAGTTTTGAGGAGAACTGTCTGTCTGTCTGTCTGACTGACTGACTGACTGATAGATAAATAATGACAATATCTAAAGTGTGCTCGCCTTTCAGGCGAGCCCACAACTACGAGTATGGCATGGACAGGTACACATAGAAAGGTTGCTTTCAAAATTAACATTGAAATAAAATGTAAGAGAAAGTGAAGCTTCACAACTAATTAACTATAAATCCTTGATATTACTTTCCTACAGTACCGGCCGCGTCCCGATTCACCCTTTCCGAAGCCATTTCCAGTACCTCGATAAAGTTTGAATGGTCCACCGTGACGGGGGCGACCGAGTACTTCTTGGTTTTGAGCGTCTTTAGAGGCATGGGTGCACCGATCTACAACCAAAAGTTCACAACCACCAGTGCACAGGTGTCTGGTCTAATTCCATCCACAACCTACAGTTGCAATGTTTACTCCTCTAATAGTGCTGGCAATGGGACCAAGAGTGGATCTAAGACAATCACAACATGTAAGTCAGAACTGATGTTTTAATGATTATAGGCCACCCTATTGAATGAATTTATATTGTATTTAGAAGTTGCCCAAATACATAGGCCTACTGTTAGTTAATGCCAGTGTGCAAACTGTAAAATGTAAAGGGAAACTAGAAATGACACTTCATTGACATTTGTAAATGGCGGGGAACTTGAAATGTACAGATTCAACAGCTCATATTCTCTCCTCACAGTGGTACAGCCACCAACGGGTGTGCAACTCGTGTCAATGGGGAAAAGCACTGCCACGGTCTTGTGGAATGCTTTGTCTGGCGTCCTGAAGTATGAAGTGAAACTCAGTGACAACAATGACCCCAGCGTCACCCCGGTCGTCATTAGAACCTCAGATACAACGATGGACCTCACTGATCTTCAGCCTTGCTCCGATTACACTGTCGGCGTGTCATCAGTCAACAACTTCCTGGTGGCCGGCGAGCCTGCCAACATCTCACACACAACCCAGAGTGAGCATTTCATCATTTGATTAGCACGGTTTCTCCAAACTGCATTGCAACAAGCTTGTTGCAGTGTTTATCAATCAACCAGTCAATCTGTTAACCAACATTGCTGCAGTGCTGCCATAGGTGCGTCCACGGCTTAAGTGCGTCCACGGCTTGAGCATTGTGTACATTGTGTAGAACCAGGGGATGTTAATTTAACCCATCAAGACCTGATTCTACAAATGCTTTCTAAATCCTAACAGTTTTCTGAAAAACCTATGCTGCTACATCAGTGGTTCTCAAACTTTTTCATGTCAAGGATCCCCAGAATGATATGTATTTGGATGTGCATATAAAATTATGCAGATTCTTTCTAAATTAAATGTACTATGGACATTCCCTCTCCCTCCTCTCTTCATCTTCCTACCACAAAAATGCACTATCCTTTTTCATTAAACTCTGTTTATGTTTCTCCTCCCCTCACAGCCATAGACAAAGTCAGTTCGATCTCCGTGTCATACATCTGTACGACGAGCATGGTGACGGTGACCTGGGGAGCGGTGTTTGGGGCCAACTCCTACAAGGCCCTGGTCATCGACGGCACGGGCGCAGAGCTCAACTGCACCTCCGCCTCCACTATTTGCAACATCACCAGTCTGAAGTGCGGGGAGAAGTACCAGGTCCACGTCACAGCCGTCTCCGACGACTGCACGAGCCTCTCCAACACCACCACCCTCTTCGACACAGGTGTGTGTGTGTGTGTGTGTGTGTGTGTGTGTGTGTGCAGGGGTGTCGCACCAGATTCCCTGGGGCCTGGGTACAAGGATTCACCGCGGGCCCCTCATGAGCTTTTTCATGTGAAGGACCCCCAAAATGATATGTATTTGGCCACAGACCCCCATCTCAAAATATTTAGTTCCAGGGACCCCCCAGAAGCAAGAAGTTACAAATGTTTGCTTAAAACATACATATATTCCAAGATTTGCACACATTTTCACGGCTTTTCCAAAAATAGCAGATCTACAAGCTCACAGCGCGGCACCAAGTGATAAAAGTAAAAAATAATTCCAGGCCCCTGTTACGTTGAGCCCTAGTAACTCAGTCCCACTTCCCCCCCACCCCCTTGTGACACCCCTGTGTTTATGTGTGTGCATGCATGCGTGCCTGTTTGTTTTTTGGGCCGGGGGAAACACAATCACATGGACCGGTCAACATGGCAGTGTCACTTCCACGTACTTTCATTCATGCTTTGTTCTCAGTGTTCATGTTCCCGTCACCTGCCTCACACTGTGATTTCTGTACATCTCTGTACATCGTCTCACGCGTCGTTACTGTAAGCTCCCGTCAAAACCGACCCTCGTCGTCAAGTCAGTCCATTGGGAGCTGGCTCAGGTTCCTTCTGTGGTGTCCTGTGTTGTTTTCCCATCCTTAGCAGAGGAACACACCCTGTCATTAAGCCACCGGGAGCTGATCTAGAGTTCTCTGCGGGTCATTGAAGTGAGGGTGTTTGTGAAAGGTCAGCCGTAGCTTTCAGCCTGGAAAGTGAAAAGGTTCCTAGTCTCCTAGTCTGTGTGCTTACGACAGACGTTTATGTTTTAAGTAGACAATAGAGGACTCCCACAAAAGGAGACAGTTTCTTTGTAGGCTGAATTAGATAACTTGCGGACAATGGGTTTCAGTGATGGAAACCAGAGATGGGAAGTAACGAAGTACAAATACTTTGTTACTGTAACAAAGTACTTTTTTCAGTACTTTGTACTTTACTGAGTAGTTATTTGTCTGAGTACTTTTTACTTTTATCCGTTACATTTTAACACAAGTATCTGTACTTTTACTCTGCTACATTTTCAAAACAGGCTCGTTACTTTGGTTTTAATGGTATATAGCCTATTAATCTTGGGCCGGAGCATATCTGAATTATCTGATGCGCATCTGATAGGCACACACAGTCGCACGCACACACACACAGGCACACACGCAGAGCCCCTCCGCTCAGCAGCAGCAGCAGCAAGCAAGTTCCCAAAAGTTCTTTTTTCGCCAACAGACAACTCTCTCTGCTTTCCTCTTACCTGCAGCCTGCAGGACATCCTCGACATGTTCCCAAATAAATAAGTCCTTATTTAAACAGTAGGCCTACACAGCTTCCAATTCCAAACACAGCCTTTGTGATCATTAATCCACCCGTACAGCTGGATTAAGAATTGACGTCTTTTCTCTTTTTGTCTTTCCAGGTGTAGCCTATTACAACTCGTTAGCCTCGTCCGAACGTTTTAAAGTGCACTGATCAATAGAGAGAAGTGTAACATTGTAAGTCTCTGTAGAGAGGTTAAAACGAATCAAAACAACTTGAAGCAGTAACATGGGGTATGTTTTTGCTTTGCATATACTTGAAGGCATCAGACTAATGACATAAGGTACATTTCTCACCTTAAACAATGAAATGCAGACATGCACGTACTGCTATGTGTTTGAATAGGGAAACCTTATTTATTTATTTTAGCTTTTATTAAAAAATATTAAAATAAGATTTTGTTTGATAATATAAGTTTTGCCATAATCATGCAGCTTTATTACAATGACACAGCTATAACAGCAATGTTTAAAAATGTTATAGATTACAGTAGTAGACCTATAACCTATAATTCTTTTTTAATTCATATTATTTTTGTATCCATATCATGATATTAGACTGGATAATTATCGTCTGTGATTTGGGATATTGTACTACATATAGCAGCAAGAGCCGTTGGCCGCCGCGTCCACGTCCATGGACGCGGCCGTGGACGCGTCCATGGACGCGGACGCGAAAAAAACGTCCGTGGACGCGAGCCCTGTCCACGGACGCAAACGGCCGGCCGTCCCGGCCGTGGACGCGGCCGTGGACGAGGCCGTGGACGCAGACGGCCGGGGACGCGGCCGTGGACGAGGCCGCGGACGTGGACGCAAACGGCCGGCCGTGGACGAGTCCATGGACGAGGCCGCGAAAAAAAGGCAGCGGAAAAAAAAAAAAAAGTGTCTATTGTATGTATTTTTTGATGGAGAATTCAAATATGACCTTCTTTTTTGCATAGGACAACTCTAACCTGCATCAATTGGTATTTTATAATTGCCAATTGTACCCTATCCATCTGAAAAACAAATTGGATGTCTATTGTATGTATTTTTTGATGGAGAATTCAAATATTACCTTCTTTTTGGGATAGGACAACTCTAACCTGCATCAATTGGTATTTTATAATTGCCAATTGTACCCTATCCATCTCAAAAACAAATTGGATGTCTATTGTATGTATTTTTTGATGGGGAATTCAAATGTTACCTTCTTTTTTAGATAGGACAACTCTAACCTGCATCAATTGGTGCATCAACCTACTATCTATCTATCTATCTATCTATCTATCTATCTATCTATCTATCTATCCATCTATCCATCTATCCATCTATCTATCCATCTATTTATTTATACTTCACCTTTAGTCCAGAAGAGAGTTCAGCATCAGGAACTTGCACACATGTAACTGTGTCATGACTGTGTCATGGAGCTAAAACAGGGCTATGTTAAATACTCAAAATGACTCTGATGGACCAATCAGGGTGGTGGTGGGGGGAGGGATCAACAATAGACAGAAACTGGATAATGCTTTGTTAACTGTCCCACCTAAGTCCCTGCTAGTCTGAACAAACATCACCTTCCCTCTCATAACACTACTACTACTACATTTATATAAAGCTGCTCTTGCATTTGAATTCAAGTCTGACACAAGTTAAGGTTAACTTAGGTAGTATTTCATTTTGCTGGCTTTTAGGGTCTGTGTGTGAGTGTGTAGGCTCACAAATTATTATAATTGTCATTAAGTGACTCTATCTATCTATCTATCTATCTATCTATCTATCTATCTATCTATCTATCTATCTATCTATCCATCTATCCATCTATTTATTTATACTTACTGTTTACATTTTCTATAAATATTTATTTCTATATAAAACTCAGTTGTGTGGAGTTATTGTGTGCCTTTTCTTGTAGCTAAAGAGTCCATTTGTTCACTAGACATTAAGTCAAGGTTACTATTTTGAGTTGAAGCTAAGTGTTTTATTGCTTTGTGGTTTAACATGATTTAAAAGGCAAATTCATTGTTATGGTTACTTTAGAAGACTGCTTTTGCATTCATGAGTTAAAAAGAGAGCCAAGCTAATTCAAAGAGTTAAGTTAAAGGAACACAAAACATGACCTAACTCGCTGCCATTGGACAGACAGTTACAACATAGGCCTACTCTTATCTTTCACAGAACAGACAATTATCATTTGTTTTATCTATTTGAGACTATGTAGCTGCTCTATGGGAAATAGAGCATTATATCAGCCTATTCAATTGATAATGACCAATGGGTGCCAGTTTCTAAGTAGTTAACCATATTAACATAACAATATATGTGGCCTAGACATGGATATTGCCCAATCAACTCGTAATCTACAGAAATGTCCACCACATCACACAGTATAAAACTTAGTAGGCTCAGTGGATTCACCTATGTTAAATCATGTCAGGTTAGTTTGGTTCAAGGTTCAAGTATAATAATTTATGAGACAAAAATGTAAACAGCACAAATGTACAATCACATCTCGGCTAGAATGATAACATAAAGTCCTGACTACTCCTTGTTATTGTGGTCCTAAATACTACAATGATTAGTTTGGATGCATTGCTTCTATCATGTCCAATTAAAAATAAATACATTACATACATACAGAAATCTGCCTTCTCCTGTATTGTATTAGTGACATTCATTATAAATAGTAAAATAACAGGACAGAGCAAAAAAGGCCTCTGTTGTGTCTTTATCTGATCACATGCAATCAGACACTCACACTGCACAGCAATATATAAACTTTATACAGGCTCAAGGCCCACAGGGTAAGAAGACAATACATTACAAAGATAATAATTTAAAAAAAACAACAACAGAGAGTACATTCACAAAGCCCCACCGGAGCTAAAGAGGCACTCATGCCAGTGTCCTCTAACGGTAGACGTGTACCTGACAGAGCTTTCCCCACATTGGTTACAGATATAAGGTTTCTCTCCGGTGTGAATTTGTTGGTGTATTTTGATATGTTCCAGTCTAGGAAAGCTCTTTCCACACTGGTCACAGCAATAAGGTTTCTTTCCAGTGTGATTTTTCTGGTGTGCTTTGAGATGATGCATATCACTGAACCTTTTCTCACACTGGACACAGCAGTATATGGCTTCTCACCAGTGTGGATTTTCAGGTGTCTTTTCAGAGCCGTCTTCAGAGTGAACCTTTTCCCACATTGGTGACAGCAGTAAGGTCTCTCTCAAGTGTGAATCTTCTTGTGTTGTACGAGGCTAGATTTTACAGTGAAACGTTTGCCACAGTGTTCACAGCAGTAAGGCTTTTCTTCGGTGTGAAATCTCTGGTGTACTTTCAGAGCAGCCATTAAACTGAACTTTTCCCCACATTGGACACAGCTGTATGGTTTCTCTCCTGTGTGAATTCGTTCATGTATTTTGAGATAAGACAATCGAGTAAAGCTTTTCCCACACTGGTCACAGCAATAGGGCTTCTCTCTAGTGTGAATTCTCTGGTGTTCTTTTAAAATCCCCTTTTGAACAAATCTTTTCCCACACTGGTCACAACAATAAGGTTTCTCTCCAGTATGTGAACGCTTATGATCTTTTAATTGTCCAGACCGAGCAAAATACTTCCCACATTGTTCACAGCTGAATGGCTTCACTCCGGTATGAATTCTCTAGTCTACTTTGAGTTAATAAATTGAGCTGAAGGCTTTTTCCACATTGGTCACAACAGCACTGTCTTGGTTTAACTGAGGACAGCACAGGACAGGGAGAGAAAACACACACCTGATAAGAGCCAGATTCACACATTGATCAGCATTTAAGTAACATCATCATTATTATTGTTGAGTCTGAAAAGAACAATACAATGTGATAGATCTTTACACATCTGACCCATAACATTATTAGCAATTCACATGGTTACTATAATAGGTGAGTCTTCTAGCTTTTTAAAAATGTAATATTTCATTAATTCTTTCTCTTACTAAGTGTAACATCCCACTTCTTAATTGTATATTATTTGGAAAGGGTTAGCAAAATGTTTGCCATAAATTCAATGCTGAGTTGCATTTGTTTTCCTACATTTTCCCCTTCAATGTATTATTACAATGTATTTACTATTTCTTACTTAGGTCTACTTAACTTTGTATTTTTACATTATTATATTGATCAACATTAACACATAGTGTGTGTTAGGTTAGGTTAGTTGCAGAGTGTCCACAACTGTCCAGAATACACTGTACATAATAGACTCCAGACTTCAAGTGAAGATGAAATCTCTAGACGGCACCAGCGGCAATTCTGATGAACGGGTGGAACCCAAAGACCATCAAGATCTCTGTAAGTCACAGACTGAGTAAGTCTCCAGATAAACTCACACACATCAACGTGTTTAAACATTACTTTTATCATTCATGACATAATATCATGTTACTGTTACCTACATGCCTTTATATGGGGAGAACCAAGCAACTTTGACCCAGTTATGATTTTGCTTTTAATAGAAAGGAATCCCTTACATTGTTGTATGTTAAATTACTTTCTGATCTGTTTGTGTTCATTATAACAGCCACAGGAAAGATACATTGTTTCAGATTGTTCCAGAGACTGATGACAGACCCTGGATGTAGCTCTGTCAGGTACACGTCTACCATTAGTGGACACTGGCATGAGTGGCATGAGTGCCTCTTTAGCTCCGGTGGGGCTTTGTGAATGTACTCTCTGTTGTTGTTTTTTTAAATTATTATCTTTGTAATGTATTGTCTTCTTACCCTGTGGGCCTTGAGCCTGTAATAAAGTTTATATATTGCTGTGCAGTGTGAGTGTCTGATTGCATGTGATCAGATAAAGACACAACAGAGGCCTTTTTTGCTCTGTCCTGTTATTTTACTATTTATAATGAATGTCACTAATACAATACAGGAGAAGGCAGATTTCTGTATGTATGTAATGTATTTATTTTTAATTGGACATGATAGAAGCAATGCATCCAAACTAATCATTGTAGTATTTAGGACCACAATAACAAGGAGTAGTCAGGACTTTATGTTATCATTCTAGCCGAGATGTGATTGTACATTTGTGCTGTTTACATTTTTGTCTCATAAATTATTATACTTGAACCTTGAACCAAACTAACCTGACATGATTTAACATAGGTGAATCCACTGAGCCTACTAAGTTTTATACTGTGTGATGTGGTGGACATTTCTGTAGATTACGAGTTGATTGGGCAATATCCATGTCTAGGCCACATATATTGTTATGTTAATATGGTTAACTACTTAGAAACTGGCACCCATTGGTCATTATCAATTGAATAGGCTGATATAATGCTCTATTTCCCATAGAGCAGCTACATAGTCTCAAATAGATAAAACAAATGATAATTGTCTGTTCTGTGAAAGATAAGAGTAGGCCTATGTTGTAACTGTCTGTCCAATGGCAGCGAGTTAGGTCATGTTTTGTGTTCCTTTAACTTAACTCTTTAAATTAGCTTGGCTCTCTTTTTAACTCATGAATGCAAAAGCAGTCTTCTAAAGTAACCATAACAATGAATTTGCCTTTTAAATCATGTTAAACCACAAAGCAATAAAACACTTAGCTTCAACTCAAAATAGTAACCTTGACTTAATGTCTAGTGAACAAATTGACTCTTTAGCTACAAGAAAAGGCACACAATAACTCCACACAACTGAGTTTTATATAGAAATAAATATTTATAGAAAATGTAAACAGTAAGTATAAATAAATATATGGATAGATGGATAGATGGATAGATAGATAGATAGATAGATAGATAGATAGATAGATATAGTCACTTAATGACAATTATAATAATTTGCGAGCCTACACACTCACACACAGACCCTAAAAGCCAGCAAAATGAAATACTACCTAAGTTAACCTTAACTTGTGTCAGACTTGAATTCAAATGCAAGAGCAGCTTTATATAAATGTAGTAGTAGTGTTATGAGAGGGAAGGTGATGTTTGTTCAGACTAGCAGGGACTTAGGTGGGACAGTTAACAAAGCATTATCCAGTTTCTGTCTATTGTTGATCCCTCCCCCCACCACCACCCTGATTGGTCCATCAGAGTCATTTTGAGTATTTAACATAGCCCTGTTTTAGCTCCATGACACAGTCATGACACAGTTCCATGTGTGCAAGTTCCTGATGCTGAACTCTCTTCTGGACTAAAGGTGAAGTATAAATAAATAGATGGATAGATAGATAGATAGATAGATAGATAGATAGATAGATAGATAGATAGATAGATAGATAGTAGGTTGATGCACCAATTGATGCAGGTTAGAGTTGTCCTATCTAGAAAAGAAGGTAACGTTTGAATTCCCCATCAAAAAATACATACAATAGACATCCAATTTGTTTTTGAGATGGATAGGGTACAATTGGCAATTATAAAATACCAATTGATGCAGGTTAGAGTTGTCCTATTCCAAAAAGAAGGTAATATTTGAATTCTCCATCAAAAAATACATACAATAGACATCCAATTTGTTTTTGAGATGGATAGGGTACAATTGGCAATTATAAAATACCAATTGATGCAGGTTAGAGTTGTCCTATTCCAAAAAGAAGGTAATATTTGAATTTTCCATCAAAAAATACATACAATAGACATCCAATTTGTTTTTCAGATGGATAGGGTACAATTGGCAATTATAAAATACCAATTGATGCAGGTTAGAGTTGTCCTATGCAAAAAAGAAGGTCATATTTGAATTCTCCATCAAAAAATACATACAATAGACACCTTGCCTTTTTTTCGCGGCCTCGTCCATGGACTCGTCCACGGCCGGCCGTTTGCGTCCACGTCCACGGCCTCGTCCACGGCCGCGTCCCCGGCCGTCTGCGTCCACGGCCGCGTCCACGGCCGGGACGGCCGGCCGTTTGCGTCCGTGGACGCGGCCTCGCGTCCACGGACGTTTTTTTCGCGTCCGCGTCCATGGACGCGTCCACGGCCGCGTCCATGGACGTGGACGCGGCGGCCAGCGGCTGTCTCTCACATATAGTCCAAGTCCAAGTCTTATTTGTCCTTCTTTTTAATAAGACAAAACGGACTCGAACCCCCTAGGACTTGGACTTGACTTGGACACTTTAGGTGGACTCGACTACAACACTATAGCACATTCTCACAATGACATCATAAACATATTAACCCTTAAGTTCTGTTCAGATTCACTACACCTTCGTTCTGTTCGGGTCATTTTGACCCGGTGGATATTTGGTTTAAAAAAAACAACACTAATATAAATTTGAACTTAACAAATCATCATGATACATTGACTTTGACTCAATACCAAACAATTCATATGATATATTTGGTAAATGTTTGCATTTCTGCTTTGCTATATCACATTAAACACTGAAAGAGCTAGGCGTTTTTACTGATTTAGCTGAAATCCATGTAAAAAAAACTACTTCATTTAATACTGGGCAATATTGCTCATGCTTATAGGAAGGGGGGCAGGGTTCGGAATGGGGCTTCGGAAGGGGGGTGTTAGAAGTGGGGGTGACTGTGTGTCTGTGTTTTGGCATAATACTGTGTATTTCTGTGCTTCCGGGTCAAAATGACCCGAACAGCACTTAAGGTTCAAAAAATATGAGGGGGGTGTAGCATGGGTGTAGTGCAAAAATATTTTTTTTACATGTTCATCTCAGAAGAATCTTTAAGGCCAGTGAGTTTCAGGTGGAAACATTTTTAACTTCTACCTTTTTTTTCCAAATGAAAATGTAAAACGGGTCAAAATGACCCGAACAGCACTTAAGGGTTAACTAGTATTGTAAGATTACTTTTTAAAATGACAGTAGGCTACCCCTTAGATGACAGTCCTACTTCAATTTAATATCCTTCAAATTCTATTGGCTTTGCACAGAAACATACGGTAAAATACTTTTACTTCAAAAGTACTTTTCAAATCCGGTACTTTTTACGTTTTACTTGAGTACAGTTTTTAGTTGAGTACTTTTACTTTTACCAAAGTAGTTTTTTTCACAAGTACTTGTACTTTTACTTGAGTACAGAATGTGAGTACTTTTCCCATCTCTGGTGGAAACAGTCCCAGTTGGTTTGGTGGTCTGGTGATGAAGCCTCATATTGAGATTTGCATTAGATACTGTACAGCCTGAGAGCCATGTAGTCTATTTGTCATCAGTGGATTGTGTACATAATCTTGGTGGTCATATATATTTTTTATACTGAAAATGAGTGGCCTACTGTGGACTTGATCAAGAATAACTGTGCAAACAAGTGGGACAATGTAATCAAGCTTTTATTTTATTCAATGTTTACATAACGAGAAGGTCCCACACTCATATGCTCTTCAATCACATACGGCCACACTCCTAAACCTTCTCTCTGTGTAGTTTATTTAACCACATTACTCTTACAAATTACAGTACAGCTTATCAATGAACAAACTCCCTCCCCAGAGAGTAGCATTTAGGGTTACACCAAGTCAATATATCATTCAATACAGGTTCATATGTATTGTATCGTGTTCTTTTAATTATGTGTGTATTCTGTCGGTTCATCTATTATCATGCTTGTTTTGTTTAATACAATAGCATTTTGTAGGCCCTGCTTTGGGTGGTTTGTGAAATCAGAGTTTGTCCTGCTTGGACGATTTTAGAGAATCACATGAGCTGCTGAGCCACGCTACCAAACACTATATATCATTGCATGACTGAAATAAATAGATTTAATATTGACGAGGGTGTATGATTGAACACCATTCAAACTATGTGTAAATAGAATATTTTATTATAGTGTCCTGCACCATAAGGTGCCTAGCCCACACAGGGTTACAAGACACTCACAACAAAATTAACATACACAAACAGAATACATGAACTAAACATAATTTGATTGTCCAGGCTTTGAGTTCCAGATACTGTACATCGTTCTCCACCACAACTGCCATGCCCTCTCTATGAATTTTACTAAAACAAAACCTTACTTACTGTAAGGCCAACTTAACATATTTATCCTGGATTTTTCCCCATTGTACAGTAGACATTGAAAAACTAAATTAAACTCATCCTCCACAACTCCCAGGTCACAAAGAACACACACTCGCTGTGGTAACACATTTTCTCTCTTCTCTGTTGTTCAGTTCCCTGTTCACCGGCGAATCGCACGGCATACAGAGAATGTGCCAGCAAAGTGGTCGTCTACAGCTGGGAGGCCACCAACAACACCATCTACTACGTGGCCAAATCTGTGAGCAGCAGTGGGGAGACTGTTGAGTGCAGGACCACCGAAACGGCATGTTACTTCACCGACACTCACTGTGGTCTATCCTACAATTACACTGTGTACGCCAAAAGCACAGAGTGTGACAGTGAAGTCAGCGCCATATTAACAGTACCTGCCAGTGAGTATCCATTTAACCCATTTAGAACAGGTACACATTATAGTGTATTATTATTTTGTGCTTTAACTATTGAAAAATAGCATATATACAAGCTCACAGCACGGCACCGAGTGCCGCGCTGCGAGCTTGTAGATCTGCTATTTTTTAAAAGTTGTGAAAATTCGAATTTTGACCTGATTCTATAAGTGTCTTTTGAATCCTTCTAAGGTTTTTTGGACAAACCTATGTTTCTATGTCAGCTGTGAGCTTGTATATCTGCTATTTTTCACTGGTTAAAGCATTCAATAATTCTAGGCCTAAAAAGGTTTGGTGATCAAATTCAAAATTCACTTTTAGTAAACTCTCTAACTTATTATCCTCCTTACACAGAATGATGGATGTTCAGATTAAATCTGACGTTTTTTGTTCCTCCTCCCCTTGTCTCTCCTCTAGCTCCATGCAGACCAACAAATGTGATTACATCATCCGACTGCCAGTCTGACAACCTGACCTTAAGCTGGGATGTTGCGGCCGGTGCAGGATCTTACCTGGTGGAGGTTTATGGGAACAGAGGAGATGAATATAATTGTAGCACTACTGGCACCACCTGTATAGTGGCAGGTGTTCCATGCGGTGAACACCTCAGCGTGTGGGTCACCGCCTTTGACGATGCCGGTGAATGTGCCAACAGGGTGCTGGGACAAGTGGCTGTGACTGGTAGGCACTGGAAAATACGACTGCACCATGTCCAATACTGTCAACCATTTAACATCATGCATGGGTGCTGAGGCTTTTGGTGGGCTTCTACTTTGCAAAATTGTTTACTGCTATATTGTGATGATGTTGACGAATATCTCTCTCTCTTCCAGCACCCTGTCAACCCACAAACGTGTCCCTGGCAGTGGGCTGTAACCAGAATTCTGCAACATTTAACTGGACAATAAGCAAGGGAGCTGTGTTCTACATGGCCCTGGCTCAGAATGCGAACGGCATCGTGCGCAGCTGCAATTCAGCATTAACAAATTGTATCGTTGAGGGCCTTGAGTGCGGGACAACTTACAATGGCACCGTCATCGGCACTAACTTCAGGTGCAACAGCACCGTTAATGAGACGGTGCCGTTTACAACAGGTAGGCCAGAAGGAAGATAAGATTATAAATGATTGTCCGAATACATGGAAATGTGTCTTGCATCACATGCTCCAAAAATCATGACAATGTCATCGTACCATGTCAAAACATCCATCCAACATGTATACTGTATATATATACCCATTCATATTCATGCCTTCAAAGTGTCACATTGTCGCACACACCCAAAGAAGAGCATATCCTCATGCAAAGTCCATGAATTTCAGTGAACAACCTTCATAGTCAGGGTCTCCTGAACTAAAATGTTGGCATAGAAGAGTTGGATTGATTGTGACATGAGGAAAATGCTATATGGTTAAGAATGATGTATCTTTTTACTCTGGAATATCTGAAAGAGGTTTTGCTACAAAGCAATTGCACAACAAAAACTCCTTTTGCCATACATACCATTTGCCTTATACATTTTTTTAAAGCAATCCAATGTCACATAACTATTCTTAATTCTTCCTGCCTCCTCCCCAGGACCCTGCGCTCCAAGCAGCGTTCAAGCAGTCGCAAACTGTACGTCCAATCACGTCGATATAAGCTGGGAGAACCTGGGAGAACAGCCCACAGGCAGCTACACGGCAGTCATACAGGACCACAGCAGCGCTCAACTCAGCTGCACCTCCAACACGGTCAACACATGTGAAATCCTTTCGGTGCCCTGTGGGAAGACGTATAACGTCACTGTCACCTACACTGATGGATCGTGTTCCCCCGCCTCAACGCCGATCAAACTGAACTCAGGTACTGGAGTCGGCTTGCTTAAGGACGGGCGCCTGTGATTGAGCAGTTCCCTTGTACACAACATTTCAGTCTCTATTTAAATTGTTTCAATATCATTCAGACATTCTTTTTCATTTACATTTTTTTCTTTCCTTTTTTTACGTATGAGATAATGTTTAACAAAAAGATAGCACTGTTCGGAATGTCTGTCTGAAAGAATAAATGCATGGATCTCACAATGGAAAATGTAGGTAAAAGACACATGAGAATGTGATTGTTATTGATTGCTTAACTTTATTAAGATCAATGTATGTTGAGATTCACAAGTAGGCTATGATTAATTTGCAGATATGAGTACTGTACTTAAGGTAGGATGTAGTCTGCTCCCTAAATGCTAGAAGCAATTAATTGTAAATAACTATGCGAGAAGCAATTAATTTTAAATAACTTAACCGATCATTTCTCCTTATTTGATGTCCCATTCAGTCCTGTGTGCCCCAGAGAGTGTTAGTGCCAGTCTGGCGTGTCCCAACTCAGCCAATGTGACCTGGGTAGGAAGCTCCAGTGCCACAGCTTACAATGTGACAGCAGTGGATCAGAATGGACACATACATTACTGCTACGCCAACAGTACCAGCTGTCAGATACCCAACATGCCCTGTGGACAGAACTATAACATCACAGTGACACCGTATGCTGACTTTTGTGCTGGGAATCCCAGCAGTCCTTATCACTTCGCTGCAGGTACGCAGCGATACACACAATATGAAACCCATCTATGAATCTGAACAGTCTCCACTCTCAAGCTCAACACACTGTATCTTTTATTTGATTAGTTCTATGAAACATGAAATAGAATAATATTTCTTTCTCTCCACTTCTTCCCTCCATCTCTCCAGGTCCCTGCCCTCCCAGTAATGTTCATGTTTCTACAGCATGTGGGGCAAGCACAGTGTCCTGGTCCCCTGTTCCAGGAGCAGAATCATACATAGCAACAGCAACAGCACCTGATGGACACACCCAGACCTGTAGCTCAAGCTCTGCAAACTCCTGCTCTTTCACTGATCTACACTGTGGTGAAAACTACACTGTCACTGCTGTAGCCGTTGATAGAGGTTGTCACAGTAAGCCAAGTTCAGCTGTGGTACTGACAACAGGTGAGAAGATGGTCACCAAAGACACTGTATCTCTGCTTTAGATTTTTTTGTCCCCCTGGGAGCCAATTTAGACTGAATGGCTTAATATTTAGATGTGGATACGAGCATGGAAGGCAAAGATAAGTTAGTTACCCACAATGCAAAATCCTTTGAGAATTATATTGTTTTTCTTTTTTCCTTTTTTTTTTACAACACCTTGCTCTGTTAGTTTATCATATTATTGCTGTGTAAAGTTTAACTCTGTATCCATCCTCTCTTTGTAGTGCCATGTGTTCCTACCAACGTCTCGGTATCTCCTGACTGTATCAGCAGCACTGCTGTTGTGTCCTGGTCTGCCAGCAAGGGGGCTGGACAGTACTCTGTTTCTAGCTGGGGTAGTCAAGGCAATGCCACCTGCCTGTCCTCTGATCTCAACTGTACTCTTAGCATCACCTGTGGCTCCAACTACAATGTAGCGGTGAAGGCTATTAATGGAAACTGCTCCAGTGCCCCGAGTGAGACCCTGACATTCAGCTCTGGTAAGACAGAGAACATAGCCTACTGTAAGACAAAGACAATGTAATGCTACTTTTGACCTCTAGAGTGCATCCTTTGTTTATTTAAAAAGATTAATAATTTCAAATTTAGGTTGCACTGCTACAGTTGGTCCCCCTGGGAGCCAATTTAGACTGAATGGCTTAATATTGCTAAAATGTAAAAGTCTTCTACAAACAAGCCAACTTTCTCCTGCCGTGCTGTGAATAGGCTATATATCATTGCTCCCTATCACAAGCAACACATTTATACTTGTTAAAATATAAGGAAATTGATTTGGGGTGTCCTGTCCCTTTAAGTGAAGTACGCTTTCTACCACTGCGACAGCGTCAATCAGTGCGTCAGATATCAGTGCGCCTGTGTTCATCCATACTCATCACAGATGGTTCTGCTGTGTCTCCAGAGTTTTGACGTGTGTCCTCCATCTATTCATTTTTACTAAATAAATGTATTATTTTGCCTAAATGAATTTAAAAGTTTTAATTCATGTGTTTACAGCCTTGAAGAATGATGACTCAGCCCTAGAGTATGTCGTGTCAACTCTGAAGATGGCCATTATGTGTAACCAACCTTTTTGACTTATGATGTTAATCTATTTCTTTTTACTAAATAAATGTATTGTAAAAGTTTGAATTCGGGGCGCCCGCTGGCCTACTTGTCTGGGCGCATACCACATAGGCTTTGTGTAGCCTGGTGGCGTCGCCGGTTCGATTCCCGTTCCGGACGACCTTTGCCGCGTGTCACTCCCCGTCTCTCCCCATTTCCTGTCAGTCTACTATCCTGTCAAATAAAGGCATCAAAATAAAGGCCCCACAAAAATAAATCTTTAAAAGTTTGAATTCATGTGTTTACAGCCTTGAGGAAGGATCTGTCCGCACTGGAGAATGATGTGTCAGCTCTGAAGACACAGAACTCAGGTGAGTTCATAAAATGTGTCTGCGGATAACAGTCTTTTTGACATGTGACCTCGATCTATTTATTTTTATTAAATAAATATATTATTTAATTGAATGTTTAAGTTTAAATTCATGTGTTTACAGCCTTGAAGAAAGATTGGTCAGCCCTGGAGAATGTTATCTTAGTTGTAATGCTAAACTGTAGATAATTTTGTGCTCGCTGTGCAGACTGCAGTGGGGCTTTAACAAAAGCATTCAGTGAAGCCTTTATTTACTGCATATGTCTTAATGTGTTCACAGATCTCACGTCACATCTGACCACCTTCAACAGAGACCTCGGACTCCTCAAGACATATGGTAAGTTATGCCTTGATACAAATAATTAAATGGAGCCAGCCAGGCCAGAAATGTGACAAATTGGACGGGTCTGTCTTGGTGACATGATGATAGAGCAAACTTTTCAGCTTGTGACCCAAAGCGCACGCACGCACGCACGCACGCACGCACGCACGCACACACACACACACACCTATCAAAAGCCTGGCTAGCATCAACTGATAACATTGCTGTGTCTTTTTCATTATGTTTCTCATGTAAGATATTCAAAACTCTTCTAATATTATGATATCCTTGTCTTTTTTGTATAAAGCCTTGTCGATCCTCATTAATTAATTGGGGTAGGTATTTGTATAGTCTTGTAGAGAGGGCTTTACATAAAATGTTCATATCACATCCCATTAAACTAATTGGTCTGTATGACTAGCATTCTATTGAGGTTTTATGTGGTTTTTGTATCACTATTACTGTGGCTAATCTCAAGGAGTCTGGAAGTGTTACTTTATTAAATGATTCTTCGTAATATCCAAAAGTGGTTTTACCAGTTGTCTTTTAAAATTTTGTAAAACTCTATTGGTATTTGGTATCCCGTCAGGTCCGGGTTCTTTACCACTATTTATTCCCCCTATAATTTCACTAAGGTCATTCATCGTCAATGGGCTATCCAATTCTATTTTTTCTTCCTCTGATATAGTCTGAAATTGTAACCGATAGTGAAATGTAGTTTGTGCTTGTTTATTTATGGTATATTCTGATTTATATAATACTTTATAAAAGTCTCTAAATTAATTGTTAATCTCTGTTGGATCCATTGATATGTCACCGGATTTTAACTTTATACTATCAATTGCTTTTTCATATTGCATTTTCTTTATCCTCCAGGCCAGTAATTTCCCCGCTTTCTCCCTTGATCATAGTATAACTGCTTAGTCTTCATTAAACTTTTTGCTACTTTGTCAGTTGTTAACTTATCAAATTTTGCTCTCAGAATCGATAGATTATGTAATTTCCCAGGATCATTGTTATTATACACTTCTTTCTCAGCCTCTTTGATTTGCTTTTCCAATGTTTGTAGATCTTGTTTCTGCTGTTTATTTCTAGAACTTGAATAACTTATAATTTCTCCTCTTATATACGCTTTAAATGCTTCCAATCTAATACTGGCTGAGGTTTCGCCTGTATTTAATTCAAAATATGTATCAATGCGACTTTCAACAAAACTGACAAAAGCTGTATCTTGTAGCAGGTCAACCTGTAGTCTCCATCTTGGACAATATTCTAGCTGGCCCAAATTGATCTCCAATGATACAGCAGCATGGTCACTGATTACTATACTATTATACCAGCATTTTTTCACCTTAAGCTGGCCGTACACTAGCCGATAACTGGGGCATTTAATTACCCTCCCGACAATCGGGCTGC
The DNA here is from genome assembly GCF_963921795.1 of Nannobrachium achirus. NCBI lineage: Eukaryota > Metazoa > Chordata > Actinopteri > Myctophiformes > Myctophidae > Nannobrachium > Nannobrachium achirus. The sequence continues at coordinate 69,823,188 of NC_137813.1, forward strand.
CTCCGACTGAAACGGGCCTGATTATCGTAAATGTCGTCTAGCGTGAGGGCTCACAGATCCAATCTGAGCCCTGCAGAGTGGCTCGGAGGGCGATCAGGACCAGCCCGACTCTTTTCAAAAATGTTTGATATTTTTTCTGGGATCACTACAGGTCTGGAACAGCAGCAGCGGGGGACAGATAGAAAATACAGACCATACAGTATATCTAGACACAGTTTGGTCTTGGAGATCTGATATGTTCTGTGCGCTACACATAGACTAATTATAAATCACGCAGCACTTGACTAGCAGTGGAGAGAGAGGGGGAATGTCAGAGTTTATCCATGGGTGGACATGAAACGTGTCAAAGTGAACTCATATTATCATCAGAATGGGACACAACTAGCCTACCATATTGGAGCTTTTTTTTGTTTGCGTGAGGTTGTGTTGAGTGAGTGGATGACACAATGTGTTTGTTTGTATGTGTGTGTGCGCTGCGTGCGTGTTGCAACAAGGCACAGCACTAGAGATAAGAAAGAAGTCAATTTGTGATTGGGTTGTATACGTACTTGAATAACAAGAGTACTCCTTTTTATCTGGGTTTTGGGATCTCCAAACGTCAATTAGTCTTAGTTCTTTCATGTAATTAAACAATATTTTCCTAGTTTATACATGAGTTGTGTTTACTTGTGTTGATCTATCAATCTCCGGTACAGGGGCAATATTAAAATCTCCCCCGATCACATAATGACCCCCCAAGGCTGATATTGTTATAAATAGGTTTTCAAATAGGTTTTTTTCAGAATAATCTCCCACCTGGATCTTGTATAGTTTTTATTATTTTAAATGGTATTGATGTATGTTTGTATAAGTATAATTACACCTCTTGCATGACTATTGTAAGATGCATAAAATATCTGACCTGTCCAATTTTTTTTCAAGTTATTTATATCTGATGCTATCAAATGTGATTCCTGTAGAAAAACTATTTTTGATTTAAGATATTTTATCCTAGTAGGGATGTTAATCGACGCATTATTGGCGAGTCGACGCGTCGCGGCCGAAAATCAAAAAGCAGCTTCTGAGAGAACACAACGGCTAATTACTTTAAGCAAAACTACTTATGCAGCTGCACCCATCATGTTTAGAACTTGCATCAAAGCCCTAATAATAAATGAGACTTTATTTTGTAAACATGTGTTTATTAAACACGGAACAGTTAAGCCATAGGCTACAGCAGGCTATCAAACAAAGCCGACATTTGACAAATAGAACAGTGTCAGACTCCAGAGTACCTTCAACAATATGTTGCAAATATGGCCTGGATACATACAATTAAACATGTTGTAGGCCTATTATAAAACAAATGAAACGTGTACAATTAAACATGTAGGCCTATTATAAAACGTAGCTGCACTTGCCGGCGGTGCCGCCGTTCCAAAATAAATGGACACATAGATAGCATCCAAATTCTATAGGCCTAATGGGCCTAATTATCATTAACATGACTATATATTGCGAGGCCAAAACATCACTTCTTGGACATTATTAGCCATTTAGCCCTAAATACTGACATAACAATCAAATAGGCCTATAGCAGACTTCAAAGTTCAGAAAATAATGATTATCAAATAAATCGTTAGACCAACAAGCACTGCACAACAAAATAAAATAAATTAAATTAAATTAACTCAACTCTGACAGACAGCCCAAGGCTGCGCTGCAAGGCCAACAGCCCAACACTCCAAGTTAGTTATACGCTAGGCCTATAGCCTGTAGATTTTTAACCAATGAAAAGAAAAAGCAGCTTAAGTTGTGTCAAATATCCTTTACCAAATTATCATTCTAGACATAGGCCCAAACCAATGACTTGTTCTTGTTCAAAAACAAAAGCATGTCCACATGTTCGGGGGTAAGGCGCAGGGCCGGATTTACCCTTCATGGTGCCCGGTGCTTGGACCTGGTTTGGTGCCCCCCCCCCCCCCCCCCCCCCATAGATAGGAACAGATAGTCATTATGAGGACACACACACACACACACACACACACACACACACACACACACACACACACACACACACACACACACACACACACACGCGCGCGCGCGCGCGCACACACACACACACACACACACACACACACACACACACACACACACACACACACACACACACACACACCACTGCTCACTTCAAAGTTGGTTTGATTTTTCCCCCCTTCTCCACCAGCTGCATACAGTATCAGGTAGCTACAATTTCTACAGTCCAGTAACTACAAGCCCTGGCCTCCCCCCCTACCAACAACATACCACATAGCTAGCTTATAGATTGTTTCAACAGCACAGCAGTGTCTAAGTTTTCCCTATCCCACAAAAACATCAATCAATCAGGTAGCCACACGTATCAAGGTCAAGCTAAATACAATTACAACAATAGTGTAGAATATGCCCGAAGATGGTGTATGAAACAACAGAGACGTCTCTCCTTCCATTCAAAGGTTTGTTTGAAGCAATTGCATAACAAGTATCTTCATCATCACAGAACAACCAGGTACGTATTATCATTACAGGTACAGGACCAGAACCAGGTAAGTGTGTAAACATACAGTAACTTCCATTCCAGAACCGCCAGGCAATACAAGCATGTATTCATATTCATAATTTTTACTTTTTCATTAATTGCATTTTGTATCAATACAAATACATCATGAATTATTACTACTTTTAAACTCCAACTCATTACAATGTTTCCCATTTCTTATATTCTGTCCATACATTCGCATAATTACTTAATTGTGTGGTCTCAGTTGTTATATTAAGGTTTCCTGTGCAAATAAGCCAAAAAGCTTTAGGGTCTCCTTTTAGTTGACCTTGTACCAGTGAACTTTGAAACTGTACCTTTTCCTATGCAAACTTATAGCTAGCACCTTAACTCTGCAGCACACTGAGGCGCTCCAACCAGTTATTTTAGAGTTGTGCATACTACTCTATCCACCAAACGTTTCCTCAAAACCCTTAAGTGTAACCACTAACCAGTCATTACAGACAGCTACGTTAGCTTAGCTTAGCTCATGTGAATATTTTGTGTTCACAGTGAGAAAACACTACAAACAATAATAATGTAATTTCCTCTCCAAAGTACTTAAAACACAGACTGCTGGGCATAGCATGAACCATTATGTATTCTCCACATATTTACCAGAAGAGTGTATGGAACAACACAGATGTATTCTCTCATGCAATGGTCTGTAGCATAGAAGACTGGAGTCCATCTCAGAGTAGGTCATTACAGGCATTACTAGCCGATTCTCTTCACTATACAAATACTATGAAATACAATGAATCAACCAGGGGAAAAGAAGGAAAGAAGGGGGGCACTGGGAAAACCACTCGTACACACACAAACCTCTAGACCTCTATGCTGATGGGGGGAGAAAAAAAAAACATTGTGGGGGAAAAAAGCATGCTTGAGCCTTGAGGATGGTGCCCCCTTGTGGTTGATGCCCCGTGCTGCAGCACCCTAAGCCCGTTGATAAGTCCTGCACTGGTAAGGCGAGTGCGAAGTCTATTAACAATCAATCCCGCGGCAGAGAAAACTCTCTCTGCTGGCACAGATGTTGCGGGGATGCATAGGTAGCCTTTTGCCAAGCGTGAGAGATTCTTGTACCTGTCCTGGTGAAGTTCCCACCACGCAGCTGGGTCAGATGCAGGCGAGATGACTTCTTCACGCAGGTAGCGCTCCATTTCGCCCTGAATGGTTAAAGGCTCCTCGGCGAAATAATCACCCCCGAAGAAGTCAATCATTGCATCAGCACGTTTCGCTTGTTTTTCTGGTTGCGCTGGCTGAGCGATCACCGCATCCTCCTCGTCCTCGTCGGGCTCGTCCACCGTTTCAGCATCCAACTCGGTCTCCAAGGCAGGGAGAGCTGACAGCAGAGCAGTAACCTTTTCCTGTACAGCTTCTCTCATGTGGTCGGTGGAGACTTTGACATGCTTGTGCCGTGGATCCAAAAATGAAGCGATAATAGCCGCCTTCTTTACCACCTCCTCGGCCTTGTCAAGCTGCATGCGAGTGCTGAGAGACTCCGACACCTTTCTCTTGAACTCCGCCACTTTCGCAGACTCTCCATCTGCCAGCTGTAGATCCCTGTTTGATTAAATTAAATACTTTATTAACAGTTTGCAAAAAAACACGGTGGCACAGATACATAATATACAAAATAATGGTAACAGGGTTTTAGTAGCCTATGATTATTATTATTATTATTATTATTATATATATATATATATATATTTTACCTTGAGAGCAGCGTGTTTGTGATTGGATAGACCGTTGAGATCGACACCTCTTTTTCCCCGCACACTGCTGTTGTGGCGTACTTTAGCTGATGTAGGACGGGCAACAACTCCTCCATAATGTGCCAGTTTCCATCCGCAAGCTCCAGGGTACGGGGCATCTGTGAGTTTAGTGACATCACGGTCCGATAGTACTGCAGCCACGGCCCATCGCTGCTCCAGCAGGCGCTCGAACATGTCGTAGATGGAATTCCACCTAGTTTTGACGTGTTGGATGAGTTTGTGTTGGGGGAGATTTTGGTCCCGCTGCTTCCTCTTCAGCGCCTCCGTCGCCACTGTGCTGTGATGAAAATGGGTAACAAGGCGAGCTGCGGCCCCGATAGCCCTGTCGATTGCTACCACTTTGAAGCCATCATTGATGGCGAGCTGGAGTGTGTGCGCAAAGCACCGATGCGACTCCCACCCCAGGTACTGCGAGTTTGCCAACACGATATTAGTTGTGTTGTCGTGGACGCAGACATCGACTTTGTCAGCTATGCCCCATCTCTCAGCTGCAACCCGCAGGACGTTGGCCAGGTTTTCTGCTGTATGCCTCTCTGGCATCGCTTGTGTCTGTAGAATGACACTCCTCAATTCCCAGCCGTCAAAGTAGTGAGCTGTTATAGTCACATAGGACTCTGTCATCAACCCAGTCCACGCGTCAGTGGTGAGAGACACTTTGTCGGCTTTCGACAGCTCGTCAGTTAGTTTAGCGGCGGCCTCAGTGTACATGTCCTCCAATCGTGTTGTCATCGTTTGGCGACAAGGCAGGACATACTCTGGCTCGAGAAATGCGATCAGATCTTTGAAGCCTTGCCCCTCCACAACAGAAATTGGCATGATATCTCCCGTTATCATCTTGGCAATCAACGCTGTGATTTTTTCAGCCCGCAGGTCATCACAATGACGGTTGCCCACGGCGAAGTTGTCCATGCGGGTTTGATTTGATGGTCGCTGCTGACACTGTGGATGTTTACCTTTTATGTGATTTGACATCGTCGTTGTTGAAGAGTGATATGCATACTTTTTGTTGCAAATTGTGCATCTCACAGTGTGGTCGTCAATCTTTACAAAGTGATCCCAAACGCTGCTCCTCTGTGCAGATGCCATGTTACCACCATCC